>NC_042615.1:373094536-373440884 GCF_901001135.1 Rhinatrema bivittatum
CTACAAGGCTCTATGAGGGGAGCAAAGTGTCAGCAAGAATGGCAAGAACACCACGTCTCCAAAACAATGGCAAAGGACAACTATGAGATAAAACCCGCAAGGTAGCACTAAAAGGGTAAAGCAGCACCAAGTGAAACATGGACTGATCAAGGCATCATGAAGGGGGAACAAATCTCCAAAAGTGGCAGGATAAACCCCAAGACATCTATAGAGAGTTAAAGCAACCACCCAGAATGGAAACATCCCCAAATATGAGGCAAAGGGCACTAACCAAATTGGTACAAACTCTGTGCAGGAAAAAGCCAGAGAAAATCTCTGGTGGAGGTCTGATGTAGTTTCCATATGGCATCATTTAAGGAAAGGGCTGGCAGTTTAGCCTTGAAGTTTGTCTTTTCAGTGGAATTATATGCCTCTTTATTTCCTCACTGTAGGTTAAAATGCTACTGAGAAGCGGAGCCAGATTCTCTTCAGCTGCTAGTTGTCCAATATCACATTATCCAGGAAATCCAGAACATGATTGCTCATCTGGATCAATTCTTGCAAATACTGACTCCAATTCCTGAGAAGCAGTAATAATTAGGGATAGGCATTTGGGAGAATTGAATAGGAAATGAGAAAAAATTCTCTTTCATTTTGGTTCATTTTTACAATGGAACAGTTTAAACTAATATTAATTTTTTTTCAATTTTGTCTCATTTTGAAAATTGGAAATAAATGTTACCCATCGGGTCTTGACCTAGGTCTTAAGCCAGGGCCTCACATAGAAAATAGGTCAAGACCCGAAGCTGGGGCTCCAGCCTATGCCCAAGCATTTCCAGTGCCTCTGACTCTCTCTCACAGTGAAAGCACTGTGACTGCAGCAGTGAAGATAATAACATCCCTTTCACACTGCCAAAATTCTTCTTTTTAAACTTTCTTTTTAACAGAGCTTCCAAAATGACGGTATTTCTCTGTAAAATCTAGCAGAGAAAATGGAGTATCTTTGCACATTCTCAAACCATTTAGTGAGAGAATGTCATTGTCACTTAATCCAGATGCCAGATTTAGGTTAATTAAAAATACTAGATCACCTTGATTGTTCCTTTATCCTGTTTACTTGCTTACTTATCTTGCCTTTCTCTGGCCAGATTACTACCTCATAGGCATTACTTGATTGCTATGGTTACCAGTTTCACTACAGCATTTTTTCATGGGCCATAGGCTTGAATGGGAAACAAACAAATAAAACAAATGTGTGCCCTACATTTTTGAATGACATGAAAATAGTCTCATTTATTGCATTTTACCCATTCATTTCAAATGAATGCACATTCCTAATAAGTATTACTATCGAATAGCAAACGACAAGATCTATAAGTGTTATTCTCAAGAGGCAAAGTTTAACTAGTAATTCATTTATAATTCAAAATGCAGCAATAAATTACTGGAACAATGTGTTTTATGACTATATACTATTGTTATTTCTCACATAGAAATTGTCCTATGTGTATTACAGAAATGTTTTCATGAAATGAATTCTGTATCTACAAATTAAGCAAAAGGATAAAAAATATTATTTTTCTTCTAAAATATGTTAGCATATGCATGACATGTGGTCATGAAGTATAATTTATTACTAATTAATTTACCATTTAAGGAAAAACATAACCATAAATGGATTCTGGTAATTGTAAAAATCTCTCTTGCATGACAGAAAAATAGTCGAATGAAGTGTACAATAAAAAATTGTATAGTAATGTTCTAATCAAGATAATAGCCAAGCTATGGAAGAGAAATAGATTTCTTTTTAATAATTCCATTTTCCTAAAGAATATTTTATCTTGGTTTTCTTACTGTGTCAAGCTAATTGTTTAATTTATGTATATTATAAATCTGTCATAGCAGCTTTCTGCTATCTTTGCATGAAGCACTCCTACAACCAATACATTTAAAGTAAAAAAGCAATGTGGTATTCCCAATTACTTTTATTTTCCCAGTTTAATTCATTTCTATTGAAAAGCTGCCAAGTTTTAAATGTACTTTCTAGGCAAGTGGCTACCATGCAGGTAAGTTGAAAAGAAATCAATATACAGCAGTATTTACCTAAAATGAGGTTTAAAGATGGCACCGGCTCCTACCATGTGACAGGGGCTGACCAATGGCACCGGTAGCCCCTGTGACATAGTAAGGTCAAAGGCTATCGGCGCCATTTTGAATACCGGCAGCCGAGGGTGTGAGTGCAGGAGATGACTCCCAGACTCCCCGCTGGACCACCAGGGAGTTTTGGTAAGTCTCGGGGGGGGGGGGGGTCAGGAAGGGGGGGGGTTGTAGTTAATTTAATTTTAGCCGGGAAACGAATAAGAATTAACATTATGAATGTACCGGGGGGCCCCCCTTGCCGAATGCAACATATCTGCCCCCCACCAAATATGAATACCGAATGTAATGTATGCGGTCCCTCTGCACATCCCGAGCTTACACACTCATGCTTCCTCTCTCAGATGCACATACTCCCTCTCTCCCACATGCACACACACACACACATGCTGTCTCACATATATGTGCATCACCTTTTCTTTTCTAACAATTGCTCCCCTGGGAGCTCTGTGTTCCAATTTCCGGCCACGGCAGGCCTGCAGCTGGCTGCACTCACCCCGATGACCGGGTCCCGGTCCTGGCTCGTCTTCCCTGGCAGCAGTAGGCAGACGCCTATGTACTCGTGCTCTGCCTGTGCTCCCAGGCCCCTCTGGTGTTGCTGTGACCTCCTCCGGTCCTGGTCAGTTCTCCCCATGTATGTCGCAGGGAGATGCCGCCACTTCTTAGTTTCTGGCCTATCCAACTTAGGCGCCTGGCTTTAAAGCGGTGGCAGGAAAGTCTCTTGCAGCCCCAGATGATGATGTCACTCAGCCTCCGTATATAAAGTGGCCTCTGCCACTTAGACTTCACCTTAGGATTAGGTCTCCACGCTTCCTGCCGTGTGCTTCATTACTGTTTGTTCCAGTTCCTGTTCTAGCTTCCTGTACCTGTTCCTTGTTCCAGTACCTGTTCCAGCATTCCTGTACCAGCTTCCTGCACCTTCTACCCTTCGGATGGATCTCCCTGGCTTTGACCCTTGCTCGTACCTGATCTTGTCTCTAGCTGCCTGCCCTGACTTCAGCTTGATCCTGACTTTGTCATCTGTTGCCTATCCTGATCCTTGATTGGATGTGGTCCTGTCTTAGGCTTTGCCTAACTTGCAGTTTGGACTTAACCTTGTTCTTAACCATGCATCCTGCTTCAGTCTGCCCGGACTTTGGAACTGGCCTCGTCTTCAGCTCTGCCTGACTTGCGATCCAGACTTGCCTCTGCCCCAGTCTTTTAGGCCTTGAATCCTGCCTCTCCACTTCTTCCTGGCACCCCGCCTTGGGCACCCATTCTGGGATCAACCACGAACCTAAGTCCAGCTGGCCCCAGTAGCCAAGGTCTCAACCTGCGGGGAACGAGGGCTGGTATTGGCGAAGCTCCAGTTGGCCTCCGCTTCCCGTTTGGCTTCTCATCCCGATGGTGGGGACACATGGGGGCTTCCCCCACGGGTAACATCAACACCAACTTGGGCCAAGGGTCCACCTCTGCAACACTTTGGGCCCATATCTTCACCTTTGCCACTATCAAGTTGGGATCACAAGGTGGCCTCTACTCCACCTGAGCTGCTAGTGGGATGTGGTCTGCCGGCAGCCCAAAGTCTCTCCTCTACTTAGGCCATTGGCAGACCGTGGCCACATTACCTCAGCTCTATCTTTTACTTCTCATCTCCTTACCTCACCACTCAGCTCTTCCTCCCCTCTCCCTCATTATCTTTCCTCTTTCCCCACTTTTCACCCCTTTTCTCCCTCCAGAGCTCTTCCCTCCCTCCTCACACTAACTCAGTTCTTCCTCTATTTCTGTCCCTCTAGAGATTCTTCTCATTCTGACCCCTTACTATCTGATTATTCCCCTTTCTTACCTTATTTCCTCATTACCTCATCTTTGTCCCCCCATTTCCCCCTCTCCTTCCCTCCATTCCTTGCTCTTTCCTCCCCTTTCTATGATTTCATCACTTTCTTCTCCTTCCCTATGCTGTTCCCCCACCTTTCACCCAGTCACTCCCAGGCTCTTCCTTCTCCCACTCCAAGTGCAGGGACTCCCTAGCTCAGTATATTAGTATCAGGCTTCTCCCATCATCATGCATGAGCCAGCAGCAGGAGCAGCATTGGAGCAACAACATCTCCCACTGTTGCAGAACCAGTCTCACTGGCTCCTCTCACGAGACTGACCCATCAGCAGCAGCAGGAGATGACATCACTCAAATGTTACCACTGCTCCTGCTGCCAGCTAGCACAGAGGATGTGATTTTTTTCCCTACATTGGATCAGGCAGAGGTTTGGCAAGCCTCCTATGTGCCCCGTGGCTTTTTTTTTTTTTTTTTACTTTGGCCTACCGCGTGGTGGAGTCCTCCAGATGTAAGAACATAAGAACATAAGAAATTGCCATGCTGGGTCAGACCAAGGGTCCATCAAGCCCAGCATCCTGTTTCCTACAGAGGCCAAACCAGGCCACAAGAACCTGGTAATTACCCAAACACTAAGATCCCATGCTACTGATGCAATTAATAGCAGTGGCTATTCCCTAACGGGATGATTTTAAAAGCCCTGCTCGCGTAAATCCTGATGGATTTACGCGAGCAGGGCCTTGCGCGCCGGCGCGCCTATTTTCCATAGGCTGCCGGCGCGTGCAGAACCCCGGGACTCGCTTAAGTCCCGGGGTTTCTGAAAAGGGGCGTGTCGGGGGCATCACCGAGTGACGCCGCATTTGGGGCCGTGGCACGGTGTTTGGGGGGCGGGCCCAGGGCATGGCGCCGGCCCGGGGGTGTTCCGGGGGCGTGGCTGTGCCCTCCGGAACAGCATTGTGCATTGAGTGAAAAAGATTTTTCTCCGATTAGTCTTAGATGTGCTACTTGCTAACTTCATGGCGTGGCCCCTAGAGCTTCTATTATCAAAAAGTGTAAATAACCGATTCACATCTACTCATTCAAGACCTCTCATGATCTTAAAGATCTCTGTCATATCCCCCCTCAGCCGTCTCTTCTCCAAGCTGAACAGCCCTATCCTCTTCAGCCTTTCCTCATAGGGGAGCTGTTCCATCCCACAGCCTCCGCTCAATTTCGCCACTGCTGGACCCAGGCCGCCGCCTTTTCAGAGCCACCACCCTATGGAAGTACACAGCTTGCACAGTGTGTTGCACGGGCCCGGGGCACACACACATCCATACAGGCTCACTCTCAGGCCCATACATGCTAGCTCCACTCTCTCTCCTTTACACATACATGTTGTCACTACTCCCTCTCCTCCACACACAGGCTGATTCCACTCCCTCTCCTCCACACCTACATATACATGTTCCAGTCCAGGGCCAGTGCTAGCTTTTTTGCTGCCCCGTGCAAACAATTACTGTGCTCCCCCCCCCCCCCCCCAGTCATTCTGTTTTTGTCCCACGTCCTTCAAATAAAGCCCAGCTTCTTCCAGCAATCTATATTTTTAAAAATTGACACCCGCCCACCCCTCACCTCAACACAAAACTGATGGTCAAGAGTAGAGTATTAGGTACATTAGACAAACCTTACAACCTTGCATAGATTTCATGCTACCCCCCCCCCCCCCCCCTGCACATATACCCTCCATAGACACACACAGATTTAATTATACATTTATAAAAATTTTGCCTGAAAAATAAAATTAAAAATGAAGTCTTCTGTGGTAAAAATATCACTTACCACATGCATTTTATATTTGCATGCACTCCTGTGATGCCAACCAGTAATCTCTGCAAAACAACAATTTGGAACCCCTATGGAGACTTTTTGTAATGCGTGTTGGGTGTGGGCTTGGCCCTCAGAAATCCATGAATAAAGAGTTATCATTACATTATAGTAAACCTCCCATTCCAAAACAACCATAACTGCCAGCACTCAAACAGTAAAAACCTTATCTATAAAAAGGCAACTCTGCACATATTATGCCAAGTCCTAGAACACCAATACACCTCCTATTAGGAAACACAACAAATTAGACTGCCGTAGATCCCTATACAGAAACTACACACCAGCAAAATACTGAATCACACATGCATAAGACAGGCAGACTCTGATGAAATACAGAATAAGAGACCAGAAAGAATAAATACAGAATAAGAGACCAGAAAGAACTGAACTGGAACTTACAGGACAGTCTCTACCTGCAGATCAACAATGGAAAAACTAAAATATTACCATTCTTCATAAAACATTAAATAATAAAAGCAAGAAATATAAAAATCAAACATAATAGTAAAACCATATTTATAAAAAGAATACATATTTCAAACCGGTTAATGAATAGAATATCCAACATTTCCCAAACACCAATACAATATTTCAAAACAGCAGAAACATCAAATTGCACCCAATAATTAAAACTAATACTGATTAAAACATCTTCTGCTCTCCTTACTTAGGATCTTTTGATTTCCAGTCACACTGAGATTGCCATGTGTTAGGGAACTTAGGGCCACACAAACTTTATCTCTCTCTCTCTCACATACACACACACAATATAAAATATTCATTCTCTCACATACTCCCTTTTCATATACATGCCTATGTTCTCACACACACTCCCTCTCTCACACATACACAGACTCTCTCTTCCTCACAGATACATTATACATGTGTGTGTGTGCCTGTGAGATCCAATATGTGATATGTAGTCTCTCACCAGCACACACACACACATGCACATGTTCACAGACACACACACAAGCACATAGGTACTCACAGACACATATTCACACAGCTTGTCAAACCAAAGATACACACACAAGCACACAGGGTCTCACACAACACACACAGGCTCTCACACAGACATGCACACATGCACTCACAGTTGCATACACAGGTTCTCACACATAACACACACAGGCTCCCACACATGCACACAGGCTCTACACAGACAAACATGTACCCACTCATAAATACAGGCTCTCACATAAACATACACACACACACACACACACACACACACACACAATCTCTCACACAGCCACACATCCACATATACATGCACAGTTGCATACATGACCTCCTCCTTACTTTGGACCTTGGTGGGATTGTCTCCTCCACCACCTGCCTGACTTCCTGTGCTGAGTGGGGCCGATTTGGAGCAGAAACTGTGTGTACCCACGGGAATAGGTGTGCATGGGCATGCACACGCACACACATAAAGAACACTGTAGCCTCCTTATTTTTGACTGATGGTGGGTTGAGCTCCGCTGCCCTGTCTTCTTCTTTGGCCACCAGCCTCCTACACTTCTGTCACCACGCAGGATGGGATTCCACTGTGGCCACAGGGCCTTTTCTTGGTTGGACAGAATAGTATCCCCTATCCTGGCCACTGGGTGCCCCTTCAGCCTGGTATCCAGGGGCCTTGGCCTTCCCCGTTCCCCTGCTCCCCCCTCACTACACCATTGGCAGAACCCAAGAGTTGTACTTTGGACCATGCCTTTCAAAGCATGTCATTCAGGCCCTGACAGGTGAGGAGGAAAAAGGGAAGATGCGATAGAGGAGCTCCAAGGCTGCAGTCCTTCTCCACTTTCAAATGAGAGGAGCCAATGAGTGAGGGGTTTATGTGTGGAGGGTAGATTGATCTATCCACTCCCACCAATGTTTGCAGACAAAATGTTTTGAAAGGCCATGGCTCCAGTGCCCCCCACCCCCTCCCAGTTCCAACGCCTATGTATATATATGTATACTTTAGAGAAAGAGAGAGAGGTGAGACCAGGAGGATATGATGCAGACATTTAAATACCTGAAAAGTATTCATGCACAGGAAGCCAAACTTTATCAATAGAAAGGAAGCTGTAGAACAAAGAGTCAGAATAGGAAGAGCCACGGAGGCAGATTTAAGGAGAAGGAGGTATATTTCAGAGAGGATGATGGATGCCTGAAATGCCCTCCTAGAGGAGGCGGTGATGACAAGGACAGTGGCAGACTTAAAAAAAAGCATGGGTTAAACACAGTTACATGAGAATGGTAATAAAAAGCTGGGCAACCTTTACTGAGCCACAGTAGCAGCCCAAGACAGTAGTGACCATGGCTGCTACTGTGCTTCCTGGAAGGCATGGGATAAGCTGCACAGAGCAGCAGTTGCAACCCTAAAGAGGACACAGTGGGATTGGGGGTTGGGTTCCATGTGTGAATAATTTGATCTATTCTGGGCAAATGCACACCAAATTGCTTTTGGAAAGACTAGATGGGTCTTCTTGGTGTTCATATGCTATCATTTACTATGGGGCCAACTTTGAAGTTAAGCTCCTAAATTAGCCCTTTTGAAAAAATAGTAGGGCTGAGCCCCTAAATTTAGGATCCTAAAATGTGGGTGGCTACAGGGTGGAGTCCGGGGGAAAACACATTTAGATGCACCTAATATAGGATCCTAGATCTAGGCAAATAAATAGTAGGCCTAAATTTAGGAGCCTAACTTTTACCCTGAATTTATGTGAATTTTCAGACGGAAAATTAGGCATCTAAGGGGGTCATTTATCAAACTGCTATACTGTATTTTTGCATGCGAAAATGCCATAACACATAGTGTGATGCAAATTAGAAAAAGGGGAGGAGTTTGGGTGGGTTTTGTGGCCAAGTGGGCTGGCTTCATGATTTGCAAAGCCATATCGCACGGCTTTAAAGCGTATTTTAACTACACCTTTTTCATTTGCATAAAGCTGTGCGATAGGGCTTTATCACACTTTATCACACTTTGCAATGTTTTTGCAAATGCCGTTTTTAGTAGTTTTAAGCAGCTGGAGAGCCAGCCTAGCTATCAGGGCCCTCCTACAACCAATGGGGGTGGGGGGGGGGGGAAGAGGGAGAGAGAGAGAGAGAGCTAGGTTGAGAGAACATTGTACAAATCTCATCTGTGGGTGAGTTTCCTCACTCCGAAGGACATCAAATATTCACAGGGGAGCACTGTTCTGTTCATACGTCTCACTTTGAATGTCAAAGTGGCCCCTAACCCCTACACTAATACCTAAACCTCACCTCAAGTGACTAGGTGGGCCTTACATAGAGGTATAAATACTTACCTAGTATGAGGGCATTATGGCTAGGCACTCTCTCTCTCCTTAAAGTCCCCCCAGTGGTTGTATGTAGGAAATACAACAATTCCGGCACTTATTACAAAGTGTGAAAAGTTATTGCAGTTTGCACTAATACCTATGTGAAGCGCTAAGATTGTGCACTTTGCGATAAACTGCCTATTACCATAAAACACACCCCTTTTCCTATCACATGCGATATTTAGTGGCATTTTGATAAATCCAGGCCTAAGTTAGGCTGAAAATAAGGGCTTAACTTGGGGGGCCTAATTTAGGAGCTCAGCTTTTTTGGAAAATCTGCCCCATGATACTATGTTACTATCTTTAATGGCTCTTTCTCCTGTATGCCCACAATTTATTCATGTTTGAGCTATGCCATGTAAAATGATGTTACTGATGTCTAGAAATACTGTGTAATGTCCATAAAATCCATAAAGAAGATAAAAGATAAAAATGATACAATTATTCCTTTATATAAAATCTGGATAACTTTATATTTCATATCATCAAACACTTTAGTAATATTTAGAGACACTTACTGTAAATCCATTTTAAATATATTGCTTTTATTAGTCAGTATATGTGCAACATTAATCATGTAAGTATTTTAATATAAATGAAATATAAAACATTCTAACAGTGAGTGGCATAATATGCCTTTGACGAACCAATAAAATAAAAGGGATGAGCATCTGGTGAAATATGAGTTTGGCCAATTAACAACTGCTGTAAAAAGAGCTATTTGGGAGACATGTAGGGTGTTCAAAAGATTATTAATAAATATATATATACCATTCTGAAACTCCAAAGCTCAAGATTGCATAGCATACAAGTTAAAGGAAATGTAATTTTTCAGTTCTGAAGGTCATTCCAAACCTTTCCTGATAGAAAATTCTTACAGGAGGCTGAAAGGTTGTTCTTAGTTATCTAGTAAATCAGCCTCTTCCATACATCAGCCTATCTCAATATTGCTTTGTGTATGCGAATAACTATCAGTTTCCTATTCATTTGCAATCTGCACTTTCCGTTTTTTTATCTCCCACTGTTAGTTTCCAATTCCTTGTGTCAGTCAATTATATTCTCAAAACAGCCTTCAAAATGGATGACTTTGTTTCAAGGTTTTGTAACCTAGAAGGTCACAAGCCCCTGTCACAGTGACAATAAAAACAGACAAACTACATAAAGAATGAAGGCCACGATAGCTGAAATAATAGCCTAGGTGAATTTCTGAAATGAAGTAGAGGAGACTATGCATTCCATAGGAGCTTTCTTGAGTCCTGTTCACAGGTTCTCCAATACAAAAGGTCTATTGTCACCATATTGCATGTGATATTTAATTTTCAATATCTATATACAAAACCAATTATGTTTCTAACAAACAAATGAGTCAGGAAACTCGGAATAGTGGCTTCCTTGAGAATAATAACTCCTGACTACTTTCTAATACATTACATAATGAATGCTAGAATGGCCACATAGTTTAAGGCAAAGGAATCAAGAGCTTCATTCTCTATTTATTTATTTATTTATTTGTTGAGTTTTATATACCGTCATTTGGTAGAGACATCATAACGGTTTACAAAAATATATATTTTTCTTAGCAGTTGTGTAACAGAAAAAACAATGTGAACATTATACATTTTCTTAACAGTTGTGCAACAGTAAAAAACAATTTGAACAATATCAGAAATAAGCATATCAAGTCCAGAGAGCATTATTAGACATTATGGGCGCTATGGAGGTATAGTTTGAATCATATTTTTTTAACAAAAATTTCATGCAGATGCAGAGTGACACAGGACTGCAGAAAAGCAATCTGAGGGGAAAACAGTTGTTAGCTTTGTTTTTCTGAGAGTGCAAATATACTGTTCTGTATATACCAAGAGTTTAGGTAAAGATGAGCTTGCAAACTCTGGGCCTGTTTAGACATTTTATCAGTGCTTTGTACATAGCTGTTTACAGTTTTTCACACATGTGGGTGAGACCAAAGACTTTAACTGATTATGATCAAATTATAAATTTTGTGTAAATTCATTATTTCACGGTGTGCTTTGTATAGTGATTATAATTTTAAAACAATGTTTATTTGTAGCATTCTGTTTCATTGCATTTTAATGAAATCATGTGTATTTTTTAATTGTAATCCGCCTTCTACCAGTGACTGCTGAGAAAGTCAGAATGCAGTTTTTTAAAAAGAAGGGAGCTATGAGAAACTTATTGAGCAGATCTGCAACACAGTAATGTGAACATCCAGGACATCCTGCTCCCCCTCTCAGTCACCCTTCACAAAACCCTTCACAAACAAAAGATCACAGTAAGCAAATATTGGTAACAAATGGCCACAGCTTTATTTGCAAACCTAATCAGAGCCAGAATTGCTTACAGTTAAACAAACTCCATACCTCTCTCATCCACCCACTGCCTGGAAACCCCCTGCATGTCCAGGCAGCAGGCCACTTTCAAGCCACCTGGTTTTCAGGCACTGCCATGGCCAGTGATCCCCCAATACCACATCCCACTAAGATGCTTCCTTACCACCTTAGAATGTACTTCTGACTCCTCTTGCTGGTTCAAGCAAAGCAGTTCCAAAGCTGCTCCTCCAGGATGCACTCTGGGATATAAACAATAAATGAATCCCCACAATGGTTCACGTTCTCTGCCAGAGACAATGGACTTAATTATATTTACCCATTGTCCCCTGCCCACCCCCCCAAAAATAAAGTGTGACCATACCTAAGTGTTGAATATATGTTCCAAAGACTCTTGTAAGGAATTATTCAATAAATCATTACTTATATTGGATAGATTTATACCATCTTCTAATATAAACCATAGTCACTATTGAGAGGCCAATAATGCCAATTTTGGAAATGTCCCTGAATCTCCAAGCATTTATCAATTCACTTATTTACCTTCTGTGTACTGTGCCGCCACAATTTCAGCACCTTAAACTTCAGCCTTGAAACTATATCCCACCTGCCTATTCGCAATGCAGGGAACAATTTAATAGTGAGGCAAAGTCCTTCCTTGTTGCTATTAAAAGTTGCCAGCCACCATCTCAGATTCTTAGCCCAGTCCCCAAATGTACCGCTAAAATCTTAGACCTTACCAAAATACACAGCTTACCAAATGGCAAAGGAAGGAGTTTGTACCATTTCATTCCACTCATACCAAACCCCTGTACTAAACATTTCCTGCAGCTGACATCCATACAGTTGCACAGTTGTTCTCTGTTAGGCCCAAGGTATAAAAGAGTGGTTCACAACCCAGGAATACCCACCAATCCTGTTATTCCTACTCTGAGAAAACAGAACAAACAAGTATCACAATCCCTTCATCACCTCAGTTTCCCATCCACACATAGGACTAAAAAGCATCGGACCACCAACAACCAATTCATTTAATCATCTCGTTGGGTGAACCTGCAGCCACAGTGCTCATAGATATTCTAATGCTGAATGAATGCATGCATGCCTAAAGCTTCACTATTGCATCTGAAATACACCAAAACTTTCTTAAGTACTGTAATAAACTGGTACGTCATCATGACAAATCAGAAATTGCCAGTTCCTGGCCAGCTTAATTCATAAATAATTCTTCACTCTTGATACTGAACAGCATAACCAAACCCTAATCTCACACAATATCACCCATTGTCCCAAACCCTTTTGATTCACCTTTGATTTATAAATCCTTAAATGAATGAATCCCTCTGACAACCATACATGCTGTGCCTTTAACCCCCAAACAACCTGGGTTATTCTTTGATGTTGTCACCAATTCACTCACCCTAATGCTTCAAAAAGGACAAAAATGCCACTATAAAAATGTAACTCGAACGATAAAAATGACAATTAAAAAACAGCCAGTAACATCTCCTGCATCCATGAATATGAAATTGGTCATCCTACTTCCTATACTACCACCGAGTCTCTCATCTTCTGTTTTACTATTAAGGGAGATGCCAGATTCTCCCAGTCATGAAAAATTAAAACAAGCACACCCTCACCACTGTTCAAGACAGCCCCCATTCCTTGGATCAGACTATAAACTCTGCCAATAACTCATCATTCACAGGCACACACACCCCCCCCCCCCCCCCCATCCTTCCTTTACCTCTAATAAATATAATAATCTGTAATGTAGGCTGCCCATGTTGACAGAGCCAATGAAACTTGCAACAGGGTCCACATTTTTTCATGCCAAAACAGCAAAGGCAATCGGGACCTAGGGGCACCTGCTGGTCTGCTCCTGGTGCCATTGCTGAACGTTTGCTCACTTGAAATGAGAAAAAGATTTGGTTAACACATTTTCCACACCTGGGATATTCTTAGCCCACACTGCCACATTCAATGTCATGTACAACAGCCCAAACTCCCTTAACAACTTTGAGATCTTTGGGCATTGGCATTCTATCTGTTAATGACTTCTATGACCCAAGTGTTATCACATCAAAATCTTACCTTCTTATTGTGCAACCTGTCTCCCCATACCAACAAGGCTACAACAAGTGGAAATAGCTCCAAGAAAGTAATAGCTCTCATAAGCCCCATTAGTCACGCACCACTGTGGACATGGAACATTGTACCATGATCCCTGACAGAATAATCCCAAACCTCACCCCACTGCTGCATCAGAATACAAATGTAAACCCTTACTAGACACTGAAATATGGCCACCTCATTCAAACTGGTGAGAAACTTGTGCCATACCCCAAAATTTTCCTCTGGACACAGTAACATAATGCCCTTTATGCTTCATCCTCACCATCATAAAAATGTTCTTTCCATCAGCATTTCCAGCAAAAGGAGACAGCTTCCTTGCCTGCTTTCCACACCAAAGACACCACAGAATCACTTGAAGCATATTTTATGAAGCACTTGAAGCAATTTATGAATCACTTGAAGCATATTTTATGAAACATAAGTCTCATGGTATGAAATTGTTGATTGATTTTCCTTCAGGATATGACACAGTTAATATCAGGTGAAACTTTCTCTACTTATTCTTCAGGACCACTGCCAAAACATAAGAACATAAGAAATGCCATGCTGGGTCAGACCAAGGTCCATCAAGCCCAATATCCTGTCTCTGACAGTAGCCAATCTGGGTCACAAGTACCTGGCAGATACAGAGACAAATGCATCTCCTTAAAGACTGATTAAAAAATTATCCCACATCCCTTCCTTTGACCAGTTTCCCCATTAATTTATCTTTCATTATCCTCCCTAATTGAATTGATGACCTAGTATCTACTGCCCACTAAAGAGACCAATAGACAGAAATATAAAACCAAACATATACCCATTCCTGATAATCCCAGCACCTTCCTTATTTGGATACCTCTCCAGCCAACTCAATATCTCAAAAGCTTTAACTAGAGAAAGAGCCCTCATTAAACCTTCACTCTTACTTAGTGCATTTTAAGGGAAAATTCAGACCAACATTTCCTGAGTATATCTTAAAGGAGCTTATTCTCTGAACCAAAGAAAATGGAAGAAGTACAGCAACTTATCATGGGCATTTTTCTATTAGTGCTGAGACTGAGAAATGCAGGCCTGACAGAAGGAATGCATAGGTTATGAAACCTATCCTGGCATAAATGCCAGTTTATCTATCTTAGCTTTGCCTGAAACAAAGGACTTTGATACTGATTAGAGGATAATTACCGCTAATGCCATTTTAAGACTATGCAGGTCTCTATGCTAACATGAACTCTTTGCTTTATAAAAAAGAGTTTGAAACCCCCAGTCAGAAAGCTTTTCTTGGCCTTCATTCATATGCATTGACTGAGTATGCATTATGTAGATGGACTGCTATAAAGTAAATGAAAAAAAGGAAGAAGGCATTCCTGCCATCTAAGAGAGAACATACCATACAAGAGCTCTCCCCAAGCAACAAACTATACCCTGGGGGACCAGTAGAAGTCTGCCTTCACCTCAACCTGATCTCTGGTTTGAAGAGACAGTGCCTGATGCCTACACTCATTTCAGCTACCAGATGTGCATGGATGCTGATGCCTTCACAGAGAGAAGCTACCTGTCTCCTTTAACTGAGGTTTAATAGGGATGTGAATCATTTTTTGATGATTTAAAACAATCATCAGATATATTTTAAATCGTCAAAAATCGTTAGATCCGCGATACAATAGCAATTCCCCCGATTTAACGTCAAAAAATCATAAATCGGGGGAGGGCGGGAAAACTGGCACACCAAAACAACCCTAAAACCCACCCTGACCGAATAGTGAACTATCTACAGTCGGGAGAATTGCTGGACCAGAGGCAGCATGGATTCACCATTGGAAGATCCTGTCAGACAAATCTGATTGACTTTTTTGACTGGGTAACCAAGGAATTGGATCGAGGAAGAGCACTCGATGTCATCTACTTGGATTTCAGCAAAGCTTTTGACACTGTCCCGCACAGGAGACTGGTGAATAAAATGAGAAGCTTAGGAGTGAGTGCCGAGGTGGTGGCCTGGATTGCAAACTGGTTGACGGACAGAAGACAATGTGTGATGGTAAATGGAACTCTCTCTGAAGAGAGAGCAGTTTTAAGCGGTGTACCGCAGGGATCGGTGTTGGGACCAGTCCTTTTCAATATCTTTGTGAGCGACATTGCGGAAGGGATAGAAGGTAAGGTATGTCTTTTTGCGGATGACACTAAGATCTGCAACAGAGTGGACACGCCGGAAGGAGTGGAGAGAATGAGACGGGATTTAAGGAAGATGGAAGAGTGGTCGAAGACATGGCAGCTGACATTCAATGCCAAGAAGTGCAAAGTCATGCATATGGGGAGTGGAAATCCGAATGAACTGTATTCGATGGGGGGAGAAAGGCTGATGTGCACGGAGCAGGAGAGAGACCTTGGGGTGATGGTGTCTAATGATCTGAAGTCGGCGAAACAATGTGACAAGGCGATAGCTAAAGCCAGAAGAATGCTGGGCTGCATAGAGAGAGGAATATCGAGTAAGAAAAGGGAAGTGATTATCCCCTTGTACAGGTCCTTGGTGAGACCTCACCTGGAGTATTGTGTTCAGTTCTGGAGACCGTATCTCCGAAGAGACAGAGACAAGATGGAGGCGGTCCAGAGAAGGGTGACCAAAAAGGTGGAAGGTCTTCATCAAATGACTTATGAGGAGAGATTGAAGAATCTAAATATGTACACCCTGGAGGAAAGGAGGAGCAGAGGTGATATGATACAGACTTTCAGATACTTGAAAGGTTTTAATGATCCAATGACAACGACAAACCTTTTCCATAGGAAAAAAATCAGCAGAACCAGGGGTCACGATTTGAAGCTCCAGGGAGGAAGATTCAGAACCAATGTCAGGAAGTATTTCTTCACGGAGAGGGTGGTGGATGCCTGGAATGCCCTTCCGAAGGAAGTGGTGAAGACCAGAACTGTGAAGGACTTCAAAGGGGCGTGGGATAAACACTGTGGATCCATAAAATCAAGAGGCCGTCAATAAAGAGTGGGTGGCTCGCCAGAATGACGGCTACTGCCTGGAGATAATACCCTTATTCAATAAACATACACATGGTTACTGTGACTCCAACATCACTCTAAGCTACAACAGCAAGAGGAAATGTGGAAAAAAGGATTCGCACTCACAAAGTGGGGAGTAGCTGGCTTGTTACGGCGGTTACTACCCCAAACCAAATAAGCCTGATACTTCACTTTCAATGCATATCCAGCATAGCTCTCTGCTTCAACGGTAGGGGAGAAGAAAAACTGATACTTCACGCATAGCTCTCTGCTTCAACGGCAGGGGAGAAGAAAAACTGATACTTCACGCATATCCAGCATAGCTCTCTGCTTCAACGGCAGGGGAGAAGAAAAAAGGATTTGCACTCACAAAGCGGGGAGTAGCTGGCTTGTTACGGCAGTTACTACCCCAAACCAAATAAGCCTGATACTTCACTTTCAATGCATATCCTGCTTCAACCGCAGGGGAGAAGAAAAACTGATACTTCACGCATATCCAGCATAGCTCTCTGCTTCAACGGCAGGGGAGAAGAAAAACTGATACTACACGCATATCCAGCATAGCTCCCTGCTTCAACGGCAGGGGAGAAGAAAAACAACCAATAAGGGCTGAATAACACAGTCTGGGTAAAACAAATAAACATGGGTGTAGCTTGCTTATTGCGGCGGTTACTACCCCTACTACCCCTAACTAATCAAGCTTGATATTTCACTTGGTTGCAGCTCCATCACTGCTCTCTACATTCATGGTGGGGGTGGAAGAGAAATAGAACCAAAGAGCTAAGAGAAACAGATAAGTATGAGAAAAAAATGTGAAGCTTGCTGGGCAGACTGGATGGGCCGTTTGGTCTTCTTCTGCCGTCATTTCTATGTTTCTATGTTTCTATGTTTCTATGACCCTTTAAAACAAATCCCCCACCCTCCCAAACCCCCCAAAATGTTTTAAATTACCTGGGGTCCAGTGGGGGGGGTCCCAGCGTGATCTCCCGCTCTCGGGCCACGGCTGCGTTAATAGAAATGGTGCCGGTAGCGCCGGCGCCATTTTGGTTCCTGTCACCTGACGTCACGAGTGCAGGAGATCGCTCCTGGACCCCCGCTGGACCCCCAGGGACCATACGACCATACGACATAGTGAGGGCAAAAGTAGCGCCTGCGCCATTTTGAATATTGGCAATATAGCCCGAGTGCAGGAGGTCGCTCCTGAACCCCCGCTGGACTTTTGGCAAGTCTTGTGGGGGTCAGGAGGCCCCCCCCCAAGCTGGCCAAAAGTCCCTGGGGGTCCAGCGGGGGTCCGGGAGTGATCTCCTGCACTCGTGACGTCGGGTGACAGGAACCAAAATGGTGCTGGCGCTACCTTTGCCCTGTCATATGATAAGGGCAAAGGGCCACCGGCGCCATTTCTATTAACACAGCCGTGGCCCGAGAGCAGGAGATCTCACCGGGACCCCCCCGGGAGGAGGGCCAGCAAGAAAATCAGGATGATGATAAAGAGGAAGAGGAAGAGGATCTGACTCAGGCACAAGTGCAGGAGTAACATCCTTGAGTCAAAGGCAGCACTCTAATTGAAAGACATCAGAAGGTGCCTGCCTGAAGCAGAGCTGGAAGCTTATTCTACCCACAGTTTACATTTCCAGCACTAAAAGAGTAAGCTGTGTTAGAACAGAATATAAAAAAATGATCCTAAATTCAATCTCAGACATCTGAAAAGATCTATGCCTTTATCATCTTACTGAATTTCTCTCAACCTGTTGTTACCATTTATTTTTTCAGGGAGGGTAATAATCAGACTGCATTAATAATAACTAGCTTTGAATTTTATTTTGCACTGTGGACCAAGATATTCACATCCTCAATTTACCACCTCTAATACAAGGTATCAAACAAAACACAACTTCCAACTAACAAGAATGTCTGTGCCAGGCACTAATATAAAGGCAGATCATCATAAGAGACATGAGCCATCATTACTAGAAGCTAGACTATACCAGATAATTATAAACCCAGAACTCAGCACATAAGAACATGCTATCCTGGGTCAGACCAAACCCAGCATCCTGTTTCCAACAGTTGCCAATCCAGGCTTTAAGTACCTGGCAAGTACCCTAAAACTATGTCTTTTCCATGCTACTGATGCTAGAAATAGCAGTGGCTATTAGTATTTTCTAAGTCAACTTGATTAATAACAGGTAATGGACTTCTCCTCCAAGAACTTATCCAATCCTTTTTTAAACCCAGCTAAACTAACTGTACTAACCACATCCCCTGGCAACAAATTCCAGAGTTTAATTGTGCGTTGAGTGAAAAAGAACTTTCCCCGATTAGTTTTAAATGTGCCACTTGCTAATTTCATGGAGTGCCCCCTAGTCCTTCTATTATCTGAAAAAATAACCAATTCACCTATACCCGTTCTAGACCTCTCGTGATTTTAAATACCTCTATCCCCCCCCCCCCCCCCCAGCTATCTCCTCTCCAAACTGAACAGTCCTAATCTCTTTAGTCTTTCCTCATAGGGGAGCTGTCCCTTCCCCTTTATGATTTTGGTTGCCCTTCTCTGTAACTTCTCCATTGCAATTATATCTTTTTTGAGATGCGGTGACCAGAATTGTACACAGTATTCAAGGTGCGGTCTCACCATGGAGCAATATATAGGCATTATGACACTTTCCGTTTTATTCACCATTCCCTTTCTAATAATTCCCAACATTCTGTTTCCTTTTTTGTCTGCTGCAGCATACTGAAACAATGATTTCAATGTGTTATCCATTATGAGGCCTAGATCTCTTTCTTGGTGGTAGCTTTTAATATAGAACCTAACATTGTGTAACTTTAGCATGGGTTATTTTTCCCTATAAGCATCATCTTGTACTTATCCACATTAAATTTCTTATGCAATTTGGATGTCCAGTTTTCCAGTCTCAAAATGTCTTCCTGCAATTTATCACAATCCAGTTGTGATTTAACTACTCTGTACAATTTTGTATCATCTGCAAATTTGATTACCTCACTCGTCATATTCCTTTCCAGATCATTTATAAATATATTGAAAAGTACGGGTCCCAATACAGATCTCTGAGGCACTCCACTGCCCACTCCCTTCCACTGAGAAAAATTGTCCATTTAATCCTACTCTCTAATTCCTGTCTTTTAACTAGTTTGTAATCCACGAAAGGACATCACCACCTATCCCATGACTTTTTTCTTTTCCTAGAAATCTCTCATGAGGAACTTTGTCAAACGCCTTCTAAAAATCCAAATACACTACATCTACCAGTTCATATTTATCTACATATTTATTGACCCCTTCAAAAAGTGAAGCAGATTTGTGACTTGCCTTAGGTAAAGCCATTCTGACTTTGTCCCATTAAACCATGTCTTTTTATATGTTCTCTGATTTATATATTTAGAATACTTTCTACTACATTTCCTGATACTGAAGCCAGGCTAACTATTCTGTAGTTTCCTGGATTGCCCTTGGAGCCCTTTTTATATATTGGGGTGACATTAGCCATCCTCCAGTCTTCAGGTACAATGGATGATTTTAATGATAGCTTACAAATTTTTACTAATAGATCTGAAATTTCTTTTTTTAATTCCTTCAGAGCCCTGTTATGTATACCATCCAGTCCAGGTGATTTACTACTCTTCAGTTTGTCAATCAGGCCTACCACATCTTCAAGGTTCACCGTCATTTGGCTCAGTCCATCTGAATCATTACCAATGAAAACCTTCTCTGATATGGGTATCTCCCCAACATCCTCTTCTGTAAACAATGAAGCAAAAAAATCATTTAATCTTTCTGCGATGGCCTTATCTTCTCTAAGTGCCCCTTTAACCCCTCGATCAACTAACAGTCCAGCTGACTCCCTCACAGGCTTTCTACTTCGGATATATTTAAAAACGTTTTTACTGTGAGTTTTTGCCTCTATGGCCAACTTCTTTTCAAATTCTCTCTTAGCCTGTCTTATCAATGTCTTACATTTAACTTGCCAACACTGATGCATTTTCCTATTTTCTTCACTTCAATACTTCTTCCAATTTTTGAATGAAGATCTTTTGGCTAAAATAGCTTCTTTCACCTCACCTTTTAACCATGTCAGTAATAGTATTGCCTTCCTTCCAACTTTATTAATTTGTGGAATACATCTGTACTGTGCTTCTAGGATGGTATTTTTTTTTAACAATGACCACGCCTCTTGCACACTTTTTATGTCAGTAGCTTCTCCTTTCTGTTTTTTTCAACAATTTTTCTGAAAGTTTATCACGAGAGCCATGGATTTGCTTACTGTGCCCCTTCCAGTCATTAATTCAAATTTGATCATATTATAATCACTATTGCCAAGTGGCCCCACCACCATTACCTCTTCCACAAAATCCTGTGCTCCACTGAGAATTAGATTTAAAATTGCTCCCTCTGCCATCGGTTCCTGAACCAATTTCTCGATACAACTTTCATTTATTCCATCCAGGAACTTTATCTCTCTAGCATGACCCAATGATACATTTACCCAGTCAATATTGGGGTAATTGAAATCTCCCATTATTCCTGCACTACCAATTTGGTTAGCTTCCCTAAATTCTCTTAGCATTTCACTGTCCGTCTCACCATCTTGGTCAGGCGGATGGCAGTATATTCCTATCTCTATAGTCTTCTCCAACACTCAAGGGATTTCTACCCATAAAGATTTGATTGTGCATTTAGTCTCATGCTGAATGTGTATTCTTTTGGACTCAATGACTCAATGACATAAAGTGCCACCCCATCACAAAGTTGATCCTCTCTTTCATTGCGATATAATTTGTACCCCGGTATAGCACTGTCCCCTTGGTTATCCTCCTTCCACCATTTTTCTAGATGCCAACTAAGTCTATGTCATCATTCACTGCTATACATTCTAATTCTCCCTTCTTACTTCTTAGACTTCTGGCATTAGCATACAAACATTTCAAAGTGTGTTTTTTGTTTGTATTTCCATTCTGCTTTTTAATTGATAGGGATAAGTTAGAATGTTTTAGCTCAGGTGCGTTTTTAGTTAGAGGCACTTGGATTACTTTTCTTATTATTGGAACCTCACTGTCGGGATGCCCTAATTCTAATGCATCATTAGTATCCTTTGAAGATAACTCCCTCTGAACCATGCACTGCTGAGCGACTGTCGGCTTTCCCATTTGTACTAGTTTAAAAGCTGCTCTATCTCCTTTTTAAAGGTTAGCGCCAGCAGTCTGGTTCCACCCTGGCTAAGGTGGAGCCCATCCCTTCGGAAGAGACTTCCCCTTCCCCAAAAGGTTCCTCTGTTCCTTATAAAACTGAATCCCTTGTCCTTGCACCATTGTCTCATCCACACATTGAGACTCCGGAGCTCTGTCTGCCTCTGGGGACCTGCGCAGAACAGGGAGCATTTCAGAGAATGCTACCCTGGAGGTTCTGGACTTAAGCTTTCTACCTAAGAGCCTAAATTTGGCTTTCAGAAACTCCCTCCCACATTTTCCTATGTCTTTGGTGCCCACATGTACCATGACAGCCGGTTCCTCCCCAGCACTGTCTAAAATCCTATCTAGGTGATGCGTGAGGTCCACCACCTTCGCACCAGGGAGGCATGTTACCAGGCAATCTTCAGTCCCACCAGCCACCCAGCTGTCTACATTCTTAATAATTGAATCACCAACTATGACGGCCAACCTAACCCTTCCCTCCTGGGCAGTAGCCCTGGGAAACATTTCCTCAGTGTGAAAGGACAATGCACCACCTGAAGAGCAGGTCCTTGCTACAGGACCCTTTCCTGCTGCACCAGGTTGATGCTTTCCGATCATGAGACCTTCTTCCTCCAAGGCAGCACTAGGGCTGCCAGTCTGAAGTTGGGACTTGGCTACTATGACCCTGAAGGTCAAATCTATGTACCTCTCTGTCTGCCTCTGCTCCTCCAGGTCTGCCACTCTAGCCTCCAGAGATCGGACTTGTTCTCTGAGAGACAGGAGCTCTTTCCATTGCATGCATATGTAAAATTTCTCACCAGTGGCTAAAAAATCATACATGTGACACTTGATGCAAAAGACTGGGAAAACCCCACATAGAAAGTCATTTATTTATGTATTTATTTGCAATAATTTTTAGTGTAACTGTGTTTAAAAAAGGATTTGATAAGTTCTTGGAGGAGAAGTCCATTACCTGCTATTAATTAATTTGACTTAGAAAATAGCCACTGCTATTACTAGCAACAGTAACATGGAATAGACTTAGTTTTTGGGTACTTGCCAGGTTCTTATGGCCTGGATTGGCCACTGTTGGAAACAGGATGCTGGGCTTGATGAACCCTTGGTTTGAACCAGTACAGCATGTTCTTATGTTCTTATGTTAATAGTATAGTAAGAAAAGCTTTATGTCATAATTCAGATTTCAAACAGAAAGAAAAATGCTTCTAGAAATCACAGCAGCATGTAGAAAAATGTTGTGGGCTCCTACCATTGCAGAAAACATAAATTTATTATAAGACAGAGAAAGAAAAATGACTAGATATATTGATTTCACTGCCTCAAATGATAATAAGGGGCAGAGGACAGAAGCAATATGGCTGCTCATAAATACAGTGAAGACATTGTCCTAGGGACTAGCAGAGCAAAGGATAAGAGTTGATAAAGAAAGGCAAGAAATTGAGGAAGTGTGAGAATAGCTGTATTCACTTAAAATGCAAGCTTCTATGATCAGCATTCAGAGATGTGAATCGGTTATTTACTCTTTCGGATAGTAGAAAGACTAGGGGGCACTCCATGAAGTTAGCATGGGGCACATTTAAAACTAATTGGAGAAAGTTCTTTTTTACTCAACGCACAATTAAACTCTGGAATTTGTTGCCAGAGGATGTGGTTAGTGCAGTTAGTATAGCTGTGTTTAAAAAAGGATTGGATAAATTCTTGGAGGAGAAGTCCATTACCTGCTATTAAGTTCACTTAGAGAATAGCCACTGCCATTAGCAATGGTTACATGGAATAGACTTAGTTTTTGGGTACTTGCCAAAAAGTGGAAACTTAATGTAAGGAAAATGATTTTTGAAAATCACTAGATTTACATTTTCCTTTGAAAATTACCCTTTTTGTTACTATGAGACCTGGGATCCTTTTAACTTTTGCCTGTGCCAGCCTCCATTTATCATCATTCTTTTTAGGTAATTGTCAATTTTTCATTATCAGATTTATAGGTATCTCTAACATAAGAACATTAGGAAATGCCATACTGGGTCAGACCAAGGGTCAATCAAGCCCAGCATCCTGTTTCCAACAGTGGCCAATCCAGGCCATAAGAACCTGGCAAGTACCCAAAAACTAAGTCTATTCCATGTAACCATTGCTAATGGCAGTGGCTATTCTCTAAGTGAACTTAATAGCAGGTAATGGACTTCTCCTCCAAAACTTATCCAATCCTTTTTTAAACACAGCTATATTAACTGCACTAACCACATCCTCTGGCAACAAATTCCAGAGTCTAATTGTGCATTGAGTAAAAAAGAACTTTCTCTGATTAGTTTTAAATGTGCCCCATGCTAACTTCATGGAGTGCCCCCTAGTCTTTCTACTATCCGAAAGAGTAAATAACCGATTCACATCTACCCGTTCTAGACCTCTCATGATTTTAAATACCTCTATCATATCCCCCCTCAGTCGTCTCTTCTCCAAGCTGAAAAGTCCTAACCTCTTTAGTCTTTCCTCATAGGAGAGTTGTTCCATTCCCCTTATCATTTTGGTAGCCCTTCTCTGTACCTTCTGCATCGCAATTATATCTTTTTTCAGATGCGGCGACCAGAATTGTACACAGTATTCAAGGTGTGGTCTCACCATGGAGCGATACAGAGGCATTATGACATTTTCCGTTTTATTCACCATTCCCTTTCTAATAATTCCCAACATTCTGTTTGCTTTTTTGACTGCCGCAGCACACTGTACCGACGATTTCAATGTGTTATCCACTATGACACCTAGATCTCTTTCTTCGGTTGTAGCACCTAATATGGAACCCAACATTGTGTAATTATAGCATGGGTTATTTTTCCATATATGCATCACCTTGCACTTATCCACATTAAATTTCATCTGCCATTTGGATGCCCAATCTTCCAGTCTCACAAGGTCTTCCTGCAATTTATCACAATCTGCTTGTGATTTAACTACTCTGAACAATTTTGTGTCATCTGCAAATTTGATTATCTCACTTGTCGTATTTCTTTCCAGATCATTTATAAATATATTGAAAAGTAAGGGTCCCAACACAGATCCCTGAAGCACTCCACTGTCCACTCCCTTCCACTGAGAAAATTGCCCATTTAATCCTACTCTCTGTTTCCTGTCTTTTAGCCAGTTTGCAATCCACAAAAGGACATCGCCACCTATCCCATGACTTTTTACTTTTCCTAGAAGCCTCTCATGAGGAACTTTGTGAAATGCCTTCTGAAAATCCAAGTATACTATATCTACCGGTTCACCTTTATCCACATGTTTATTAACTCCTTCAAAAAAGTTAAGCAGATTTGTGAGGCAAGACTTGCCCTGGGTAAAGCCATGCTGACTTTGTTCCATTAAACCATGTCTTGTTATATGTTCTGTGATTTTGATGTTTAGAACACTTTCCACTATTATTCCTGGCACTGAAGTCAGGCTAACCGGTCTGTAGTTTTCTGGATCGCCCCTGGAGCCCTTTTTAAATATTGGGGTTACATTTGCTATCCTCCAGTCTTCAGGTACAATGGATGATTTTAATGATAAGTTACAAATTTTTACTAATATATCTGAACCCTAGATGTTTCAGCAGCTAGCACATCACTTTCCTCCTGTTGTCCAGTACTGGGCTTGTTGATGTTGGCTGTTCCCTTCCTGAAGCCTTGTCAGGTTGCTGGTCACAGCATATGAAACACAGATATCTTCTCATTCAGTGCAGGATTTCTTGATCACATAAAAGGTAGCAGGTTCTCTTCACCTTTATTAACTTGAACATAACCATATATGAGCAGGTTCACTGAACTCACAGTCAGGCCAGTCCAGGTCAGAATATTCCATTAGCTTTTACATACAGTATATTACAAATACTACCAACAGGTTCAGCAAGGTTGATTCGTAGATGCTCCGGGTTACATATCTTCCACTTCTGAGGGTTCACAGCACAGCTTACAGCCTTAAAATTGCCAGGAACACTGGGATATCCCTAGTGATCACTTATAAACCTCTAAGGACCAATCTGAGTTGTTGGGGCAGATTATAGGGCTGTCTGGTTGGAAGCAGGTATGCAAGCCTTTCCAGCTTACATGGCTGCCGCTAACAGACCCACTGTGTGGCTCATTAGCAATGTATAGGCCCTCTAACAGGGTTGGCCCTCATTCCAAGCCAGGTCTGTTTCTTTTTTTTTTTTTTTGCCCCAGTGGTTCCTTTTTCCTCTGTATATAGATGAAATACAACAGAGCACTGTTGAGCAGACTTGTGACATGGGCCTCATGTACCCAGAGCTAACAATTCCCCTGAACAGGTTCGGGCTCTTCAGCTTGGAAAAGAGATAACTGAAATCATGAGTAATGTGAAACAACTTAATGGAAATGGTTATTTATCCCTTAATACTGCAACTACAGGATAGGTCATGAAACTCACTGGCAGCTGATTTTAAATACATTTTAAGAAAGAGTTTTCTTCAGCAAACTCACAATTAAGTTGTAGAATTTATTGCAGGAGGATGTGGTCAAGGTTAATAAAACAACGACTTATCAAAATGTTTGGATAAGTTTCTGGAGAACAGGATCTTTTCCCACTGATTTTTCTCTTATTTTTATAACAAAATCATTTTTCCTCAGATTTGTTTTGTTATAACTTTGAAATTCCCAGGAAAAATAAAATAAAAACTGAAAACAAAGGTCCCTATAGATGGTTTAAATACTTAATTCAGCATCCAACAACTGCTTTCTCCCAAAGTCCTACCAATTAGATTTTTTATAATCTAAATACTTAACAAAACTAGTAAAACTATCACCTCAAAATTAGTGAGGATATTACCTGAATATCAGACCACCTAGCCTCCTGAGCCTTGATATATAGTAAGTACCTGGCTACCATTAAATTGTCAACATTGGCCTCGATTTCTGGGGAGTTGTAGCCTACTGGTTCCAAAACCCACTGGTCTTCAGTGTCAGAATACTTTTTCTTATAAATGTAACTGATGGTAATATATATAGGCAAATTTGTAGAAAAACTAAAAGAACAGTTTAAAACATGCAGAATTCAGACGGTGTATCACAGCTTTGTTTTTGCATTTTTCTCTGTGATTGATTGGATTGCAATCATTGATATCACATTTCCAATCTTTTGCCTCACATTTCAATGATGTGAAATATATTAATTTACAGTATGCCAATGATTTTAACATCTCTAAGACTACTGTGTAACATAAAGTGATGCTTATTTGGTTAACTATCTGGGATTAAAAAAAAAAAAGATCAGACAATCAAACATGCTGTAATACTGGAAACAAATTCACATAAAAAGGTCCAGATGCAATGAACTGGAATCGCTACAGCTGAGTCTATCATCATTTTGCTGCAGTTGTTATGAACTCTTTGATTACAGATAAATACTGTACACTTCTTTGTGAAATCGACAAAGAAACATAGAAGAGCAATGATGCCAATCAACAATAAATTGCAAGGTTACAGCAGCCATCTGAACCAATAAAATAAATATGCTGCAGATAATTTTATTTTTAAAGAAACAATATAAATTCTAAATAGCAGGTAAAGAGTTGAAATCCCAGGGCGGCTGGAGAAGATTACATGGTTCAAGCTAAACATGAAAATGAGCATTAAATGAAGTTATTACCAAAGTAAAGGAATTTAAAAAAAAATGTGGTTGCACTGCCTGTGTTGAAAAGATGGAGCATATGAATAAGGAAATGGAACATTTCATTTTGTTAGTGATTTATAGAGCTTTTTGTACAAGAGCATATATAGTACAAACTCATGGGGAAATTGCAGGTCAAATGTCATAAAGAGAGTAAATACAAGTCAGAATCCAAGAACTGGGAGCATTAGCAAAAGGGAAAGGTTGCTCAAAGCCAGGAAGATCAATATACAAAGAGAAGATGAAACAGAGGACAAAAAAAAACCTCATAGGATGCTAAACTCTTGATCAAGGCAATTGGACCAACAACACAATTTAAATAGTAAAATGGAAGGTCTAGAGTGAATATTATAAAATAACTAATCCCAAAGGGTTAAAGGATTTAAGCTGGAAAGACTTGACCAGCCCTCACCACTGCCCCCTCCCCAGTCAACAAATTCCTTCCAATTCTTTTGTCAGGCATTTGAAAATCAGACCCAGAGAGAGCTTACTGCCCTTTAGGGATGTGAATCGTGTCCTCGATCGTCTTAACGATCGATTTCGGCTGGGAGGGGGAGGGAATCGTATTGTTGCCGTTTGGGGGGGTAAAATATCGTGAAAAATCGTTAAAAATCGTTAAAAATCGAAAAATCGAAAAACCGGCACATTAAAACCCCCTAAAACCCACCCCCGACCCTTTAAATTAAATCCCCCACCCTCCCGAACCCCCCCCAAATAACTTAAATAACCTGCGGGTCCAGCGGCGGTCCGGAACGGCAGCGGTCCGGAACGGGCTCCTGCTCCTGAATCTTGTCGTCTTCAGCCGGCGCCATTTTCCAAAATGGCGCCGAAAAATGGCGGCGGCCATAGACGAAAAAGATTGGACGGCAGGAGGTCCTTCCGGACCCCCGCTGGACTTTTGGCAAGTCTCATGGGGGTCAGGAGGCCCCCCACAAGCTGGCCAAAAGTTCCTGGAGGTCCAGCGGGGGTCAGGGAGCGATTTCCCGCCGCGAATCGTTTTCGTACGGAAAATGGTGCCGGCCATACGCGTATGGCCGGCGCCATTTTCCGTACGGAAAATGGCGCCGGCAGGAGATCGACTGCAGGAGGTCGTTCAGCGAGGCGCCGGAACCCTCGCTGAACGACCTCCTGCAGTCGATCTCCTGCCGGCGCCATTTTCCGTACGAAAACGATTCGCGGCGGGAAATCGCTCCCTGACCCCCGCTGGACCTCCAGGAACTTTTGGCCAGCTTGTGGGGGGCCTCCTGACCCCCACGAGACTTGCCAAAAGTCCAGCGGGGGTCCGGAAGGACCTCCTGCCGTCCAATCTTTTTCGTCTATGGCCGCCGCCATTTTTCGGCGCCATTTTGGAAAATGGCGCCGGCTGAAGACGACAAGATTCAGGAGCAGGAGCCCGTTCCGGACCGCTGCCGTTCCGGACCGCCGCTGGACCCGCAGGTTATTTAAGTTATTGGGGGGGGGGTTCGGGAGGGTGGGGGATTTAATTTAAAGGGTCGGGGGTGGGTTTTAGGGGGTTTTAGTGTGCCGGCTCACGATTCTAACGATTTATAATGATAAATCGTTAGAATCTGTATTGTATTGTGTTCCATAACGGTTTAAGACGATATTAAAATTATCGGACAATAATTTTAATCGTCCTAAAACGATTCACATCCCTACTGCCCTTTAATCCTGAAGCTGGTAGATAGACACTGGCTAACCTCTTATGCTACGATGCCACGTGCATGGCTAATGTAGCCCTAAAGTTGACAGGTGTTGCCTTTGAATACAGCCTGAGGCTCCCTTCTCTGAGGCATTGTGAATTCTGACCATAACATCCCCAGCTCTGGCTGGATATTGGCTTGGCCTGGCCTGGAAATTATGCCCAGGTCCTCTGCTTGGCAATATATATATATATATAGTGCTACCACTGAGCCACCAGGCCAGCCCTGTTTTCCTGGGGGCATGGCTGCGGCTAATCTCCCACTGTCATAAGATTTTGGGGCCCAAATCATTCTCATCATTCTGCCTTCTGTCATAGGATTTTTTTTATTCCCCAGCTCCCTTTCTCCTGCTGTGGGGCCATGTCATTTATTTCTGCTTGAGCGCACAGTTTATTTTATGCATTTCAGTGTACATATATTTTTGTATTATATTTTGTTCCTTGGCTCCGATACACCATGTTTTGATTAGTGTTTTGTGTTCTTATTTGACAGAAGGTTCTATTTTGCTTCAACACAAATTTTTGAAACAATGTAGAAAAGAATTTTAACTTTAATGATCAGGTAAAATTATATATATAAATTTGAGATAGAACATGAATAAATTAATTTCATCAGATTTGCTGGACAAGATTATTTAAACATTTCCCAGAAAATCTGGGGGAAAATTACAGCGATCCGGTATGGATTTGCCACAGAATTAATGATTTGCAAGAAACTGCTTTGAATCTAAACTCTATGAAAATCACATCTCTGTTTGAACTTTGATTCTGTTTTGAATATTCAAGAAATCTACTTTGTGATTTTTTGCAAAAGAATCTAACCACAAAAAAGTCTATATTTAAAAACCCAGAAAATGGATAATTTCTTCAACTAAAGTTAGCTGAATAAGTTATTGGGATATTTGGGGATAAACATCCTGCTGATTATCCTTGAATAGAGTTATCTGGGTATACCTACTATCAGGCGGATACAGAACAGTGCATTCGGCCAAGCGCACCGTTTAGCCCCCGTTTGGCCGCACATTTTAGACATGCTTTTATTACCCCTTATACTGTAAGAGGTAATAGCGCATGGAAAACGCGCGGCTAACCCCCCAGAAACTAATAGCACTCATCACATGCAAATGCATGTTGATGAGCCTATTAGTTAGTCACCTGAAATACAGAAAGTAAAATGTGCAGCTTGGCCACATTTTACTCTCAGGGCAGGCGTTAAGATCTAAGCAACCTGGAGTTGCAGATAGGCTGCTGGGCTCCATGGACTTTGATCTGGCCTAGCATGATACTTTTTATGTTCTAAATTAATTTTGGATTCTTAGTAGTTTGTGAAACCTTTGAAATGGTCAAATAAAAGATACTATAGTGCAGGGTTGGTTCCTACACTTGGATCAGTAGCAGTGACTTGACTTCAGCTTATATTTTTTTTTTAATTTAATTTATCTAAATTGACTTTTGCTAAGAAAACACCTGATTTTTTTTCCAGCAATTTGGATATTACTTGTAATGATTCTGATATTACAAACATCCAATTATAAATCTGAAAATGGGAACACACTAATAAAAACCGCAGAATTATGCTTAGGCCATGATTCCTTGGATCACTATCCAACTATCAGTCCCTTTCTATGCAATATTCTGAAGCCAAATGTGCTTACACCTGATTTATAAAGAACTGTTTTCTGGAATGGGGAGGCAAGATGGCGTCCTGAGCGTTCGACGTGAAGCAGCTTGGCTTCAGAGTTCCTGAAACATTATTCTTTATCGCTGTAATGCCACGGAAAAGAAAAGGAAAAGTGAGGGGTTTTCCCTCAATAACAACTGAACTCACCGACCAGGCATTAATAACGCGCTTCATGTCGACAGGAGAAGTGGAAGCTGGGGTGATTCCCCCACTGCGTTGGAGGCTGGAGGACAGCAGCTGACACCTGGGGTGGAGGTTTCCCTCAGCCTCCTTGACATTAGACCGCCGGCGGCCAGGGTGGAGTTGACCTCAGGTGCATTGCAGTCACCGAGGGATGATGAAGTCATCGCTCAGGCGGGGGCAGGAAGGAGAGCTGTCGGCATCTGCACCACCAGGGACAGGGAGAAGCATTTCAGGGGAAAGTTCTGAAACCCTGGTAGGACTCCCAGGAACATTAGTCTTGGAAGGTGGACACTCTACATCGGGTGAGCAACTATTACCCCCGGTCAAACCAGCAGTTGTAACCTTGGAGAGTCTCTGGGAGTTGACCGCAGGACTCTCTGTTGCTATAAAAGCTTGTAATAGCAAAATGGATCACTTAACTGTCTCTTTGAATAACAACATTTCTGACCATGAAAACTCCTTGGAAGCTATTAAGGTTTCAGTTGCCAAAGCAGAAATAGAGATACAGCAGATTAAGAATTTTAATTTGGCTACTGTTAAGGATAGAACTGCCTTATCCTGGAGATTAGAGATCCTTGAAATTTGGAATCGTCATCTAAATCTGAGACTGATTAACTTTCCCAGGGTAATGGGTGAAATGCCTGAAATTACCTTTAAGAGGTACCTTAGTGAGGTACTCCAAATGCCTGAGACACCTCCGATCAATAAAGTATATTTCATACCCAAATCACTGGTTGAGAGACATTCTGCTGTGGACCCGGGAGGACTGCCATTAGATATGCAAAACCTAACATCTTTCCTGGAATCATCGGCCATTGAAATTATCGATCATTCTACTTTATTGGTCTCTCTTGTTGTTGAACATGACATCAGTAAACTGGTGTCATCCTATTTTTGCCATTTAAATATACCATTTCATGGTCCTCTAGTAAGAATGTTTCCTGACATTTCAAAAGTAACACAAGAAAGACGTAAAGGTTTCCTTTCAATGAGACAAGAAACAATATCATTGGAAGCCTCTTTTTTTTTTAATTTTTAATTTCTCATTTTAACATACATACAAGTCAATACTTGTTTGAAAATTATAAAATACAATTGGAAATGCAATAAACATAATGATATATGAAACAATATACTAATTTGTATTTTAAGAAATAAAGGAAATACGGAGAGGCCCTCGTATAAGGAGCGATATCAAAAGTATTCTATTACAACATGAAAAAGCAGCCTGAGAAGACTCTTTGCCTATTAATTTTCCGCATTATAGTGAGACATCTTAGGAGCGGGAAGCCAAGAAATCCCTAAGCTGGGAGGGTTCTAAGAAAATATATTTCTGTTCCTGATAAATAATATGACATTTGCACAGGAAATGCAGTTTAAATTGAGCCCCTTTTTGAATCGCTTCAGCTCTCATATCAAGAAAAGATTTAAGCCTTATTTGGGTTGTTTTAACAATATCTGGGAAACACCACAATTTATGACCAAAATTTTTTTCTTGACTATTTCTAAAGAAATATTTAGAAACATTGGGCCTGATTTTAAAAAGCATTTACTCGAGTAAAAACCAGGTTTACTGGAGTAAATTCACTTTACTTGAGTAAGTGGGTTTTTGAAAATTGCTACAATATATGCCATTGACTTGTCTATAGGATTTACTCACATAAGTGCACTTTACTTGAGTAAATGGCTTTTGAAAATTGCTACAATAGTAGCTACATTTACGCATGTAACTCCTTTTGAAAATTACCCCCATTATTTTTATCCATAAGAAACACAAAATAAATCAGTAAAGTTATCCTCTGGGTCACAATCATCTCTTGTGAAGATTCAAGTAGAGTGGTAACATCAGGTAATAAATGTTCTTCTATATTTCCACGATTAGGATCTGCTGTTGGTAAATAGTATGCTTTTGTCACTACAGGTTTCACCTCTTCAGGCATTTTCAAAATCTGCGATATATAAAGTCTAAACAACTCAAGTGGAGAAATATTTCTCAAGACTGGAAAATTCAAAAATCTCAGATTATGGGATCTCAAGGAATTTTCTATAGTCTCCAGCCTCTTATTAGCAACAGATTCACTCTGAATTAAATTTAATTGTGTTTTTTCCACTTCCTTTAAGCGTCCATCCATTGTTTGTATTCATACTTCTTGTTGTGTTAGTTCAATAGTGTTTTTAGTTACTTGATTTTTAACTTCCCGAATTTCTTTAGTAGGACCCACTACTGCTTTTTCCAATGCCTGCAATGCATTCCAAATCATTGTTAGAGAAATTTCTGTTGAAGGAATTATGACTCTCTCAGTCTTAGGTGACTCTTTTCTCTCGTCTCCTCCACCCACTATATCCCCGGCACCAATATCCAGGCTCGGACTACCCAGCCTGACGGCTTTTTCCAGTCCCAGGACGCCATTACCCCTCTGGGGCTGTACCTTTGCCATTTGCTCTAGGTTTTCATAACCTTCCGTTGGCAACTCTTGTCCGGCTGTACCTTCCCTCTCCTGGGGGCCTGCAGCTTCCACCAATCCTCTCCCTTCGACGAGGCCTGGTGGTGCCGGTCTACGCGGAGACCCGGGGCTGAGAGATGTTTCGGATGTCAGGGAGAGCAGATCACGCTCCATTTCCGCTACCACAACGACATGCTCTCCGGGCGTTCCAGGCGGCACCTCCGTGAAAAAGCTCCCGATGTGGGGTTGACTTGACTCCAACGGGGTAGATGTCATCTCTATCCCCCGTACCCTCACCTTTCTTTTGGTAAGGGGCATAATAGATCCTTGGAAAAGCAATTTTGAAGGTAAAACTCGGGAGCTTCTCACAGACGCGACTGCTCAGGCGGCCATCTTGTGGGCCTGGAAGCCTCTTTTTTAACTGAGGTACCCTTGCAAATGTGTAGTAAAAAAAGTAAAATTATTCACATATATGTTTTGTACCAGAACAACTGAGAGCCTTTCTTGATTCACATACTTCTTGAACATATCCCATAGTCTCCAAAATAAGATGTAAGCTTCTCTTATCAAGGACTATACTTTTTCCTGAAAGTATTTACTTTGAACTCCTCGTTAACCGTCTCCGACAGTTATTACTGAATTGTGAAATAGTAATAAGCCATTAAGAAATCTTTCTGTTGCTAACGATGTATTATTGGTATGAATAAATGTAATGGATGATGCGTATCTCTTATGATAAAATATGTGCATGTATTAGTAAAAGTTATAAATTAAAAATTAAAAAAAAAAAGAATTGTTTTCTATTTTCAGCCTATTGGGGGAAAGTCTGACTAATCAACCCCACCATCTAATCAAATACAATTTTTTTAATAGCTGACTGAAAGGAATTTAGATTTCCAGTTTCGAAGTCATGGCAGATGCCACTCAGCTGAGCAAACCCCCAGACAGAAATAAAATTGTCACATGAAACTGCAGTGTTGGCCACCTCTCTGATGATATGCGTGCTGATGTCCAAGCTAGGTTAAGAGAACATTGTACAAATCTCATCATTGTGTGAGTTTCCTCACTCTGAAGGACATCAAATCTTCACAAGAGTGTACTATTCTGTTCGTACGTCTCACTCTGCATGTAAGATGGCCCCTAACCCGTACAATACAATCTAAATCTCACCACAAGTTATTAGGGGGGCCTCCTTTAGTAGCTTAAATAGCTACTAAAGACTCTCCTACTAAAGCTACTAAAGACCCCAGAGACTCTCTCCCTCTCCCACACACATACATTTCAGGCCCCTCCCCTGCCTAAAAATGCCCAACACACAATTTGTGAATAAATCACAATTTGCATTATGGGCATATTGCACAGCTTAACATATTGCACAGCTTAACATCAATGAAAAAGGTGTAGTTATTTTCAGCAATATTATTTGTTATGACTTTGCAAATCATCCCACTTTTACAAGCATCCCACCCTGACTCCACCCTTTTAAAAATTAGCATCGCACCATGCGTTATGGTGCTTTTCACATGTGTTAAGGCATTTTTCGCATGTGAAAACACCTTAACACATGCAAAAACGCCATATCGCAAGTTGAAAAATAAGCCCCTGCTGGATAAGTTTTAAAGCCCACTCGGTTGTTTTTATTTTTTTAAAGGTTCTCCACTTAATCAAATATATTCTTTGAATATAGCTGGTTAGTTATCCAGGAACACGTTCTGAATTACTTTAACCCTCTACTTTGCCACATCTAGAGTTAGTTAAATAACTTAGGGCCTCATTTTCCACGCCGCTCGCACTCAATAAGGGACCTTTCACATGCGAAAAGTCCCTTATCGCGTGCGATACCAGGATGGGGGCGGAGTCAGCCCCGGAAGAGGAGGAGTCGGGGCATCACTGGGGCCGACTCTGCGCCAACGCCATGGACAGCGAAAAGGTAAGTGCCTTTTCGCTGCCTATTTCGCTCCCAATAGCTACACCTCCTATGGTGGCGCTATTGGGTGCGAAACCGGCAGCGATCGCACCACAACGGTGCGATCGCTGCCGGCTAGCGCAGGCCCTCCCCCCGTTTCGGCCCCCCGCCCCTCATCTAAAGTATTGCAGGCCTGCGATACTTTAGAAAATGAGGCCCTTATTCACCTAACTCCAATTATCTGAGTTAGTCAGCTATGTTATTCAGCTACTTCAACTCCATCCAAGAACGCCCCTTAAATGCCTTCCAATAATCCAGATGAATTTTATTTGGATTATGACTTAAAATCTGGTTAAGTGGCACTGATATTGAAACCTTAGAGTTTATTTTGATAACTTAAAAGTCTGGGTAAATACCTTTGAATATCAACCCTAAACATATTTGCAGGTTGTCAAATTAGTTTGCAAACATTTTTTGGGGAAGTTTTCACATACATATTTACAGTTAGAAAGCAGATGCTACAGTTATCTCTTTTTTAGAAAATAGTTTGGATTCCAGTTTTCAAGAATACATTAACTGATTCATATTTGACACAAATGTGATATTACTCTAAATTATAAACTTATAAAATAAAAACCAATGTTTGTCAGCTTTTCACATGCCCATTAAATGAGACTGACATCATAAAGTCTTTCACTGACCAATCAGCTTTTGAACCAGTTGCCAAAAAAACAGATAACCATATAGCCAGCCCAGAGCTAAAAGCTCCAGTTTTTTTTCTCTTTATGCAGTAGAAATAAGATTACACAGTCATGCACACATGCAAAAAGACAAACAATGACATGCAGACATAAAATAAATACCCAAAAACAAGTACATCAACACACAAAAAACAATTCACAAACATACAGACGGAAAATGAGGTTCCAGGGATACTAGGGGAGGGGAGATAATTGAGGCTTGGGTGGAGTGTGCTATAGGAAAAATTGAGATGGGGAGAGGTACTGAGGCTGAGGGAAAGAACTGATGTGGGAGAAAGAAATTTCCTGATGATGGCATGGAGATTAAAGCTGGCATTGGGACATTCTGCGGATGAGGGGAATAATTCCAGCTGTAGGGCTTATTGATCCATTCTGCTAAAATAAGGGAATAAGCCGATGAAGGGTAAGACTGAGATTGGAGAATGGGACAAAAGGAAGACTAAAAGGGACTAAGGACCTGAGGGTGAAAAAAATGAAGGAGGACTGAGGCCAAGGAGGATGTTGAGAGGTACAAAAGGGGATACTTGAGGCTGGCTGGGAGAAGAGAGAAAAGATTAAGGATGAAATGGAATGAAGGGGGAAGGGAAAGGACTGGGGGATTAGAAGACACACACACACATGCCCTTCTACTAGGATTACCCCACACCACGATAAGACCTCTACAGGTATTACAAAACACAGCTGCACAAATTTTAACCGGTAAAAGTAAAAGAGACCATATCACCAAAACCCTAATTGAACTACACTGGCTACTCATTGAACAAAGAATTCAATACAAGACTATTTGCACCATACATAAATTAATACATGACGAAAAGGCAGAATGGCTGAACACAGCCCTTCTCGTCACGTCCCTAATAGAAACTTGAGATCAGCAAACAAAGCCCTACTAACTATTCCCTCAGTAAAAACAGCCAGACTAACGCAAGTAAGGGATAGGGCCCTATCCTTGGCAGGACCTATATTATGGAACACAATGCCTTTAGAAATCAGAACACAAAGAGACATCAAAGCATTCAAAAAAAGTTTAAAAACATGGCTATTTAAGCAAGCATACCACAAAGGGAATGAAGAGTAGAATCCAGGGAATTGTATGATGCAGTCCGAAGAACTCCCACACACACACATCAGCTTACTCATATGGTATGTGTGTATATACTTTATCTTACTTTACCTCTATTTGATTGCAAAAAGAGGACCATACTTAAGTGTTAATTTATCTTATAGCCGATATACTTAAAGTTGACATGACTTATCACCACCACTAAGTAATATTTAATATGAAACTATGTTACAGTATTTTGATGGCACCTGTTAAGTTAATATAATTCAACACATTGAAGTTTGAGATTATGTGCCTTATTGTGAACCGTTGTGATGGCAACTAGCTTAACGACGGTATAGAAAAGATTTTAAATAAAAAAAATAAACATGCAATGTGAATTTTAGAACACTCAAATAAGAACATAAGAACATAAGAAAATGCCATACTGGGTCAGACCAAGGGTCCATCAAGCCCAGCATCCTGTTTCCAACAGTGGCCAATCCAGGCCATAAGAACCTGGAAAATACCCAAAAACTAAGTCTATTCCATGTTACCATTGCTAATGGCAGTGGCTATTCTCTCAGGGGTAGATTTTCAAACAAGGCGCGTTGGTGTACTTTTGTTGGCGCTCCAGGCGCAAACAAAAGTACGCTGGATTTTAGTAGAAACGCGCGGAGCCACGCGTATCCGCTAAAATCCTGGATCGGCGCGCGCAAAGCTATCAATTACGTATAGCCGGCGCGCGCCGAGCCGCGCAGCCTACCCCCGTTCCCTCCAAGGCCGCTCCGAAATCGGAGTGGCCTCGGAGGGAATCCTCTAACGCCCTCCCCTCACCTTCCCCTCCCTTCCTCTACCTAACCCACCCCCCCTGTCTAAACCCCCCCTTACCTTTGTCGGGGGATTTACGCCTCCCGGAGGGAGACGTAAATCCCCGCGCGCCAGCAGGCCGCTAGCACGCCGGGACGTGACCTGGGGGCGGGTATGGAGGGCGCGGCCACGCCCCTGGAACGCCCCTGGCCGTAACCACGCCCCCGGACCCGCCCCCAAAACACTGCCGACACGCTCCCTAAACGCCGCGACGACCGGGCCCGCCCCCAACACGCCCCCCTCAGAGAACCCCGGGACTTACGCGAGTCCCGGGGTCTGCGCGTGCCGGTGATCCTATGTAAAATAGGCTCACCAGCGCGCAGGGCCCTGCTCGCCTAAATCCGCCCGGATTTGGACGGATTTAGGCGAGAAGGGCTCTTAAAATCCGCCCCTAAGTGAAATTAATAGCAGGCAATGGACTTCTCCTCCAAGAACTTATCCAATCCTTTTTTAAACACAGCTATACTAACTGCACTAACCACATCCTCTGGCAACAAATGCCAGAGTTTAATTGTGCGTTGAGTAAAAAAGAACTTTCTCCGATTAGTTTTAAATGTGCCCCATGCTAACTTCATGGAGTGCCCCCTAGTCTTTCTATTATCCGAAAGAGTAAATAACCGATTCACATCTACCCATTCTAGACCTCTCATGATTTTAACATCTCTATCATATTCCCCCTCAGCCGTCTCTTCTCCAAGCTGAAAAGTCCTATCCTCTTTAGTCTTTCCTCCTAGGGGAGTTGTTCCATTCCTCTTATCATTTTGGTAGCCCTTCTCTGTACCTTCTCCATCACAATTATATCTTTTTTGAGAACAGGCATTGTTCTACTTTAACATTAAAATAGATTGAGACAGCTTATAACATGTATCACAGAGTATATAATCAAATTACTTTAATAATAAATGCAATAAATAAATTCAACTGCACAAAAGGTGGTTGATGAAACATGGACCTGTGTCAGGTTTCAATAAATGAAAATGTATTAATGATGAGGCGATAATAAAAAAGTACACAGCATCAACATTTGTGGTACAGTTAGAAACTGATACAGTGTAGAGCAGGCAGTCAGCAGAGAACGGCTGAATGGGCAGGAATTACATGTCACAACAAAGCAAATTGCCAATCTGAGCAATAGCTGCAGAGCAGGTACAGTGATGCTGTCATGCTGATCTTGAAGACTGAGCACGTCAGAGAATTGCTCTGCATTTCTTCTCAAGACATTGGGGCTGATGCAATACAGTGCGCTCAGCCGAGCACACTGTGTAACCTGCTGTTGGACGTGGGTTAAATAGGCGCTAATCCACCTCCCTAATGCAATAGGGCGATTAGCGCCTATTTAACACGCATTCAACGTGGAGTGAATGAGTTAGTGCTCATCACATGCAAATGCATGTGAATGAAGTTATTACTCATTCACTCCAAATGCAAAAAAATAAATGTGCGTCTCAGATGCACATTTATTGCTCAGATATTAATGCCTGCCTGGAGCAGGCGTTAATAGCTGAGCACACTGAAAAAAAAGAAAAAAAAAACCTCTGTCAGCTGTTTTGAAGACCAACGCCGATATGTTCGGCGTCGCTTTTCATAATTGGTTGACTGCAGTTATGAAAACCGACGCCGAGTTTATCGGCATTGGTGTTCATAATTGGCAGAGCACCAGTAACCGTGGGGGTCGCATTAGCAAGGACGAGCTAAGGTCGTGCTAGCGACCTTAGTGCCTCCTTGCTAGCGTGATCCCCTAATTTGTTTATTGCATGGCGCCCCCCTTGCGGGCACCATGTGTGCGCTAAGAAAGCTGGCGCTGAAAAGTCAGCGCCAGTTTTCTGAAAATTTTATTGCATCAGCCTCATTGTGTGAAAGCTTAGCTCTGAGCTCTCTGAGTTTTTGCTAAATTGTTTCCTGTGGCACATTTTATAATCTCACTGTGCCAGCAACAGCCTGTCACACAAGAGTTAATATAAGTGAGGCAGCGCTGCGTCACAATATCTGTGTCTCATAGCAGATTTGTGCTGCTTCACTTGCAGTTGCTGTCCTGTTTTTCCTTTCTGGTGACTGAAACCTTGGGTACACGAGATTAGTCATGTATTCTCTGTTTGCCTTGCAGCAGGTACAGTGTGGGCAGTGGCCAATAGGCAGTGGGCATAAGTGAACAGTAAGGGCAGGGTGAGAGTACAGAATAACAGTCTGTGTTCTGAAGTCTATCCATGTCAGAGAAGTAGTGCAGAGCAGAATGTGTGACACTCACTTTTTGCCTGGCATTGAGCACAGTGTGGGCAGTGGGCAATAGGCAGTGGGCATAAGTAAGCAGTGAGGGACCCGTATTTTTCAATATATTTATAAATGATCTGGAAAGAAATACGACAAGTGAGGTAATCAAATTTGCAGATGATACTAATATGGGTAGCCAGGACTGACTTTTCCAGCACCCACCCTCTCACAAATCAATAACAAGCAATGCAGTCGATAACATGAACGAGACTTAGCCAGGAGTGGGATCAAACAGGCCACAACTTTATTGTACCACAATTAGGTGCCCGAGCCAGTACTTTACGTCAACTTCCCTGCGCACCCGCCACCCGCCAGCAAGGTGCGCAGATATTAACATTGCGTTGTACCCACTACCCCCACCACCATCAGCAAGGGGTTGTGACCACCAGCTCCCGCCACTTGCAGCAAGGAGCCTTCAGCAGGACAACAGCACCAAATTGTCCTGCCCTTCGACACATTGCCTCTCAATTGGCTCGGGCGACCCCGCCACTGGCACAGGATGGACCCATCCTGTGACCCCCCAAAGATGCGGCCTAGGTCCCTAACGCAGCAGAGCTTCCAAGGCATCCTGAAATGAATTTAGGAACAAGTCCTGTCTTATGAAGGAAAGATGAACCCCATCTGGTCGAAACAGCCCTTTCCCACATTCCCATGACTATTCGTGACAAATGTGACGACCACCGAATAGGGTGAGCCAGGAACCTATTTGCCTGTTTGCTTTGGCCCGGCAGTGTTTCCAAATCTTTCTATTCATTTCAGCAGGCCTTGGAATAATGTCTGACCAACAAATGATTGTAGATGGAAGCAAGGCCATAGCGGATGTCAAGTCCTTACGGACCATTGCGATGAACTTGCGTCCGGACATCGCACCCCAGTCATTACCACCTAGGTGTATAATCAGGATTTGTGGTAGCCCGAATCGCACCAGGCTCCTCTGTATGGAGGGAAGCAGTTCGTCCCAGCCCATGCCTCTGCATCCCAGCCAACGGATTGTCGCATTGTACTTTGTTAAGTCCAAGTGGACCCCGTAAGGGTGCTCCCGTGCATGCTTGAAAGCCCACGTGATAAAGGAGTGTCCCACAATCCATATTCGACATCCCCGACTTCTATGAACTGAAAAGAGAGGAGTGTTAGTATATTGCATTGTTTATGAGCGATCCGGGCGTATGTAGCCTTTGAAGGCGCCCGATTTCCAGCGCCCGATCCGCTGAATCACTCCTCCCGATAATCCGGCTTGAGCGGCTGAGGTCGCTGCACCTATTCGGAAGGAATGTGTCCCAAAGTGGGACGCATCCACTCCGAGGTAAGTTAAGCACCTGCGTAGCACCGCTTCAAATTGAAATTTGGTAAGTGGTCTGCTATCCGAGCGGACCAGAAATCTGGATCCCTCAGCCGGGCGGAGTTCCGCGAAAGCCATGTAGTTGGCCATGGGACAGGTCTTGCAGTTGGGAATGGCGCGAAGGACTACGTAGGAGCCTTTCCCCATCTGATCTGTTTTGGAGCGCAGTATAAAAAGTATGATGGAAACCGTCTCTCGTGAGACGAACTGGGAGCGCAAGCCTGAAGACTCCCAGCCTTTCGTGGCCCTGGCCACTAGTTCGCTGACCCGAAACGCGCTGAAGAATGTGAACACAAAAGCAACGCGAAACAAACGTGTTTCATATTCGGAACTACATATGTTTGCTAGACTGTCCCATAGTCTTAGCAGCATGCAATGGGTAACATAGAAACATAGAAACATAGAAATGACGGCAGAAGAAGACCAAATGGCCCATCTAGTCTGCCCAGCAAGCTTCACACATATTTTCTCTCATACTTATCTGTTTCTCTTAGCTCTTGGTTCTATTTCCCTTCCACCCCCACCTTTAATGTAGAGAGCAGTGATGGAGCTGCATCCAAGTGAAATATCTAGCTTGATTCGTTATGGGTAGTAGCCGCCGCAATAAGCAAGCTGCACCCATGCTTATTTGTTTTACCCAGACTATGTTATTAGCCCTTATTGGTTGTTTTTCTTCTCCCCTGCCGTTGAAGCAGGGAGCTATGCTGGATATGCGTGACGTATAAGTCTTCTCCCATGCCGTTGAAGCAGAGAGCCATGCTGGATGTGCATCGAAAGTGAAGTATCAAGCACATTTGGTTTGGGGTAGTAACCGCCGTAATAAGCCAGCTACTCCCCGCTTTGTGAGTGCGAACCCTCTTTTCTTCTCCCCTGCTGTTGAAGCAGAGAGCTCTGCTGGATGTGTGAAGTATCAGTTTTTCTTCTCCCCTGCCGTTGAATCAGAGAACTTTGCTGTATATGCATTGAAAGTGAAGTATCAGGCTTATTTGATTTGGGGTAGTAACCGCCATAACAAGCCAGCTACTCCCCTCTTTGTGAGTGTGAATCCTTTTTTCCACATTTCCTCTTGCTGTTGAAGCTTAGAGCGATGTTGGAGTCACAGTAAGCCTGTGTATGTTTATTTAATAAGGGTATTGACTCCAGGCAGTAGCCATCATTCTGGCGAGTCACCCACTCTTCATTGGCAGCCTCTTGACTTTATGGATCCACAGTGTTTATCCCACGCCCCTTTGAAGTCCTTCACAGTTCTGGTCTTCACCACATCCTCCGGAAGGGCATTCCAGGCATCCACCACCCTCTCCGTGAAGAAATACTTCCTGACATTGGTTCTGAATCTTCCTCCCTGGAGCTTCAAATCGTGACCCCTGGTTCTGCTGATTTTTTTCCTTCGGAAAAGGTTTGTCGTTGTCTTTTGATCATTAACACCTTTCAAGTATCTGAAAGTCTGTATCATATCACCTCTGCTCCTCCTTTCCTCCAGGGTGTACCTCCACATGGTCCGCATACGTGAAAGGGTAATGGGATGTTTCCCCCCTGTCGCTCTTGTCTTCTCTACAGCGCGTGCACCTTCTTTCGCCCACCCTGACAATACTCGGCGTATCAAAAAGTGTCTGACTGGGAAACCCCAACCGTGAGCTCTCATGAAAAAAGAAAAACCCATTAGTTGTCTCGCCACGGCTGCCCTTGTTGTCCCTTCCGCTTTTGCCACCTCTATGTAGCGCATTGTGCCCCACTCCGAAACTGGTCCCCCACGCCACCCTCTTTTGGAGAAAAAGGACACCACCTTCTCAGCCCCTTTCACGTATGCGGACCAATTGGAGGGGGCTAGCGACATTTGTAGCAATCTCCAAGCCTCTGGATACCAAACTGCCAAAGGAAAGTAGGCACTGAAGCTCCCTGTGGATCCGCTTCTGGCGCGAGTTTCCGGAAGGTGTCCCACTTTGAACGAGAAAGAGAATCAGCCAAAGTGTTAGAATCTCCTGGCACATACCGTGCCCACACAGTCACATTTAATTCCATACAGCGAAGAATGAATTCCCGCAGTAAGTCAGATACTAACATGTTTTTTGCTGCTCTCTTGTTGATAACCTCGACGACGCCTTGGTTGTCGCACCAGAAAGTTACTTTTCTGTTCCTGGTCCGCTCCCCCCATAGTACGACCACTACGACGATAGGGAAAAGCTCTAGGAAGGTGATATTACTGGTAGTACCGCACTGCACCCACTCCTCCGGCCACTGTGCCGCGCACCAAGTTCCTTGAAAGTACGCACCAAATCCGACTGATCCCACCGCGTCGGTAAACAGTTCTAAGTTGTGATTTGAAACAGCTTCGGACTGCCACAATAGTGTTCCATTGAAGCTGGACAGTAATCTGTTCCAGATAAACAAATCCTCCTGGATTCTCTTCGAGATTCGGATATGATGGTAACTTTTCTTAACTCCGGTCATTGCAGCTGACAGCTGCCGCAAGAAGGCTCTTCCCATTGGGATAACTCTGCAGGCGAAGTTTAGGCTACCCACTAGAGATTGGACCTGCTTTAGTGTCAGTTTCTTTGCAGTCTGTGCTTGTGCAATCAGTCGCTTGAGTTTGTTCACTTTTCCTTCCGGTAACCGTGACAGCATGGATATAGAGTCTATTTCGATGCCCAAGAAAACCAGCCGCGTGGAGGGCCCAACTGTTTTGCTTTCTGCAATAGGTATACCAAACTTATTGGCAACCCTGTGAAAGCAACTCAATAGGTCTGCACAGTCTCTCACTTGAGGATGACCGATGAATAGGAAGTCATCTAAGTAATGTGCTATGTTCGTAGATCCAGATTCCTGTTCGAGCACCCAGTGTATAAAAGAGCTGAAAGCTTCGAAGAAGGCGCACGAGATAGAGCATCCCATTGGTAGGCATTTGTCCACGAAGTAACCACCTTCGAATTGAAAACCCAGCAATGGAAAACTCTCTGGATGTATGGGTAGTAAACGGAAGGCTGACTCAATGTCTACCTTTGCCATCAATGCCCCTTGCCTGCATGTCTGCACTAGCCGCACTGCTGAGCTGAATGACTGGTATCTTACCACGCAGAGCTCCTGAGGAATGAAGTCGTTGACCGATCCACCCTCTGGGAAGGACAAATTGTGGATGAGTCTAAACTTGCCTGTCTCTTTTTTAGGGATGACAGCGAGGGGGGAAAGTACCAAGTCCGGAAGAGGGGGCGTGTGGAAGGGTCCAGCAATACGTCCTAACGCAATCTCTGCAGAAAGTTTATCTTTGACGATCTTGGACAGGCTGCGTGTAGAAGGGCAATTTACACCGCCCCCAACTCCAGCGGGGCCATTGAATGGGATAGCAAAACCATCCGAGAAACCTTTCAACAGGAACACAGATGACTCCGTGTGCGGGTATTTAATCAGCCATGGCCTCAATGCGTCGACTTGAACCGGCGTTGGTGCTCTGCAGAGGTCCTCATTTCTGAGATCCTTTTGGTGCTCCTCCCAAGGCGCTGTTCCCTTCTCCTGAGTGCTTTGCGCATTTTGATGCTGGATGACCTGCTCCGCAGTTGAGACAGCTGTGGCGGAACTTACATTCCGGGTAATTGCACGATGAGCGATTAAATCGCCAGCAGACGTCTAACGTGCCTGTTCCAACTCTGCTGGGAGCTCCCGGGGTGGTGCTAGCACGAAAGGGCCACCCGCTCTTAACTGTGTGAATACCCGCTGAGCTACTTGGCGTGTTGGAAGGGATCTTGGCATTCATCTGTGTCAACCATAGACCCACATCTCTGGTGCGCCAAGAGAGAAATTTATTCTCTTTCATCCGGTCTCTGAAGCGCTCATCTTAGTTAAGCCAGGACCAACCCTCGTAGTCCTTGCTGGCTGCCAATAACGTATCTGCGTATGCCAACATTGGGCCGTACTGGGAGCTGTCGTGATGGCCTATCACACTAGCCAGTCTCAGGAACGCGCGTATCCAATTTAATACATTCCGTGCCACTCTGTTCTTCTGTGTGCCTGGGACGTGTTTGATTCCTCTCTTTTTTAACTTTTTCTCTCTGGTCCTCCTACCGTCGAGGAGGCAGAAGAGATCGATATATTTCCTTTGTCTTATTTTCTTGCGCATCGCCTTGGGCACGTCCTCCCAAAGTTCTGATAGAGTATCTAATGCAGGCGCACCTCTGTTTTGCCCTTTATCCCCTTTATCTGAGTCCCCACTAGTGGACGATCCAGAAGAACTCGAACTTGACGAGGAAGAGGATGTAGAGGAATCGGAGGAGCTGGATCTAGTGTGCTTGCGCTTACGCTTGGCCTTGTCCCGCTTCCTGGATTTATTTCTTATGCCATGCTCTGTTGCAACCCCTGCTGACTGCGCTAAGCTTGCATTAGGTATGTAAGGATACAAGTCCTGATGTGCCCTAGCTGTTAATGAGTTAGATATCGCAACTTGTGACCCTGCCCCGTTACCCGTCTCACCTCCATTTTGGACCTCTCTTGCCGTGGATTCGGCCGCCAAAGTCGGACGTCTGGGGGTACCATCCATCGTCGTCCTTTCGTTCTGTTCGATATCATAGTACCTCTCGCCCGATGTGGTTGGTCTCTGTAAATAGAAGGAAGCAACAGGCGCCGCAGGGCCCGGCGGGTCTGTCATTAAGGTGTTATCATGTGGTCGTGATGTGTTCGTGTAGGTACCACAACCTGGCTGTGATCCAGTGCCTCTTCCCGATCCCGGAGGCAGATAGTGGTGAGGGAATGCTCCGGCTGGCCTGGATGGGTCTATGGGACCACGGAGGAGGGGCACTGATGCACGCAGAGGGTTGAGCCCGCTCCTTGCCCCTAATCCCGGAGTGGGCCACCGTTCCGAATAGAAGTAGGCGTCATTTGGGACGGGGACGGGAAGACTTTGCTACAGTTGAACTCTGGAGACAGGACGCCACTCGCCCGAGTGGTCCGCAGTCGCTACGGTGTCCGTGCTTGGCCTTGCCTGTCTGCTTGCTGGGGATCTGAGGTCGACTGGCTCCTCTTGCGACGGTCTGATGTTCTCGCTGTACGGCCCCGTCCTTGTGGAACTGCTGGTCATTCCCGTGTGCTCCATATGACCACGGCTTACAGTACTTTGTCCGAAGTAAGCGCCGCTTGTGGGATTGATAAGGCATCTTTCCTCCGTCTCAAGGGCATATGCTTCGTCTCTTGTTGGTTCCATGGGGCCGGCTATGTCGTGGAATCATCTACCAGTGACGTCAGTACCGCCTGGGGCAGTAGTTCGTTGAACGTTAGTCGCGGTTGTCGATGACAATGTTGCCAGATCGGTCTTTCTTTTCGTGCGCCCTCTTCCTCTTTTTGGGGCTGGTGGTTCGGTGATGTCCGACTCCTTTGGTCGAGTTGAGACCAATTTCTTGGACACGGACAGATGGGGCTTGGCCTGGCGTCGCTTCCCGTGATGCTTCTGAACTATCGGTGACACGCATGTTGTCTCTCCTGGTGCTACTGTGGCCTCCTCGGACTCCACTTCGCGAAGGCAGAGATTGGGTGCCATAACCTGATGGTGTCCATATCCTGGCTGGAATGCCTGTGGAAATGGGACCTCCATCGCTTGGGACTGATTAGCTGCCATCCCTAAAGCGGAGTTGAGGCGTGGGGGTTTCCGTTAGGGATCGATCGCAGAGGTGCTGTAAGCAGGCTGAACTGGGAAACAGGGGGATACATGCGGAAGTATATATTTGTTAAGGTTTGTCAAGAGTTGTAGTATATATATGTGTATATATATATATGTATTTTTTTTTTAATACAGGGAGGTGGTACAGGACCAATATATGCAATTTTGAAATAATTTAGAAGTGAGGGAAGAAAAGGGGGGGGGGGGGGGGGGGGGGGGCCACAGGGGGTACAACAGCAAATGCGTCACAACAGCAAATCAGTCAAAATGCATGCATTATAGTACAAATGGTCTGATTCGGAACAATTAGGTAAGTAGCAGAACAAGTTCTCAGGTGCCAGTCGAGTTGTTCTTCTGGCTTTTTTTTTTTTTTTATTTTCGGGGTGGGGGGGTCCCTGGGGGGTACTGAGGCAGTGCAGGGGGGGGGGGGTGGCGGCCGCGGGAAGCCCGCGGTAGGGGGGGGGGGTTAGGATGGCAAAATGAGGAAGGATTTCCGGGGCCGCCAGATAAGCACGCAGCAGCGGGGGGGGGGGGGGTGGGCAGCGGTGGTAATAGCGGCGCAGAGGTCCAGCAGGAGGCTAGGGATGCGGCTGATAGTTGGGTAGGGTGGGGAAACGCGTGGCCGCGGGAAACCAGAGTCCAAGGGGGGGGGGGGGGGGGGGGGCGGGTTGGGAGCAGCATGCGGGAAGGGAGCCGACAGGTTATTTAAGTTAAATCTCCCTCCCCTGGCGTATAGTGCCCGGGCCGCGGGGCGCTACTAGGGATGGGGACCGCCGAGTTTGTTTGTTTGTTTTTTTTTTAATAAGTCTTCCCTGGCCGGCGTGGTGAGCCTGGGCCGCTGGGCGCTTGCTAGGGTGGGGGCTGGCGAGGTTTTTTTTTTTTATATATATATTGCCCTCACCCTGCGTGGTGTGCATGGGCCACGCGGCACAAACGGGAGTCGTAGCTTGCGGACGGCGCAGGGGGCAACGGGGGGTACTCACGCGGCGGCGATGGTGGCCTGGGACCATGCGATCCCGGGAGCGTCGGCAAGCAAAGAGGGAGCTGCCGGTGCTTCCTGGGAACCTAATCGGCTGGTTCCCTTCCTCTCAGGGAGCCAATTGGGGCTCCCGGCCTGCCTCCCCAAGGACCGGATTCGTCCTCGGGGATAGCAGCCAATAAGCGGGCACGCTGGCGCGGGCATGCGCGCACAGCGGCCCGCTTTCCCCCTTGCAACCTCCCCCCCCCCCCCCCCCCCCCCCAGGTGCTAGTGCAGCGTGTGCCTGGCACCCACATTATGCCCGGGCACCCCGATACTCCGTCAGGGTGCCCTTCTCAAAATTGTTCAGAGTAGTTAAATCACAAGCAGATTGTGATAAATTGCAGGAAGACCTTCTGAGACTGGAAAATTGGGTCAACCAAATGGCAGATGAAATTTAATGTGCATAAGTGATGCATATAGGGAAAAATAACCCATGCTATAGTTACACAATTTTAGGTTCCATATTAGGACCTATCACCCAAGAAAGAGATCTAGGCATCATAGTGCGTAACACATTGAAATCATCGGTTCAGTGTGCTGCGGCTGTCAAAAAAGCAAACAGAATTTTGGGAATTATTAGAAAGGAATGGTGAATAAAACAGAAAATGTCATAATGCCTCTCTATATCGCTCCATGGTGAGACCGCACCTTGAATTCTGTGTACAATTCTGGTCGCCGCATTTCAAAAAAGATATAGTTGCGATGGAGAAGGAATAGAAAAGGGCGACCAAAATGATAAAGGGAATGGAACATGAGGAAAGACTAAAGAGGTTAGGACTTTTCAGCTTGGAGAAGAGACAGCTGAGGGGGGGATATGATAGAGGTGTTTAAAATCATGAGAGATCTAGAATGGGTTAATGTGAATCAGTTATTTACTCTTTTGGATAATAGAAAGACTAGGGGGCACTCCATGAAGTTAGCATATGGCACATTTAAAACTAATCGAAGAAAGTTCTTTTTCACTCATCGCACAATTAAACTCTGGAATTTATTGTCAGAGGATGTAGTTAGTGCAGTTAGTGTAGCTGTGTTTAAAAAAGGATTGGATAAGTTCTTGGAGGAGAAGTCCATTACCTGCTATTAATTAAGTTGACTTAGAAAATAGCCACTGCTATTACTAGCAACAGTAGCATGGAATAGACTTAGTTTTGGGGTATTTGCCAGGTTCTTATGGCCTGGATTGGCCATAGTTGGAAACAGGATGCTGAGCTTCATGGACCCTTGGTCTGACCCAGTATGGCATGTTCTTACATTCTTATATTTTTAAGTAAACATTCATTAAAAATATGTTGGGAACAGTATGGCAGCAATGACTTCAGAACACAAGTAAATATATTCAGGTTTAAGGACTCTTAAGGCAAATAAATGATATATGTGGAGACTGTGGGGTAGATTTTCAAAAAACGCGAATAGGCGTACTTTTGCTGGCGCATCAGGCGCCGCAAAAGTACGCTGGATTTTAGTAGATACGCGTGGAGCCGCGCGTATCCACTAAAATCTTGGATCGGCGCGCGCAAGGCTATGAATTCTGTATAGCCGGCGCGCGCCGAGCCGCGCTGCCTACCCCCGTTCCCTCCAAGGCCGCTCCGAAATCAGAGCAGCCTTGGAGGGAATCCTCTAACGCCCTCCCCTCATCTTCCCCTCCCTTCCTCTATCTAACCCACCCGCCCGGCCCTGTCTACACCCCCCCCCTTACCTTTCTCCGGGGATTTACGCCTCCCGGAGGGAGAAGTAAATCCCCGCGCGCCAGCGGGCCTCTTGCGCACCGGGCCGCGATCTGGGGGCGGGTACGGAGGGCGCGGCCACACCCCCAGACCGCCCCGGGCCGTAGCCACGCCCCCGTACCCGCCCCCAAAACGCTGCCGACATGCCCCCGCAACGCCGCGACGACCGGGCCTGCCCCCGACACGCCCCCCCTCGGAGAACCCCGGGACTTACGCGAGTCCCGGGGCTCTGCGCGCGCCGGTAGGCCTATGTAAAATAGGCTCACCGGCGCGCAGGGCCCTGCTCGCCTAAATCCGCCCGGTTTTGGGCAGATTTAGGCGAGCAGGGCTCTGAAAATCCGCCCCAGTGTGAAGATGTTATGGAATAAAAGAAGCAAGCCTTGAGGATGAGTGATAGGTTTCTTTCCGAGGTTATCCAAAAAAGTAGTTAAAAGAGCCTTCAAGAGAGGGTTGTTTTCAAACCATGATCTACTTTTACAGACTCAACACCAAACTGAGTCTGAACAAATAGTTGGTGTACTACCTTTCTCGGCAAGGGCGCATGAAATTCAAAAAGTAATTTTGCAACATTGGCAAATACTTTCATTGCATACAGCCTTACAAAGAAAACCTATTTGTGCTCGGACCAGGGGACATAATCTGAAGGATATTTTGGTTTCATCCACAGTCAAAGAGCATAATGTGGTAGGCGAATTGGGTCAGTTTCCTTGGAATAAATGTTCAGTGTGTTCGCAGGTTTTGATATGTCAATCTTTTATTCATGAATCATTACCATTTAAATATGAATTGAGAGGTCATTTTGATTGCAATTCCTGTCGTGTCATTTATGCGATCATCTGTCCTTGCTCGAAGTTATACATTGGACAAACCAGTTTATCCATTAGAACACGAGTAATCCAACACAAAAGCTCCATCTGAAAAAACAGATTGGAAGCACCACTAGTCAGACACTGGCTAGATAAGGCACATATGACTGAACAAATAAAGTTTGTTGAATTGAAACAGATCCCCTGTCCGCGGGGTGGTAATGTTTCATTAACCTTACGCCAGCAGGAACAAAGGTTTATTTATCAATGGAACATGCTAAGTCCGCAATGACTTAACTCCATGATAGAGTGGGAGTCGTTTTTTTGATAACATCTGTGACTACTAGTGAGTAGAAAGCTGTGTTCCTGCACATGATAAAGTTTCAATCAGTATTGAGAAGAGTGAATATGTAAGGGCTTGTACTAATGAGAAGAGAGGGAAATGGAGGAGTGAGAGGTGGTTGGTCTGTTTCAAATTACAAGGGAAGTATTTAAGGTGTGGTTTAAATTCAGGTAGTACTGGCATTTCAAAGCTGTGAGCATCCTCGATAGAGAAGCAATGTTCAATGGTTAAGTACTGAGTCACTTTGAGGGCAGAGGTAAGGGGCAGTGTTTGATACCCTTATTTATGAAGAGCTAGCCTTATGTGACATTGAAGGGTTATAATGATTTTCCAATGTAGGACATATGTCTGGAGACATAGTGCCATAAAAGAAGTTGTGTCGAGAGATAGAAAGACAGTATTTTGAAGGGAGGTATTTTAATCCAAACAGCACGATTGTTTCGAAGCTGTGCGCATCCTGTATGGCAAGCAGAGTCAAACGGCTAGGAGTGAAATCAACTTGTGCATGGAGGTAGTTGCTGGGATTTGATACTTTTATTCTTGTAGTTATTTGTTAGGTAGATGTGAAAGGGAATAGATGCATTGATTTGGTTCATTGTCTCGGGTCAGTTAAACGGCGCGATGCCATCGGGTGCCCAGACTGGGAGGGCCCACCCACCATCAAAGAAGCTCCCTGCAACATCTTCAAACAAAAAAAAAAAAAAGAGAAAAAATGCCTTCAGCAATAGAAGAAACACCGATGAGAGACCCGATGGGAAGCCCCACCCTCTGACGGCATCAGACTCAACTTGGGTCAGTTAAATGGTGCGATGCCATTGGGCGTCATGCGCCATGCACTGCACGCTGAAGGGGCACGACAATGGGGTACTCCCCTTTATGCACCCCTTTGTGCAACCCGCAGTGCTAGAGCTAGTTAAAAAACTCTACAAATGTAAGTCTTTCGCTGTTAACAATTATAGCTTGTAATATCTTGAATTGTGCATTCACTAGTGCATATTCTAGTTATTATCTTCCTAATCGGATGTCTCTTGTTGTTTGGTTTAATATGCTTATTGTTATACCTTTTGCTCAATTGTTAAGAATTTTTGATTATGATAGTTTTATTATTTTGTAATCACTCAGCCTCAGGCACAATAACTTAGATTGTAACCCTTTAGGGGATAGGGAAATACCTTCTGTACCTTATTGTAAACCGATGTGATATCTCTTTGATCATCGGCATATAAAAACCATAAATAAATAAATAAATAAATAAATAAATAAATAAATAGATAAATAAATAAGTAAATAAATAAATATAGATGAGATGCTTGTGGAGATTTAACTAAACAAAAAGCTAAGTTGGGGGATAGAAAAGTGGATGGTAATAAGTTGGAAGGAGTGGTTAACTTTTCTGTTTTGTAATAGGAAAGATATGGAATTTATCACAGATAATATAAAGAGGAAATAATCACAACAATTTTTTGTGAGAGCTGTTGTTTGTTACTAAGAGTAGTAGTATTAAGGTGATCGGAGAACTGATCCCGATTCAGGATGTATAGATATGAAAGGGGGTTAGTGTGGAATTGTAATTGAGTTAAAGATGAATTTTAAACAATTGTTGACAATTACCAAAAATATTTGGGGGGATTTAAGAATATATAAATGAAGGGAAATCAGAAGTCGGTGAAAATATTAGAGGATATTCAAGAGCGATAGTGTCAAGCATTGAAGGTATTGAGTTTTTTAATTGAAGAATTGATTGAGGATTGAGTGAAAATGTTATGGGTAAAATGTGGAGGAGGTTAGACATAAGAACATAAGAACATAAGAAAGAACATAAGAAATTGCCATGCTGGGACAGACCAAGGGTCCATCAAGCCCAGCATCCTGTTTTCAACAGAGGCCAAAAACCAGGCCACAAGAACCTGGCAATTACCCAAACACTAAGAAGAACCCATGCTACTGATGCAATTAATAGTAGGGGCTATTCCCTAAGTATAATTCATTAATAGCCATTAATGGACTTCTGCTCCAAGAACTTATCCAAACCTTTTTTGAACCCAGCTACACTAACTGCACTAACTACCTACTCTGGCAACAAATTCCAGAGCTTTATTGTGCGTTGAGTGAAAAATAATTTTCTCCGATTAGTCTTAAATGTGTTACTTGCTAACTTCATGGAATGCCCCCTAGTCCTTCTATTATTCGAAAGTGTAAATAACCGAGTCACATCTACTCATTCAAGACCTCTCATGATCTTAAAGACCTCTATCATATCCCACCTCAGCCGTCTCTTCTCCAAGCTGAACAGCCCTAACCTCTTCAGCCTTTCCTCAGATGGGAGCTGTTCCATCCCCCTTATCATTTTGGTTGCCCTTCTCTGTACCTTCTCCATTGCAACTATATCTTTTTTGAGATGCGGCGACCAGAATTGTACACAGTATTCAAGGTGCGGTCTCACCATGGAGCGATACAGAGGCATTATGACATTTTCTGTTCTATTAACCATTCCCTTCCTAATAATTCCTAACATTCTATTTGCTTTTTTGACTGCTGCAGCACACTGAGCCGACGATTTTAAAGTATTATCCACTATGATGCCTAGATCTTTTTCCTGGGTGGTAGCTCCTAATATGGAACCTAACATCGTGTAACTACAGCAAGGGCTATTTTTCCCTATGTACAACACCTTGTACTTGTCCACATTAAATTTCATCTGCCATTTGGATGCCCAATCTTCCAGTCTTGCAAGGTCCTCCTGTAATGTATCACAGTCTTCCTGTGATTTAACTACTCTGAATAATTTTGTATCATCTGCAAATTTGATAACCTCACTCGTTGTATTCCTTTCCAGATCATTTATATATATATTGAAAAGCACCGGTCCCAATACAGATCCCTGAGGTACTCCACCGTTTACCCTTTTCCACTGAGAATATTGACCATTTAATCCTACTCTCTGTTTCCTGTCTTTTAACCAGTTTGTAATCCACGAAAGGACATCGCCTCCTATCCCATGACTTTTTAGTTTTCGTAGAAGCCTCTCATGAGGGACTTTGTCAAACGCCTTCTGAAAATCCAAATATACTACATCTACCGGTTCACCTTTATCCACATGTTTATTAACCCCTTCAAAAAAATGAAGCAGATTTGTTAGGCAAGACTTCCCTTGGGTAAATCCATGTTGACTGTGTCCCATGGGAATAACTTTTTGTTCTTTATTTATTTAGTGGTTGCGGTGTTCAAGCGTCAACAATCAGTATGTTACATGACAAATCAGTAACCAGTGTAGGAGCAGATCCTGTCTGATGATGAGAATCTAATTTTAACAAAAATTATTTTCAAGGTTCCCCTGAAGAAGCTGACAGGCGAAACAAGGGCCCTGTCGGGAGCAATTGTTAATGGGTTTTCATTGTTATCAGGACATTTTGCAAGTTGAGATATATTAGAGATAGGACATACTAAGGCAGAATTAAAATTGCCTTAGTATGTCCTAATATTGGAGATAGGATATAGTAAGGAAGAATATCATGTAGTTTTTTGTACACTTGAACTAGAAAAGTAATTAGTGTGGTAGATAACAGAATGGGAAGTTTGATTAGTAATAAGATAAAAAGAGTATGATGAATAATTGAGAATCACACTGAGCAATACTTGATTGAACATTTGTGGTAGCACCATTTAAAAACTTTTTATGAGTGAGGTGTAAGTATGATTGAATTTTTTAAAATTATCATATCCAAGATGTTTTTGATATATTGTATAATTAATGCTTGAGATAAAAATTACAATTTTGTATGTTATTGAAATGATTTAAAAGAATAAAAATTGTTTAGTACACAATAAGAAGAGTTCAATGGTTATATGTGCTTGTATCCCACTCCTGAAGGAGTGTTGTTTTGTTATATATATAAAATATATTTATTTGGATGACTCAGTCCTTGTGGGCAGGCCCATGGGCAGAGTTGAGGCATGCATGGGATATCTGAGGTGGTCTCTCCTCTTGCATTGCTTGAAAATGTATTCACTTATTTTTTTAACCATGACAAATGCGTATATGAGTGGGGAGTTAAGGGAGGAGGTTGATGAGGATTTCCTTTTGTGGCAATTGATAGTTAAATAATTTTATACACCTTGCAGAGGCCAAAAAATGTGTTAGACGTATGCAACTAAGATTTATTATGAAAAAAAAATCTAAAACATTACACTTTCTGCATGAAATGCAAAGTATTTGCAATTTAATTTCTCTCCCACAGTTCTAAGTCATTGTATGTATTATTTGGGACAAAATTATATATCCTGGATTCCCAATGCTATTCTACTATAAATTTGAACAGCACTGAAAATTACCTCAATTGCAATTTATCTGTTTTTAAATTGATTGTAATCTTCCTCGAGTCCTTTCTTGCTAAAAGGCATAATATCAAACGTCTATAAAAAAAAAAACATATAAATCAGTCAATCAACATAGTCTCCACATAATTTTAAATGCTTCTTTCAAAATGGCAGTACCAAAAAGAGTGATTCTTTTCCTTTGACTGTCTATGATGAGTCTAGAAGTACTACATGAAAGAATGAAGATAGATGCATTCTATTGAAAACAGCTTCCTCTCTTTTCAGCATGAGAAAAGCAAATTCCTGATCATTCCTCCAAAAATTAATTTAGTTCAAGACCATTAAAGATACATTTTTATCCAGTACTCTTCAGGGTGACTGTACATAAGTCTATATTAATCAGAAAATACTTTTGCTGTTCAGTATTCTTTAGATGAAACCACTAACAAGTAGCTCAGTTAAATCAATCATATTCAAACCTCTGCTCTTTCCTCAACTTTCTCTCTTCCTTGATTATCTCTGTTCTCTAGTTTACATTTCTTTCTTTCTCTCAATGTCCTTCTTCAGCCTTATGTTCTTCATAGTATTTTTATCCTTTGCATGCTTTAGTTTATCTTTTCTGTTCTCTCTCTCTGAATCCTTTTCATTTTATTTTTTCTTCTGATCTGATAATTAATTACTCATCTTTCCAAACCTGAGCTCCAGGAGAGTTACATTCAGATGCAGCCCTAGAGTGCTTAAGGACCTTATTTACTAGGAATTTTCCCTACAGGTTGGAAGAAAAGCCTGAATCGGGCCCTAGGTTTTGTACATGAAGTGTGAAGTGACAGCCTCACTGGAAGTCAGTGGAAGACTCAGGGTTTGCTCCCTAGCTTTCCTGACTATTAGCCCATAACTCTAACTACTAGGCACCCCTCCACTCCTTTATTAGTTTTATAAGTGCATTGTTAGGGAGCAATACTCTAATTATGCATTTTGAGACAAAGTCCACAGATATTTTTAACCAGCAAACTCTGGCCCAATTTTTCAAAGCCAAAGTACATGCATTATTTTACTTTGAAACGTTCTATAAGTATGAAGTGCATGAGGACATTTGTACCTGCTTCAGGTATGGGTATTTTTTGCATTGCAAGTAATGAGGGTGGATTTGAAAAATTAAATCTGTATCTGTATCTGTATTATGTTCCTCCCCAATCAAAGCACACCCCCAGGAATGCCTCCTTTTAATGCAGCTATTTACTCATATATTTATTTATTTGATTTATATTCTGCCTTTCAGCCATTTCATAGCAGATTACATTCAGGTACTGTAGGTATGTAGCAAAAAGTATTTGGGTGTTGTGGAAGAATATGTGCACTTATAGATACACTGAGGGAGGAAAGTTTTCAGAAGGCTGATTTTTGCACATAAATCAATATTTACATTTGAAAACTGTCCTCACCATATTTACTAGGAAGTTATTTATACTGTGACAGTTCCATTCAAGTCAAAGCAACCTGCAACTGTTTTCTTCTGAGTTAATGAAGTCAATATCCTGAGAAACCCAAGACTGGTTTCTGGGGGAAGCATGGTTACAATGTTGAACTTAAAGGATTTTTGAAAGGGTGCGGTTATTTTAGGTGTTATGTCAATGTTTCTTCATCTTCTGGAAATGCTCAGCAAGTCAATGAGGAAAAGCTTCAATGTTTTATTTATATTGGGATTATAGATTTTGATGGTCAGAGTAAAGCTTGGCAAGATCATGCAAGATAAGCATTATTGTTGATTAGAATAAGACTGCTTAGATAGTGTGTTTTCTTTAAGAGACTATTGTTGGGACACTTCAGCATTGGATACATTTACAGACATTATATGATGCTCTATGATTGATTAGACTAGTTGTGCCTTAAATTTTAAGCCTACCATCATTTCACCATTATAGTGTATGAAATCACATACACATCATTATTGTGTTGTTAATGCATATATACACTTAAGTTCACTTCTGGTGCTATTGATATGTATCAAGATTTATCATTTTGCTATAAATTTCACCAGAATAATGCCCATGATAAAAAAAAAAATGGGCACAGTTATGGTAATTTTTTAGATATTGCTACATGCAATATTTTGACTTATTGCATTGGTATTTTAACACAAGCTGCATTGTTGCTTCTTATGCTGAGTTGCATCATTGAGCATGCATTATTTTCTCCCTGTATAAATACTGGCTTCCTGCATATGCCTCTTTGAGGGTGCATCAGGCGTTTGGAGAGAGGAGAGGAGAGAAGATGTGTTGGTGAAAGTTGGTAGTTGGTTGGAGGTATTTAGCGAGTTCGAGTGAGGTGTCCTATGGCTTATTTCTCATCTGTTTCCCTTTACCTTTGTCTTTTGAAAACATTGTTGGAGTGAAAGTGTTTGCTAGTCCAGCTTTTCTGTTTGTTTTCTTGTGTGGACTCTGGAGGTGGTGAAGAATGGAGTTGGTGAGGAGGAGTGGAGGTAGTGAGGAGGTATGTGTGTGTGTGTCTGTGCGCTGATGTATGTGTGTGTGTGTGTGGTGAGGAGAAGATGGAATGTAACAAGCATGAGAAGAGAGATGAGAAGAAGTATCAGGATAGGAGGGGAGGAGCCGGCAAAGGGAGTGGCAGGGGGAGGAGGAGTAGGAGTAGGGACAGAGGCAAGAGTAGAGAGAGAGGCAGGAGGGAAGGGATAGGAGGGTATGGGTGGGAGAAGGGGCTAGGCAGGTGAGTTTGGAAGGAGGAGTAGGGCAGCATAGGGATAGACAAAGAGGGCATAGGGGAAGGGAGCTGCTTGGCCAGGGTGAGGAGGAGAGGAGGAAGGGATGGTAGAGGAGTGCGGGATGGAGGGTGAGGAAAGGGAGGACACCTCTCCAGAAGAGGAAGTGGCACTCCCTTCCTGCAGCCAGGCAGCATCATGGCAGCATCTCAGGGCCATTTAGTGTGCAGGGGAATGATCTGGTCATTGCAGGGTTCCTGCAGAATTATCAGATGTTGTTTGACAATCGGGCAGCAAAGACCTCCAAGGTAGCCAAGGGACAAATATGGTGCAACATTGCCCAGTCCATCAGCCAGCACAGAGGAGTGGCAAGAAGCAGGGAGCAGGTCGCACATCAATACCATGAAATCAAATCCCAGCTCAAGGCAAAGGTGGCATCCTGAGCAAAGTATCAACAGATAACCAGAGGAAGGGCTCCTTGTCTGATTGTTGTCACGGAGATGGAGCAGCGACCATTGAAAGGCTGGAACCGGATGTTTTTGAGGGCATGGCTGAGCAGTTAGATACCACACAAGCTGCAGCCGGTAAGTTCACCTCACCTATAAATTGGCAGGCAGCAATGGGTGTACACATCATTTGGCATAAGATGCTCACTCTGCAAAGAAGCAAAGTGCACCTCTGATGTCATATCAAAAAAGAATACTTGCTGGCATATGTACTAATGTCTTCTGTTTTGTTTCCATTGCTCTCACCCTTGAAGCTGCTGGGCCCAGCAAGGAAGCCCCAGGGCCCAACTGAGAAGCCCAGGAACCCAACTGAGAAGCCAAGGAACAGCTAGGATGCCCCAGGGACCAGCCATGTGTTTCCACCATTAAATCAGCCCTTTCTTATGGATGTGCAGACCCAGGTCAGAGAGGAGGAGGAAAAGCAGCAGCAGTAGCCACAGTGTCACCACCACTTGGTCATGCTGGAACCTCTGGCTTCACCAAGCACCCTTGATGTGGTCCTGACCAAAGAGTAATTAATGCAGAAAGGGAGCCAGGAGTGGGACCCTACAGGCACATATCATCCATGAGCCAGCACACCACTGCACTAGCCACCACCACCATGCCCTCAGCAGGAGGAACCTACATGCCCACTAATGCCCATCTTGTACAACAGTTACTGACATCGGAACCAGCAACACTCACACCAATACCTGCAGCACAGACACCAGAACCTGCAGGACCAGCACCAGTACCTGCAGCACCGATGCATGTTGCTGAGATGAGATACATAGGTGCAGAGCTATGGGCCTTGAAGAGGACTGTAAACTGGCAGAATAGGAACCTGCAACAGGATAAAGCAGCAAACAAAATATCAATACACTGGTTGCTGCCATCAGCAACATGATAAATGTGCTCACACAAATCCTCCAAAGGATGTCAGAGCATCCTTTGGAGTCCTTCCTCTGCCTCTGTGGCATCAAAAACCCACAGCAGTCCCCATCAGTGGACATGCCCGAGGGGTAGGCTCCCAAACTCCATGCCCCCCCAAGTGGCAAGCCATGACATGGGCAGGGTCCATAATAAATAGAACCACCTGCCCTACAAGCCCAAAGAAGAAAATTTGTGGGAGAAGCCTGGCCCAGCCTCACAACAGAGTTACTGTGCCATCTAGATGGAAGAAGACAACTGGGCCAGGCCTCACAATAGAGATGCTATACCATCTAGATCAGCAGTTCTCAACCTGTGGGTCGCGACCCCGGCGGGGGTCGAACGACCAAAACACCGGGGTCGTCTAAAGCCATCGGAAAATACATATTTCTGATGGCTTTAGCCGCTGAAAAGTCGCGCTACCGTCTGCTGCAGCGCTATTCAGCTGGAACGCACGCCGTTATGGATGCGCGTTCCAAACTGAATGCCTGCGCGCATGCGCAGACGTGATTGCATCATCCGTCCGGGGCCTAAGGGGCGGGGGAAGCGGGGGGAACGCTCCACAGTCCATAGCAGCGCATTACATGTGTCCGGCGCTTGCTGACGTCATCAGTGGGCGAACGCAGCAAGCGCCGGAGGACAGAAGCCTAGGAGGCGGAGAGCCAAGAGAGCCTGCGAGACAGCCTGCTGGTGTAAAAAAGGTTAATAATGTAAAAACAGTACACACACCATACACACAATACTGTGTAAGTGTAAGGTGCTTTGTGTGTAATCATTACACAGTACACAAAGCAGCTTACACTTACACAAAGCACCATACATTTAAAAATGTGAACTACATCGGTCTTATACTATAAGATGTAGTTCACACTGTTCCCCAATGTATAATTATGTTTGATTTGTAGCAATGAGAATACATAATGCATATCAGGTATTTACATTCCGAATCATAACTGTAGCAAAATTACAGTTTTGAAGTAGCCACCAAAATTATTTTTTGGTTTGGGGTCACTGCAACATGAGGAACTGTATTGCGGGGTCACGGCATTAGAAAGGTTGAGAACCACTGATCTAGATAGAAGAAGACAGCTGGGCTAGGCCTCACAACAGAGTTGCTGTGCCAGCACACAGAACAGATGGTATACTCTCAACCATTTTCATTCAGCACACTAACTAAGAAGGTCTCCTGAAAGCTCTGCAAGTATTCCAGCCTCCTTTAACTCCCCTCCACTCAGTGTCCACCTGCTACCTCTTGTCATCATGTCTCATCTCCTACTTAATGCTGCTGGTGTCTCCTCTCAGCTCCTGCAAGTGCTGTGTCCATTATGCTGGTGTTTCATCTCAGCTTCTGCAAGAGTTGCATCCATTCTGCTGATGTGTCCTCTCAGCTCCTGCAAGTGCTGCCTCCATGCTGCTGGTATCATCTCTCAGCTCCTGCAAATGCTGCGTATTTGCTGCTTGTATCTCCTGTAAGCTCCTGCAAGTTCTGCATCCATGCTGCTGGCTCTCCTCCTGGGCCTCCTGCTGCGTCCATGCTTCTGGTTCTCCTCCTGGGCCTCCTGCTCCATCCATGCTGCTGTTATTCTCCAGGGCCTCCTGCTGTGTCCATGCTTCTGGTTCTCCTCCTGGGCCAACTGCTGCGTCTATGTTGCTGGTTCTCCTCCCGGGCCTCCTGCTCTGTCCATGCTGCTGTTTTCCTGGGCCTCCTGTTGTGTCCATGCTGCTGGGTCTTCTGCTGCCCCTGCTGGTCCATGCTGCACTCCCCAGTCCTAGACCTGCTACCTTCATGCTAAACTGTTTGGTCTTGGCCCTGCTACTTTCATGCTGAACTTTGCTGCCTTGCCCCTGAAGTTGTCTCCTTGAGTGCACTTTTCAACATGGAATTTCTGGGGCCTTTACTTGAACTTTGCTGCCTTACCCTTAAGGCTGTCCCCTTGAGTATACTCTTTCAACATAGACTATCTGGGGCCTTAGGGTTTACAGCACATAGTAGTACTCTGTAACCTCTAGCATTACAGCAGTACTGTAGTTATTGGGGTGCCACTTCCTCTTTCTCTATTCTTAGTTGTAATCATGATTATGCATTAAAGATAAGATGTTAAGCTTGTATATGTATTGATGCCATTTCAAAGTATTTTTGTACAGGTGTACACAGAATGTGGAGGTGATGAAATGTACAATGTTTTGTGCTATTTCTTATCTTGTTCTTGCATAATGTAATTACCTAAGACATTAAATTTATTTCAGTGCACAAAATGTGTTTGTTAATAAAATGGTCATTGTTTTCCAAAACAAACATCCTCGTCTCCTTTCATTGTGTGGTTTTTGTGTTAAAGTTTGACATGGTTAAAGGTTTGCCCTCCACATGAGCTTGCATGCTAGAATGCACTGGCACATTCTTACTTTGCATTCATGTAACAGGCAAGACCATCTGGCCTAGGCCATACCACACATACCTCAAGGTGTGCTGGTAAGAAAGACAGGAAGAGGTAATGAAGAAGCTCATAATTGGGGACCTTCAACTTTGCCTCTTTTTCCTTCTTTACACACCACACTGAATCTTGTGTACATGTACAACATATGTGGCGGTAATTAGAAGTTAATCATCCTCTCACAAGACTAGATATTCTGCCCCCTTTTTGGTGTCAGGAATAAAGGTGTGTGAACACCTCCATTTGTAGCTTTTACTGATAACCTGTCACATGATAGGAGCAATAGATGGCCCGCACCATTTTTTAAGATGGCGCCGGCTTTCCATTGCTCCTACCATGTGACAGAGGCCTGCCAATGGCACCGATAGTCCCTGTCACATGGTAAGGGCAAAGGGCCACCAGCGCCATTTTGTTTACTGGCAAGTTTTGGGGGGGGTCGGGAGGGTGGGGAATTGTAATGAATTAAATCTGAAGGGTTGGGATGTTTTGGGTTTTTTTCGGATCAGGACAGCCGAAGATTTCCTGTGGTGGGCTGATAACGAAGGCCGAACTGAAGGTTCAGCTGAAGCTCATCTCTACTGGATACACCTACATCGCTTTAATGGCTTTGACGCAAAAGGCACATTGGCCTTGCACGTACATGACTTCTTCCTATCTGAGTAAGGCTATGTATGAGAGGACAGTTTGAAGGCAGGAGGTTCAAACATATCTTCCTGTTGGCCTGTATGACATAAACCTTTGTTGTTGATAGATGTGGATAGTGTAAAAGTGGTTAGAAAATAAACTGTGACAATGACATGTCATAGGTCATTGCAAATGACAAGTGAATGGAGGACACTATCTGATCCATAATCCTGCTGCTGTTGGCTCACCAAGAAGCTAATGCTACATATGTGACATCATGACAGACAAGGGCATCACCTTTTTCGCAGTATGATTTATAAAGTGCATCTCTAGGTGTAGTCAGATGCATGTGTGCTTGGTTGCATGCAAACACCAAGAGGAAGGCTAGCTGGTAAGAAACTGTGCGCGAAGTGACTATGGCACCACAAAGCACTGGTACTTTCAGCAAGGCTGAAATGGAAGGGGTGCAACTACAGCACTGTGATGTGTGCATTACTCTTGCCAAGTATGTTCAAATTTTGTGACCGGTAAATCCTGTCCTGGCTTGGAAGCCATAACATGCAGACATTTCCTGTGATTAGCCCTCAGATGTGACAAGCCTAACCAAGACTATCGATACCTGCATGCATGGCAGTAAGACCCAGACTGGATCTACATATAATGTCAATGTGGCTGCAGTTGCAATTCCTAGTCAGCAGTGTCTCTTTCAATGCTGAAGAAGTGGTGTTACCTCTGTGTGGCCATGGCCATGTGACAGTAAATAGACCCAATACAGGTGTAGCACTTCATATAAATATGTTTCAATACCAGCAAATTTGGTCACTGAAACCTTTAACTGTGTACCTATACCTTTCACATGTGCATTCTTAAGGTTCAGAGTTATTTCCCATTTATCGCTTTTCTACAGCTGGAGCTCTCGATGCTCCAGGAGGAGCTGGGGTGGCAGCACATTGGTGGGCCAATGTCACACACTTGTGAGCAGTAGGACGGGGTCTGCTGGGGAAGGCTGGCAAGGCACATCCTGCTAGGTAGCCCACAAAGTGTTGCAAAATATGCGCCTCTGTTAGTGTCACTATCAGGCAGAACACAGTGACATGTCTTTGATGGAATCTTTACTTGCACCACAGTTTTCCCAGTACAGTGTGCTGCTGCATTGTGAAGATCAATGCTGAGTAGGCATACATGTTTTCTGTTACACAGTGACCTACACGTGCAAGCAGTGTGAAAAAGAAAGTTAGTAGCACAGAGAGGACCAGCAAACATGCTTCTCGACTAACTCCCTGTAAGGGGAAGTGGTATGAAAGGCCTATCAGACAAAGTAGCGTTCTATAAAATTTTGCCAAAGCTGGTTGCCCCTCAGCGTGCTCTTCTGGCATAGTGCAGGGTGACATGGTGGATCTGGGGGAAGATCTGGATGTATCTCCATTGGTACTATGTGTCATACAGTGAGATTATGGAATACACAGCAGAGCAGCACTATCTTTGCCACTTTGGGTGGAGCATTCATTAAAACTCCACTCATCTTGTGCAAACAGCGAAAGCAACTTTTGATAGGTCCAAAGGTGCATTCAATGACACATCGGATAGAAAATAAGGCTTCATTGAACCTCCTCTCTGCCAGTGTGTTGGAAATGTCAATGGAGGTGAGAAGATAGGTCCTGCATCCGTACCCAAAATTGCCTGTGGCAATGACAGATTAAAGGCATCGATCAGAGCATTGTCATTTGCGGATGTGAGTGGCAAACCACAGCAACCAGTAAGACTGTTTAAGGTAACCTGTACCTTTGCTGAGCCTTTGAGATTTGTGTAGCCTAAGTGGAGATCACATTATTGTAGGCCAGTTGTAACGGATGACATGTGATGGTGCTGTGCCGGCAGAGTGGACAGTTGAAGCTTGTGAATCACCTGTGACATTAAAATGGAACCCAAGGCGAGGATAGGAATAGGGCCATTTAGCTTACTCAGTGAGCTTTATGTGACGTGCATTGTTGGTGTCAAAATTTGCCATGCTCTGAAGCATGAGGATAAAAAGCCATGGCCAGGGACAGAGGGCTGCATATGTGACTATACAAGCCACTTGTCATGCCACTGATCCTTTCCTCTCTTGCACCCATTACCCATTTGGGTGCCATTAGTCACAAACACATAGGCAAAGATGGAATACAGAAAGAAAAGTGTGTCATACCTACTAGCCAAGCATCACCATACATGCCAGCCTCAAAATTGTTAAAAGAGGCCCAATTGGCTAAGTATAAAGGAATTGTGTGCAGCTTCCGGGATCCTGGGCATGACATCAAGTATGCACATTTGAGCATCACAGACCACTTGCGTGTTGATGGAGTGAAAGAACTTTCTGTTGCGGTACATCTCCTCCCGCTGACAGGATGGAATGATGGCCACGTGAGTGCAGTCGATTGCTCTGACAAGATTGGGACAATGTACGAAGGCATAAAACCCTCTCTTCAAGTCCATCAAGTCCTGCCTGTCATGAGAAAATTTAATGTAGCAAGGAATGCAGTCAGTTACTAGGGATGTGCGTTTGTTTTTGACGAATTAGGACATTTGTAAGATATTTCCTAATTTGTCATGGATCAGTAAAACCGACAAACAATTGCATTTTCCATGAATTTTCGTAAAAAATCGTTTTTCGGTTTAGCGCACACTAACAGTTTTATGATACTGCGCACTAATGGGAGCTAGCCGAAAACAATTTGCCACAAAAAAAAAAATGCCGAACCGCAGGAGATACGAAATTTCCCGCGGTTCCACAATAACGAAACAGGAAATGATTCAGGCAACCGATTCACATCTCTATCAGTTACTGCTTCAATGACCTGGTTGAGACAGTATGAGAAAGCGCTTTGGGACATTCCTCTTACCACCCCTACTGTGGTTTGAAAGGAGCCACTTGCCATGAAATGCAGAGCAGCCAATAGTTTGGTGAGGCCAGGTACAGCGTGGGACCTTTTGGTGACTGGATCCAGATCCCCTCAGATTTCTTCGTATAATTCCAGGATTGCCCAAGAGCTGAGCTGATACCTGCTAAGCACAAAGACCCCTGGCATGCCCAGCAAGGATGTTCATGGAGGAAAAATCTGCTCCCTTTATCTCCTGCGCCATGGCCATCTGTGTGCCAGACAGTGACCTGCAGCCTGAGCCCACCGGACCCGTGACTCTGCCTGCGCTGTTGGTACTTCCCCAGGAGGCCTTGGAACAGGCCTTTGACTGTTCTTGAGGTTGTTCTGGTTCCACATGTTGACGTCTGCGGCGAGCCTACCAAAGCATCCAGTAGGCCATCAGAATTACAATTGCAAGAAACAATATTGTTTCAGGAAGGTAGAGCAGGTAAAAACGGGTGTTTTTATTGGCCCATTAAGGCCTGGTAGGTGTGTCTGTGATCATAGCTATTTTTATCGTGTGCAATATTCACCGCAATATTGCACTCAATAATTACTTTTTACACCGTACCGCCTCAAAAAATGGTATAGTTATTTCCAGCGATAAATCCCGCGATAATATGTGATACTGTATCACATGCAGCGCTAGCAGACCCGTTTCCATTAACCACGCCCAAACTCCTCCCATGTGAATACTAATTTCTATTTTGTATATGCAATATGCAATGCACTTTTTATCGTGTGCGACATAGCGTTATCACATGCCATAATGCCATAATGTGTGCGATAATGCCCTAACACAATTTGAAAAATGACCTTGTTTGTCTGCCTTTTTTTTGACTATGAATCATATTATTAGTGACACCGCATTTTTTAAAAGTTTAATAGAACACTTGGTGGCTCTCAGTCAAATGTGTTTACTCTCACTAATACATTGTATAGGGAAAGGCTTGCATTAGCCACTCTCAAATTTACTATTAATGAGTTGTAGAAATTCCTCTTTTCACTAATGATCAATGAGGTTAAACCATTGATTAATGAATAGCAAATTATGTTTAGAAGAATAGATTATTGCTATAGGAGTACCCATAAAAATGAAATAATCAATTTAAGCAGATATAGGCAGAATGTTCTTACTAGGTATTGTTTTAATTAATGCAACACGGAGACTTTGCAAATGTTGTCTGGCATTGCACCAGCACCGCTTAAAGTACAGCCTTATATTTTTGCATTTGATAAATGCTTGTTTTTTCTGTTTATTTTTTCCCTTTTTACTTAACTGCTGCTTTATCCTTATCATTAACATGTTCCTTCTCTTGCTTTCTCAAGTGCACACGCTGCCAATATAGGCTATCAGAAAATCTCCAATTTTCTACTGTTGCTGGCTGTGCTCAAGATTTGACATCACAACAGAGCTTTTTTCATGCCAGCAGTGTTACAACATAACTATCAGCCTATATATAGTAGGATATTTTGTAAATTAAAATGCAATCTATTGTGCAATGTGACTTTATTCTTCAGCATTTCTGAACCACATAAACACTCAAATACCTGAAACAAAATCTTCCCCATGCAATTTTCCTCATTTTTAAAAATAAAAAACAAAAAAACAACTAGAATCTGCTCAAGGGATCATTAGGCACTAAACTGTGGAGATTTACGGATGAGTATAATTTTGTATACACCCTAGAATTATTCAGAATAAGGTGTCTATATAAACACTGTATGCTGTCTCCTTCCAGGATCATTTACTTGTCATCTTCACCAAGGCAAATATAATAGTGCATGGGCATTGGCAGCACTTTTAGCTGGAACCTCCTGACATCTATCTTGTATGTGCAAGGGCTTTATGCTGGCTGACTTTAAACAAAGGATGGAGAAAACCTATTTCTAACTTCCATGTAGGAATCAGCTACACCAGCTGCAGCATTTTTTTCTGCAGCTTTTTGCCAGATGTAAACTGACCTATTCTTTCACAAAATATTCTTTTAGACTGACATTTCAGCCAGCACAGAAGGTGAAGGTGTTTTTGTTATGTAAAAATATTACTTCAGTTCTGTGAACTGACAAACCAGCATTGCTTTTAGTTTTATTTCCTTGTAAGAACCTACTTGAGCTTTTCTGACATGTAATTATATTGGCAAAATTTGGTCTAATAATGAAGGGCATTTTATGCTATAGTATCACTGTTGCACAACTGTAGGATAGAAATTCCCACAACATTGAGAGAAATGTAATCATTATATTGGATTTTCATACATACTTCTACTCATTACAGAATGAAGTTGCAGTCTATATTGCAAGTGACTTATTTCAACCATTTTGTGGCACATTTTAGGACAGATGCGATGAAACCTGAATTACAATGTACTGATTGCTAAAATGGATTAGCTGTAATATTTTATATGTTTTGTTATATTTATTAGCTACCAGAATAATTTGCATTGAAGCATTTCACTCTATATTTGTTAACTCTGTCTGAAAATTATGAATGTTATTTTGTAAACTGTTGTGATCATGATATGGAACGACGGTATATAAAATATCTAAATAAATATATACCTGCCATGCCCAGATATACCACAGTTTAGTTGCCAGAGAAACAGTCATGTACCTCTGTGTGTTCCAGTTTCAATCTCAGGTGAATAGGATTATTAATCAATAGTTTCTTCTTTTGATTTCTGTGACATTTAATGCATGTATAACTAAACTATATGGGATTAAGTTCTCCCCATATTGATTAATTTGTTTAAGGTTAGGTGGTTTGGATTCACAGTGAAACTATGGAATTTATCACTGGGATACTCCTAATCATTGACAGACTGTGGAACAGCTAGAGCAGAAAATCCTACTCATATAGGCCTCAGTTCTACAAAATTTGTAAGTGTGCAAAGATTAATCCACAGGAGTAGTGGCCCCCTTATGTCAATTAAATATCTTTGTTGCAGCATGAGGCCAAATGTCTATAAAAATGTCATTTTCGAGGGCTTATGAGTTTTGCAGCACTGTGGCCCTGGAATTTATTTATAATAGTAAAGGTGTGGAATGCCCATATTTCTCCTTTGTATGTAAGATTCCTTCATAAGTTGTTAATGAAGGGCAGATGGAGAGGAGGTGTTGTAGACACCAACTTCTGGAGTAGCAGAGGGCTGAAACAGAGTGTGGATGGTCTGGTGAGGCTGGAATGCAGGAACAAGGTATAGGCTAGGATGGAGCACTGGAACACTAGAACTGAGTGCTAGTAAAGGTGAAGCTGGAACCACAGGAACAGAGGAGTCGATACAAAATAATGCACTGAAAGTGAGCACTGGGGCACCTCTCCTTGGAGCACAGTGCAGTATTTAAATTAAGGTCACGTTGTCAAGAAGGCGCCAGGGTCAATTGTGCGTCCCTAGTGCCTCCTTGACAGCAGGTGCCTGGGAGAGGTCGGCTGTCTGCTGGTTAAGAAAAGGGATGCTGAATTTATCAACATCCATTTTCCTAATCGGCGCACGGCAGTGGGTTCAGAAAACGACAAAGGTTAATTGAGCATGCGTTTCCCAAACCTGACTGCTGGCATTTTAAACAAATTTTTTTTTTAAATCTTTCTTTCCCTCGACTTAATATCATCACAATATTAATAGAAACATAGAAACATAGAAATGACTGCAAAAGAAGACCAAACGGCCCATCCAGTCTGCCCATCAAGCTTTCACACTTATTTTTTTTTCTCATACTTATCTGTTACTCTTGGCCCTTATTTGTAATTTTTTGGCTCTAGTTACCTTCCACCCCCACCACTGATGCAGAGAGCAGTGCTGGAGCTGCATCTAAGTAAAGTATCTAGCTTAATTGGTTAGGGGTAGTAACTGCCGCAATAAGCAAGCTACTCCCACGCTGATATGTTTTCCCAGCCTGTGCAATTCAGTCTTTGTTGGTTGTTGTCAGAATATAAATCCTCTTTTCTTTATTCCCCCCCTGCCGTTGAAGCAGTGAGCTGTGCTGGATATGTATTCCAAGTGAAGTATCAGGCTTAATTGATTCAGGGTAGTAATCGCCATAACAAGCAAACTACACCCATACTTATTTGTTTACCTAGACTATGTAATTCAGTCCTTGTTGGCTGTTGCCTGAGTATAAATCCTCTTTTCCTCTTTCCCCCATGCCGTTGAAACAGAGAGCTATGCTGGATATGCATTGAAAGTGACGTATCAGACTTATTTGGTTTGGGGTAGTAACTGCTGCAACAAGCCATCTACTCTCCCGCTTTTTTGTGAATGCAAATCCTTTTTTCCACATTTCCTCTTGCCATTGAAGCATAGAGCAATGTTGGAGTCACATTAACAGTGAGTATGTTTAAGTCGGAGGATGTACAGAAAAGTAGTATTTTCTGCTATTCTGTACAACCTTTTGGGGGCACTCAACCCATGTCCATCTGCAGGTTAAACAGTGCACTTGGCTGAGCACATTGTATTGCATTGCCCCAGAGTGAGGTAAGTGTGAAACTGGATGCAGGTAAGCATAGAACTTGAACACTGGAGCTGAGTGCTAGTAAGAGTGGAATTGGAACACAGAAACAGAGTGAGGGTAAGCGTGGAGCTCGGTATAGGTAAGTGTGCAATTGGAACAGACAGGATCTGCGTGCAGGCAAGCATGGACTGGAACAGTAGGAACAGACTGGATCTGGGTGCAGGTAAGCGTGGCGTGAATGCAGGTATATGTGGAACTGGAATGCTGAAACAGACAGGGGCTTAGTGTAAGCAAGTGTAGAACTGGAGACAGGGACTAGGGCAAGTCATACTAGACAAGACAGAACAGACTAGGACAAGGACTACAAAGAACATGGAACATGGAGGGCCTAAAGGCAGCGTAAGCAAGGAAGGCCCCGAGGGGCAAGGCAGAGAGAGGCCTAGAAGCAGGGAGACACCTGGGGATCTCAGAGCTAGGTCAGGGGTCAGGAAACAGAGAGGCCATGGGCAGGCCACCAGGCAAGGAAGGGTCAGAAGGCCTGCAGGCTGCAGAGCAAGGTTTGGAACAGAAGGGCAGAATTCCACAAGGCAAGATCAAGGCAAGCTGAATAGGAGGCCCATAGACCAAGAGTCAGGGAAAAGGAAGGCTGGAGTCAGAGGTCCTGGAGGCCACGAGACAAAGCTAGGAATAGCTTGAGAAAGTCACAAGGCAGAGAGGGCTAGAGCAGGGAGCCATGAAGGCCTCAATGCTGAAGCACTGAGGCATGGGAGAGATAGAGTTAAGTTGGGCTGGAGTCTGAGTGAAGTATAGTCAGGAGAGAAGGGGTTAGTCAGCCAGGGGAATGAACTCGTAGAGTTCCCCTGCAGGCATGGAGGCAGAACAACAGGCTGAAGACAGGAGCCAGGGAATGATGGAGAATAGTTCAGAGCCGGGTTCAGCAGTGTTCTCTGGTGGAGAAGAAGCTGCGCAGTGGCTGGAATCGCAACATAAGTGAATTAGATAACGAGGTAAAGCTTTATTCAATAGACGTCAAGAATGAGAATAATGATCTAGCTTGGCATTTATATCCTGATTCTGATTTAGTAATGTTTGCTAAATGTGAAGAAATCAATAAAGTATCTAAATCTGTTTATATACTTTTTTTCAATTATTTTCAATTTAGGGTAACTTTCAAACAATTCCATGTGGGCCCATATACATGTATATATGAGATAGCAGAGATTCACTATATCTTTTAGAATCTGCATGGATGCGTCTGTGCAGCTTCTAAAATATGCATATTCACACCCATAAACGTACACGGGTGTTAGGAGTGCTGTGGCACGGTCCTATCTCAACGGGGTTGTGAGCCTTTGGATCATGGCATGGCTCAGGGAGGAGCCCCAAGACACACTACGAGAGCTGAGCAGGTAAGAGCATGGGCAGAACAGGAGCAAGGCTGGACTGAAGACAAGGTGAGGAATATCTAGAACAGAAACAAGGCAGGCTCAGCCCTTCACTGGATCTACACACACCAATGAGACTCAGCAACGCAATGCTGGTCTTGAGAGTAGCCCTCTGGCCACTCAATAGCCCTTCCAGACCCACCGCTTGGGAATAAGCCAAAAAATGATTTTTTAATGAAAATTCAGGGAAAATGCAATTGTTTTATCAGTTTCCCGATCCATGACAATTTAGGAAATATTGTACGAATTTCCTAATCGTCAAAAAACAATTGCACATCCCTACTTGTCATACTGGGTCAGACCAAAGGTCCATCAAGCCAAGTATCCTATTTCCAACAGTGGCCAATCCAGGTCACAAATACCTTGCAGAGATCATAAGAGATAGATAGATTCCAAGCTGCTTATCTGAGAGATAAGAAGTGGATTTTTGCAACTCTATCTTAAGAATGGTTTATGGACTTTTCTTCCAGGAACTTGGCCAAACCTTTATTAAACACAGCTACACTAATAGCTTTCACCACATCATTTCACATTAAATTCCAGAGCTTAATTATGCATTGAGTAAAAAATATTTTATCTTATTAGTTTTAAATGTATCACTTAGTAATTTCAATTTGTGTCCCCTAGTTTTTATAATATTTGAAAGAGTAAACAACTGATTAATATTTACTCATTCCACTCCGCTCATTATTTTACAGACCTCTATCATATTTCCTCTCAGCCTTCTCTTCTCCAAATTCAAAGTCCTAACCTCTTTAGTTTTATCTTATAGGGGATTCATTCCATCTCATTTATCACTTTGGTTGCCCTTCACTGTACCTTTTCTAATTCTGCTATATCTTTGAGATGTGGTGACCAGAACTGCACACAATAGTCAAAATGAGGTCATACCATATAGTGATACAGAGGAATTATGATATTCTCTGTTTTATTCTCCATTCCTTTCTTAATAATCCCTAGCATTCTATTTGCTTTCTTGGCTGCTGCTGCTGCACATTGAGCAGCTTTCAATGTATTATCAATGATGACGCCAATCATGTCATATCATTACCTCTAGTTCTACAGATTTATTTCCATAAGAAAATATTTTATTCTTGTGCATCATTAATACCTTTCAGAAATGTAAAAGTCTGCATTGTATCTATCCTATCTCCTCTACTCTAGGGTATACATATTCAGGTCCTTTGCTCTCATCTCATATGGCTTTCGATGTAGATACTTCACCATTTTGGTTGCCTTTCTCTGGCCCACTTCCATCCTATATCCTTTTTGAGATATGGTCAGTCTCATATACATATATTCCCTGGATTGACCTGTGTTAAAGTCTCTTGCCAAACAATCAACTCTTGAACCATTTTCCAAACAATGAGACAACCCCATTGCCAACCAGTGGTTCAGACAAAGACACACATCCTGCTGTTGTGCTGCTGCTCATTTGCTTGATTATTAAGGGCTCCTTGCATTATTATATAAATTTCTTGCTCAGTGCCAGCCCTTCCTCAGGCAACAGCAACCCCTCCCTTTCTCTTTCCAACCCCTTCTCAACATTCACACTCTCTGGGATACTCACTGGTTCCACAGCCTCTCAAAGTTCAGTCCAATCACCTCATATAGAAGCCTCACTAACAATACACAGGCATTTCCTTTAGGCTCATCCCCTCCCTTTCTGTGATTGTAGTTTGCCTCTTATTTTCTGGCCTCCTCTCACCCGCTACTTCAATGTCTTCCCATTGACCTTGTGCTATACAGTCTGTTGCTTTTACAGTTATGGTTCTCCAGGCTCTGTTCTGTCTAACTACTACAAAATAGGGAAGACCAGGAGGGATCCATGCTATCAAATTCTTCTGGGATTATAAAAAAGAAAATGTATCCATTGCCATAATTTCACGCATCACTGCTGCAGCCAAGACATGAGCAGCCTGCCTTCCCACATGGAGCTAATGATGTCAGGGCTTGGTGCTTGGGCATTATGCACCCTAGGTGTATCTCCCTACACACAATTATAAATTATGCATTTATAATAACATATTTTACATGAAAAGGATTATTCACAGTATAGTCTTCTGAAGTAAAAATATAATTTACAATTACATGTATATTATACTTACATGCACTGCTATGGTGCCAACCAGAAAACCCTGCAAAAAGACATTTGGAACCCATATTGAATTAGGCCTATTGTTACGCATGTTGGGTGTGGACATAGCCCTCAGATAGTTTTGTGGAAACTAAATTACAATATAGTAAACCTCCAATAGAGCATTAACTGCCAGCACTCAAACAATAGCGAGACTGCATATCAAAAGACTACATTACAAATATTACACCAGGCCCTAAAATAACAATACTCTTCCTATTAGGAAAACAAAATAAGTTAGGTGCTACAGATCCCTATACAGAAACAAAACGCTAGCAGAATACCTAACCTCAGTTACACATGCAGAACACAAATAGTGTGTTTCTCGCGGTTCGGGCCAATTTTTTTGGGCTGTCCCGAACCGAAAAAAAACCCCAACCACCCCAACCCTTCAGATTTAATTAATTACAATTCCCCAACATCCTGACCCCTCACAAAACTTGCCTAAAGTCCCTGGTGGTCCAGCGGGGGTCCCAGGAATGATCTCCCGCTCTTGGGCCGGGGAATTGCATCCCAGCACAGTGCTGGCATGAGCTACTTGCGCCTGCCCCAAGGCAAGCGCAAATGGTAGGACAATGGTTTGGGAGGGGGGGGAGGTTAGGATAGGGCTAGGGGGAGGGAAGGTTAGGGAAAGGGGTAGGAAGGTAAGGCTAGGGGGTAGGGAAGGTCCCTCCTAGGCCGCTCCTAAATTGGAGCGGACTGGGAGGGAACTGGGGAGGCCATGGGCATCGGCGCGCACATGTTGCACTAATGTACACCTCCTTGCACGCGCCGACCCCCAATTTTATAACATGCGCACATCGGCGTGCACATGTTATAAAATTGGGCGTCCATGTGTGCATGATGGGTAGTGCATGCACATGGACGCGCGCGCGTGCAAGTGTTTAAAATCTACCCCTAAATGCTTGGGAAAAATAGCGATGTTCCCGCCCTCTGAGTTCTTAGTTTCAGGCACAACTGTGTGGCCTTCAGTCTTTTAGGCTTTAGTTAAGTTAATGCTTTTTCATCATAGACCTACTGGAATAATTAAAATAAACAGAATCTTGCCTGCTCATGATATTTCACAGTGCAAAACAGTAAATATTAGGGATGTACATTTGTTTGTGACAAAATAGGAAATATAGACGATATTTCCTATTTCATCTCAGTTCAGGGGTCCCCGAAAAGATAGGAAAACCCACAAAATTTTGTGTGGTTTTCTTATTTTTTTGGGGGGGGGGAGAAAGGGCACATAAAAAAAAAACCCCAAACCAACCCCAACCCTTCAGATTTAATTAATTACAATCCCCCACCCTCCTGATCCCCCAAAACGTGCCTAAAGTCCCTGGTGGTCCAGTGGGGGTCCTGGGAGTGATCTCCTGCTCTCAGGCCATTGACTGCCACTAATCAAAATGGCCCAATGGCCCTTTGCCCTTACCATGTAACAGGGGCTATCGGTGCCATTGGCCGGCCCCTGTCACATGGTAGGAGCAATGGATGGCCCACACCATTTTTTAAGATGGTACCGATAGCCCCTGTCACATGGTAAGGGCAATGGGCCACTGGTGCCATTTTTGTTACTGGCAGCTGATGGCCCAAGAGCGGGAGATCACTCCTGGGACCCCCGCTGGACTACCAGGGACTTTAGGCAAGTTTTGTGAGGGGTCGGGAGGTTGGGGAATTGTAATTAATTAAATATGAAGGGTTGGGGTGGTTGGGTTTTCTTTTTTCCGTTTGGGACAGCCCAAAACAAATTGGGCCGAACCGCGAGAAACAAAATTTCCCACAGTGGGCTGATAATGAACGCTGAACCGAACTGTTCGGCCGAATCATATCTCTAGTAAATATGAGTTCACTGAAAGATTGGCCTGTAGCCTTCAAACTAGTCTGTGTCTGGGTGAGAACTCTGAATTCACACAGCCCAACCTCCACACACATCCTCAACCAAAGTAGCAAAAAATTGGTTAGACCACACCTTGAATACTGTGTGCAATTCTGGTCGCCACATCGCAGAAATGATATAGTTGCACTGGAGAAAGAACAGAGCAGGGTGACCAAAATGATAAAGGGGATAGAATGGCTCCCCTGTGAGGAAAGGCTAAAGAGGTTAGGGCTATTCAGCTTGAGAAGAGATGGTTGAGGATGGATATGACAGAGATTTACAAAATCATGAAAGGACTTGAATGAGTAAATGTGAAACAGTTATTTCCTCTTTCAGATAATACAAGAACTATGGGGCAATCTATGAAGTTAGCAAGTAATACATTTAAAATAAATCAGAGAAAATTCTTTTTCACTCAATGCACAATTAAACTCTGAAATTTGTTGCCAGAGGATGTGATTAAGTCAACAAGTGTAGCTGTGTTTAAAGAACATTTGGATAAGTTCCTGGAGGAGAAGGCCATTAACTGCAATCAATAGGGAATAGCCACTGCTTGTTGCCAGCAATAGTAGCATGGAATCTATTGAATGTTTGGGTACTTGCCAGGTACTTGTAACTTGGATTGGCCTCTAGGGATGTGAATCGTTTTTTGACGATTTAAAATATCGTCCGATATATTTTAAATCGTCAAAAATCGTTAGGGCCACGATACAATACCAATTCCCCCGATTTATCGTTAAAAAATCGTAAATCGGGGGAAGGGGGAGGGCAGGAACTTACTTACTTGCCCTAAACCAATGGCAGGAAAACCGGCACACTAAAACCCCCTAAAACCCACCCCCGACCCTTTAAATTAAATCCCCCACCCTCCCGAACCCCCCCCCCAAATGCCTTAAATTACCTGGGGGTCCAGTGGCAGTCCGGAACGGGCTCCTGCAATTGAATTGTGTTGTCTTCAGCCGGCGCCATTTTGCAAAATGGCGACCGCAAAATGGCGGCGGCCATAGACCAACACGATTCGACTGCAGGAGGTCGTTCCGGACCCCCGCTGGACTTTTGGCAAGTCTTGTGGGGGTCAGAAGGCCCCCCAAGCTGGCCAAAAGTCCCTGGGGGTCCAGCGGGGGTCCAAAAAATGATCTCCTGCCGCGAATCGTTTTTCGTACGGAAAATGGCGCCGGCAGGAGATCGACTGCAGGAGGTCGTTCAGCGGGGGTTCCGGACCGCCGCTGAACGACCTCCTGCATCCCTACTAACAACACACCACAAACATGCCTAAGGCATGAACTTCACTCATATATGTTTTTCATGGCTTAATGCTGCATTTTCTAATGAATCAAGTTTAGCTTGTTCAGCACTGCTCTAGGTCTACATTTATTTTAGAACCTAAATTAGGATTGATTTCTACTACAGCTATAAGACTGCTGCTTTTTATGACATCATGCATATATACAATGTTATTTAATCTCTGCATTAAATATGTATGTTTACAAATGTAAGGAAACAAACCTTTACAAATCAATGCATTTGCAATGCTCATAACTTGCATATCTCACAAAAATGAAAGCTATCCTGTAGCTTAAGAGCACTTTGAATCATTTGGACATCTGATTTATCAATGTTAAAAATATGATATTACAATAGTTTTTCATTGAAACTGCATATTGTATATTTTTTAGTTTAAAACTTTTTACCTTAAAAGTATATCTTCAGCAAAACCTATTCATTCAATGAATCAATCTCATGTATAATAATGTAGTATAAACAGCTCTGCTGCAAGTCAAGGAAAGAGTCTATTGACTATGGTCAACTGACTAACAATTGAAATAAGATGTAAGCTCTAATGTTAGAAATAAAAAAACAGCAAAAATAATTATAATTTCACTAGTGCATGCAAAGTATTTATTAAGTGGTGATCATGTTTATTTCATCATTGTTTCTTATTATATTCTACTTTACACATTCAGTAAGTACAGTAGCAGAAAATAACATTACACTGCTTTATAAAGCAATGAATAGCTCTTTTTCTTCTTGCTCACCCTAATAGGAAACATATTTTTTCTCTGAAACTAATGTTCTAGTTTATTTATTTATTTGAATGTTTATATTCCACCTTCTTTCAATAAAATTGCATAAAGCAGATTACACCAGTTTACCTTCAGAGTGAGATAAACAAACCACATAATAAAACAGACGACATATTAATAATTATCAGTATCAATAATCAATCAAAAATTACAGGGTTTTTGGTCAGTTGCAAGTGCTGAAGGCTTTCTTAAATAGAAAGGTCTTCAGTTCCTGTTTAAACAGTTTCCTGTTTAAGATCTAGGAGTATACTGTTCCAAAACTGTTGGCCCACAATGCAGACGGTTCTGCTTCGGGTCACTTGCTAGAGAAACTCTTTAAATGCTGAATTCACAGGACATATAAACTAAAATTGTCCCTTACTGTATATGGCCCAAATACTCAAAACTAGAAATTAAAATTCATGGGTTATTCCCATGTGATAATTTAATGAGTCTTCAGTAGTGTCTTTGCAGTGTTAGATAACTTGGTCACACAGAAATAATGGTCAGCACTAGGCCTGGATTTGTCATTAGGCACACTAGGCCTGTGCCTAGAGTGGCAAAAATCAGGGGGGCAGCAGGCCGGCTGGAGATTCGCTGCCTCTCAGCTGTGCTGAATCTCACTCAGCACTCTGGTTCCTGATCTAGCCCCTTCCCTCCAGGCTGCATACAGGTAACAGGAGAGGGAAAGGGAACAATCCTACAGCAGACAGAGCAAAGGGGAATCGTTTTGGGGAGATTAGGAGGGGCTGAGATAATTGCAGGTGGGAAGAGAGGGGGTAGGATAAGCGGGAACAGCTCTGTGTGTGTGTGTGTGTGTGTGTGTGTGTGTGTGTGTGTGTGTGAACGAGAGAGGGGGGAGGGGCAGTTTTTGTGTGTGTCAGAGAGAAGAGATTGGTGCCAAGTGGGTGGGATATTAAAGAAAAGATGCAAAGAAGAACAGGACTAGAGTATGGTAGGGACACCTCCCTCCTCTCCTCCCCACCAGTGCAATTCAAATCCTAACCCCCCTTGATATTGGATTCTATCCCCCAGATCCTGGAACCTCCCTTCCTACCTCTCGCTTTTCGCCAAATGTAGGAACTCAGTCCCCAACCCTTCTTACTCCTTCCTTCCATTCTCAATAAAATAATCTCCCTCTTTCCCTCTTCTTCCCTATCCCAGATTCTTAATCTTCCCCCTCTCCCATGTTCCCCATGTCTAGTCCTGTTTCCTTCTCATGCTCCTCCCCCTCATCATCAGTAGGGTAAAACTAACCTGTCTCAGTATCCCTGATCCTCCCTTCCTCTCATCCTTGAGGTCTATTCCCTATACTAATACTAGAGATTACTTTTCTTCACCAATAAAAATAAACTTAATTATACTAATAAATACTGTAAAACTAATTTATTTTTATTATTTAATACAAAACTTGGAAATATGTGCCAATTAGCTTCAGAAACTTTTAATTTTTGTTACATTCTTAGACCTTCTGCTCCCTGTTGTCCAGTCTCAGGGGGAAAGAGAAGTGATGAGGGCAACAGCACCAACAGTGCCTAGGGGTGCCAAAATATTAAATCTGTCTCTGGTCAGCACACAAGTTGTAAGTGAAGCCTTTTCAGCCTAGTTTCCTATAGAAAACTGGTAATAAAAATCATCACGTTTTTATGTCTGTTCACCTCAAGTATTTTGGTCTATTCTGCCATTAATAACTTTTGAACCAATCATTCAATTTCATTCAAATTTGTGTCACAAACAAAGTTCCCTCTAATTTTTTTCAGGATGTGAGTGGGTGTGCAAGTAAACAGTGAGTGGGGAGGTTCCCCTCCTCTCCTCCTCACTATGTCTGCAGTTGGTATAATTGTTCCCCTCCCCCAATATACAAACCTGTTCTTGTAGTTAAAAAACACACACACTTGACAACACTTGACAAGCAACTTTACACAAATATCTATACATGGGAATGGAACATGTGTGTGCACATCAATGTAAAATAATGAGCACATGTATGTGTGTTTAGCTGATTTTATAACAGGCACGTACATACGCATACGATAGCATGCCAATTAGATTGGAGGCGTAGTCGGGGTGGGGAGGAGTGGAGTTGGGGCGGGGAGGGGGCAGAGTCGGTGGTGATTTCGCTGTCGGCGATAATGTTACTAACATTATCGTCGGCAGTAGTGCACCGAATAGCACCACCTTTCACGGTGGCGCTATTCGGTGAGAAAGCCGGCGCACCATGGCTGCTGAAATCGCACCGCCATGGTGTGAAGGCTGCGGGCTTTCGCAGGCCCGCCCCCCCCCTTCACCTCCCCACCTCTAGTTTTCGCAGGATTCATCATTCTGCGAAGAATGATGAATCCAGGCCTAAATTTTAGCTGGATAATGAATTATTTATCTAAAATTTATATAGAGATGTTCCTCCAATATTTAAAAATCTGCATTTAGCTGGATAATCATACGTTATATGGTTAAATGCTTCTGAGTATTGACCCCGAGATTTACATAAGTAGCATGGCTGAATTACTAAAGTGAATATTCAGCTGGATAAAGGATGTGCATCTATATATACAGGGGCGGATTTTCAAAGGCCGCCGGCGCGCGTAAAGCCCCGGGACGCACGTAAGTCCCGGGGCTTCCTGTCGGGGGCGTGTCGAGATGACGCGGCGTTTAGGGGGCGGGGCGCGGCATTTCGGGGGCGGCGACGTGGGCGTGGTTTCGGCCCGGGGGCGTTCCGGGGGCGTGGCCGCGGCCTCCGGAACAGCCCCCGGGACCGGACCACGGAGCAGGGCACCCGGCCGACGCACGCAAAGTTACGCCTGCTTTTAGCAGGCGTAACTTTGCTGACAAAGGTAAGGGGGGGGTTTAGATAGGGCCGGGGGGATGGGTTAGGTAGGGGAAGAGAGGGGAAGGTGCGGGGAGGGTGAGGGAAAGTTCCCTTCGAGGCCGCTCCGAAATCAGAGCGGCCTTGGAGGGAACGGAGGCAGGCTGCGCGGCTCGTCAGATAATTTTAAAATCGTCCAAAATCGTTAGAGTGCACGATACAATACAAATGCCCACGATTTATCGTCAGGGGCATTTGTATTGTATCGTTAAATAGGGGGCGGGAAAACCGGCACACCAAAAAAACCCTAACACCTCGAACCTTTAAGACAAACTCCCACCCTCCCAAACCCCCCCCTCCAAAATGTTTCAAATGACCTGGGGTCCAGTGGGAGGGTCCCGGCACGATCCCGGCGTGATGTCCTGCTCTCTGGCCACACCAAAAAACCCTAACACCCACCCCGAACCTTTAAAACAAACCCCCACCCTCCCGAACCCCCCCAAAATGTTTTAAATGACCTGGGGTCCAGTGGGAGGGTCCCGGTCGTCGTAAGGGCAAAGGTAGCGCCGGCGCCATTTTGAAGATTGGCAATACGGCCCGCGTGCAGGAGGTCGCTCCTGGACCCCCGCTGGACTTTTGGCAAGTCTTGTGGGGGTCAGGAGGCCCCCCCCCCAAGCTGGCCAAAAGTCCCTGGGGGTCCAGCGGGGGTCCGGGAGCGATCTCCTGGATGCGTGACGTCGGGAACTAGGAATCAAAATGGCGCCGGCGCTACCTTTGCCCTGTCACATGATAAGGGCAAAGGGCCACCGGCACCATTTCTCTTCACAGCAGCCATGGCCAGAGAGCGGGACATCGCGCCGGGATCGCGCCGGGACCCTCCCACTGGACCCCAGGTCATTTAAAACATTTTGGGGGGGTTCGGGAGGGTGGGGGTTTGTTTTAAAGGTTCGGGTTGGGTTTTAGGTTTTTTTTGGTGTGCTGGTTTTCCCGCCCTCCCCCGATTTACGATTTTTAATTATTTCAAAACAAAACAAAACACGACGATCCGATTTTCCTCCCCCCCAGCCAAAATCGATCGTTAAGACGATCGATCACATGATTCACACCTCTACAGGTGACAGCCCTCCCTCATGCACCCAAGCATACTCTTAACTTGTCCCACTGCTTATCACAATCTTCAATAAACTTCAGATCATCTAAGATAATTAATCTTACATTCTTTTCCTGTTTTATAGTTTCCATTTCTTGCTTTTTTAGAGGGTAATTTTCAAAGGGACGTTTGCAGGTAAAGTATTGGTTTACCAGGAGAAAAGGCCCACAGAAAATTATGTGATCAATATGCATGTACAATTATGCACATGCACACTTATATGTACATACTTTTATGCGCATAGGGCAGAGACTGGACTGAGTGTGGGAAAATGTTAGAGGAGGCAGAGTCTGGGTAGGGATGGGCTTTATGGGCCAGATATTCGTACCTACTTGCGGGCATAGATTTGTGCGCGCAACCCGGCGTGCACAAATCTACGCCCAATTTTATAACATGCGTGCGCAGTCACGCGCATGTTATAAAATCCGGGGTCGGCGCGCAAGGAGGTGCACACTTGGGCACCTTGCACGTGCCAAGTCCTAGGGGAGCCCCGATGGCTTTCCCCGTTCCCTCCAAGGCTGCTCTGAATTCGGAGAGGCCTCGGAGGGAACTTTCCTTCCGCCACCCCCCCCCCACCTTCCCCTCATTTCCCCTATCTAACCCGCCCCCCCCAGCCCTACCTAAATCCCCCCCACCTTTATTTTTTTATTTACACCTGCCTCTGGGCAGGCGTAGGTTGCGCACGCTGGCCAAGTGCCGGCGTGCAGTCCCCGGGCCCAGCGGCAGTGGAGAGGTCTCTGGCCACTCGCACACCCTGCCCCAGACCACCCCTCCCCACCCATGCCCCGCCCATTTTTTCAAGCCCCTAGACTTACACGCATCCCGGGGCTTGCACGCGTCGCTGGGCCTATACAAAATTGTCTTGGTGCGCTCAGGAGCGGGTTTTCAGGGTTACGCATGTAAATCCTCCTGGATTTACACGTGTAGGGCTTTTAAAATCTGTCCCATTGTATATGACACAGACAATTTGGGCAGATTTTAAAACCTGTGTGTGCTACCTGGCGTGCACAAATGTACGCTCGATTTTATAACATGCGTGCACAACCGCGCGCATGTTATAAAATCCAGGGTCGGCGCACATACATAGGCCTCCCGGCGCGCGCAGAGCCCCGGGACTCGCGTAAGTCCCGGGGTTCTCCGAGGGGGGTGTGCCGGGGGCGTGTCGGGGGGCGGGCCCGGTCGTCGCGGCATTTCGGGGGCGTGTCGGCAGCGTTTTGGGGGCGGGTACGGGGGCGTGGCTACGGCCCGGGGCGGTCCGGGGGCGTGGCCACGCCCTCCGTACCCGCCCCCAGGTCGCGGCCCGGCGCGCAGGAGGCCCGCTCACGCGCGGGGATTTACTTCTCCCTCCGGGAGGCGTAAATCCCCGGAGAAAGGTAAGGGGGGGGTGTAGACAGGGCCGGGGGGGTGGGTTAGGTAGAGGAAGGGAGGGGAAGGTGAGGGGAGGGCGTTAGAGGATTCCCTCCAAGGCCGCTCCGATTTCGGAGCGGCCTTGGAGGGAACGGGGGTAGGCTGCGCGGCTCGGCCCGCGCCGGCTATACAAAATCGATAGCCTTACGCGCGCCGATCCAGGTTTTTAGCAGATACGCGCGGCTCCGCGCGTATCTACTAAAATCCAGCGTACTTTTGTTTGCGCCTGGAGCGCAAACAAAAGTAGGCTATTCGCGCGCCTTTTAAAATCCGCCCCATAGTGAACACTTGCCAATTGAAATCCTTAACTTCTTTAGCTTGAGTCACTAAAAAAAAAAACCCCAAACAAACAAACACTAAAATACACTAAAATAACCAAAAAGGTTACTAGTTTAATCTCTGGATCGGGTATAGTGCATTCAGATGATGTTTTACATAAAACACACCCACTTAATTGATTGACATTTGAGGGAACGCCCACTAAATTGAATTTAGATCGCTTTGTTTAAATTACATAAAGATTTATGTTTAATATAAATTTTCCACCTTGCAGACGGGTTTTGAGCCATTTTATTAACTTGAATAAAATAATTTTATCAGTCCCTGGTCCTGAGTTTTTGGCGCCAAAATTAGGGATTTAAAATGGTGGACAATCAAGGCTGAGCTCAGTAGCAGCAGAGACCGAGAGTGAAGTGCTGTTTGCAGAAGGTAAAACCTCTTTTAAAATACCTCTCAGTGTTCTTCAAATTAGATTTTTTAGCGATTTGAGTGTATGAGAAGCATCTTTTTATGACATTAACTTTGTAGCATGGAAAAAGCAAGTTGTCTTTGGTTATTTTAGTGTATTTTAGTGTTTGTTTGTTTGGTTTTGTTTTTGTTTGTTTGTTTTTTTAGTGACTCAAGCTAAAGAAGTTAAGGATTTCAATTGGCAAGTGTTCACTATGACAGCAGAGAGTAGAACTGATATGTTTGTTTTTAACACCCTCATTGGCATGTTTTTTCTAATATACACATTTTTTAATTTTTTAGTAGTTTTAATATTTATAATGATTTGAAATGGTTTATTATTATGTTTAACAAATCAAAAATGAGTACAGTTTATACAGTTAGATTCATGCTAAAGTAATATGTCCAAATAGAAGGTTTTTATTATATATATTTTTATGTAGCATTGTTTTTATTTGTTTCTCTGCCATTTTACCATCAGGAAATGATTCAGAATGACTAATATGTACTATGATGAGATTTCAGTTTTTAAGTTTGTCACAGATTTTCTCTGGTTATCTTAAGCATTGCTGACTAATTGACTGTACATCGGATGAGAAATACACTACTGAGATTTTTTCATAACTGTGGAGTGTTGAAGGTAAATTTATCTTTAAACATGCTGAGAAGTATATATATTGTTAAATATTTAATTCTTAAGCAGGAATTGATAAAGTATTCGTGTGGGTATGTTTGATATACTGTTGGATTTTTGTCATCATTTTAAGAATTTATTAATTTAATTTTAAATAATCAATATTTTTTATCAATATTTGAGATCTTAATTAAGGATTAAAAAAGTTTTTATTTTGTGATAATGACTTTTTAATATTTATAAGATCTTAAAGATGTTGCTAATTTGAGTGTTGTTTTTAGATATTATTGTTAATTTATGTTTGGTTTGTTTGTAGCCCCTGAGGCAGCGGTTTTTGAACCGTGAAACTCGGCCTGAGTCGAGCGATTTTTGAACATGTCTCTGCTTAATAAACATTTGGAAAAAGATCAGGCATCTATTGTTTGTGTTTATCATCAAATTTCTATTCCAGTATACATGGCAATTTCCCAATCAAGAAAAAAGGGTCAAGGAGGGGGTCTCTTAATCATTTATAGGGACAAATTTAAGATAGCTCATGAAGACCTTGGTGAGAAATCTCCTTATGAATGTTTGATCTTGATTCTAATTGGTTCAGTTTATGTTTGGTCTAATGTCCACCCATGCTTCTATCTAATAACTTTTCACCATTCTTCGAGCAGTTAGATACTTCAAAGGCCAACCTGAACAACATGGTTATTTTAGGTATTTCAATCAAAAGTCTGGCGCAAACTCCTTCTCCTCAAGGTGCCATTTTTCATGATATTTTATCCTCCCTAAGGTGGGAACAGATCATTTCATTCCCTTCAGGGACATAGTAGCCAAGTCCCAACTTTGGACTGGCAGCCCTGGTGCTGCCTTGGAGGAAGAAGGTCTCATGATTGGAGAGCATCAACCTGGTGCAGCAGGAAAGGATCCTGTAGCAAGCACCTGCTCTTCAGGTGGTGCATTGTCCTTTCGCACCAAGGATATCTCCCTAAGGCCTACTGCCCAGGAGGGTAGGGTTAGGTTGGCCATCATAGTTGGTGATTCGATTATTAGGAATGTAGACAGCTGGGTGGCAGGTGAGGATCGCCTGGTAACATGCCTACCTGGTGCAAAGGTGGCAGACCTCACGCGTCACCTAGATAGGATTTTAGACAATGCTGGGGAGGAGCTGGCTGTCTTGGTACATGTGGGCACAAACAACATAGGAAAATGTGGGAGGGAGGTTCTGGAAACCAAATTTAGGCTCTTAGGTAGAAAGCTTAAATCCAGAACCTCCAGGGTAGCATTCTCTGAAATGTTCCCTGTTCCACGCGCAGGTCCCCAGAGGCAGACAGAGCTCCAGAGTCTCAATGCATGGATGAGATGATGTTGCAAGGAAGAGGGATTCAGTTTTGTTAGGAACTAGGGGACCTTTTGGGGAAGGGGGAGTCTCTTCCGAAGGGACGGGCTCCACCTTAACCAGGGTGGAACCAGACTGCTGGCGCTAACCTTTAAAAAGGAGATAGAGCAGCTTTTAAACTAGAACAAAGGGGAAAGCCGACAGTCGCTCAGCAGCACATGGTTCGGAGAGAGGTATCTTCAAAGGATACTAATGATGCATTAGAATTAGGGCATCCCGACAGTGCGGTTACAATAATAAGAAAAGTAGACCAATTGCCTGTAACTAAAAACTCACTTGAGCTAAAAAAAATTCTAACTTATCCCTATCAATTAAAAAGCAGAATAAAAATACAAACAAAAAACAAACTTTGAAATGTTTGTATGCTAATGCCAGAAGTCTAAGAAGTAAGATGGGAGAATTAGAATGTATAGCAGTAAATGATGACATAGACTTAATTGGCATCTCAGAGACATAGTGAAAGGAGAACAACCAATGGGACAGTGCTATACTGGGGTACAAATTATATCTCAATGACAGAGAGGAGCACCCGGGAGGCAGTGTACCGCTTTATGTCTGGGATGGCATAGAGTCCAACAGGATAAACATCCTGCATGAGACTAAATGCACAATTGAATCTTTAAGGGTAGAAATCCCTTGTGTGTCGGGGAAGACTATAGTGATAGGAGTATACTACTGTCCACCTGGTCAATATGGTGAGATGGACAGTGAAATGCTAAGAGAAATTAGAGAAGCTAACCAAATTGGTAGTGCAGTAATAATGGAAGATTTCAATTAGCCAATATTGACTGGGTAAACGTTTCATCGGTACATGCTAGAGATATAAAGTTCGTGGATGGAATAAATGAAATTTTTATGGAGCAATTGGTTCATGAACCGACAAGATAGGGAGCAATTTTAGATCTAATTCTCAGTGATTTGGTGAGAGAGGTAACGGTGGTGGGGCCACTTGGCAATAGTGATCATAATATGATCAAATTTGAATGAATGACTGGAAGGGGGAACAGTAAGCAAATCCACGGCTCTTGTGCCAAACCTTTCAAAGGGAAACTGATAAAATGAGAAAAATAGTTAGAAAAAAACTGAAAGGAGCAGATACAAAGGTAAAAAGTGTGCAACAGGTGTGGTCATTGTTAAAAAAATACCATTCTAGAAGCACAGTCCAGATTAATTCTACACATTCTACACATTAAGAAAGGTGGAAAGAAGGTAATATGATTACCGGCATGGTTAAAAGAGGAGGTGAAAGAAGCTATTTTAGCCAAAAGATCTTCATTCAAAAATTGGAAGAAGAATCCAACAGAAGAAAATAGGATAAAGCATAAACGTTGGCAAGGAAAATGTAAGACATTGATAAGACAGGCTAAGAAAGAATTTGAAAAGAAGTTGGCCATAGAGGCAAAAACTCACAGTACAAACTTTTTAAAATATGTCCAAAGCAGAAAGCCTGTGAGGGAGTCAGTTGGACTGTTAGATGATTGAGGGGTTAAATGGGCACTTAGAGAAGATAAGGCCATCGTGGAAATTATTTCTTTGCTTTGGTGTTTACTGAAGAGGATGTTGGGGAGGTACCAATACTGGAGAAGGTTTTCATGGGTAATGATTCAGATGGACTGAAGCAAATCATGGTGAACCTAGAAGACGTGGTAGGCCTGACTGACAAACTGAAGAGTAGTAAATCACCTGGACCAGATGGTATACACCCCAGAGTTCTGACGGAACTAAAAAAAGAAATTTCAGACCTATTAGTAAAAATTTGTAACCTATCATTAAAATCATCTATTGTACCTGAAGACTGGAGGGTGCCTAATGTAACCCATAAGAACATAAGAAAATGCCATACTGGGTCAGACCAAGGGTCCATCAAGCCCAGCATCCTGTTTCCAACAGTGGCCAATCCAGGCCATAAGAACCTGGCAAGTACCCAAAAACTAAGTCTATTCCATGTAACCATTGCTAATGGCAGTGGCTATTCTCTAAGTGAACTTAATAGCAGGTAATGGACTTCTCCTCCAAGAACTTATCCAATCCTTTTTTAAACACAGCTATACTAACTGCATGAACCACATTCTCTGGCAACAAATTCCAGAGTTTAATTGTGCGTTGAGTAAAAAAGAACTTTCTCCGATTAGTTTTAAATGTGCCCCATGCTAACTTCATGGAGTGCCCCCTAGTCTTTCTACTATCCGAAAGAGTAAATAACCGATTCACATCTACCCGTTCTAGACCTCTCATGATTTTAAACACCTCTATCATATCCCCCCTCAGTCGCCTCTTCTCCAAGCTAAAAAGTCCTAACCTCTTTAGTCTTTCCTCATAGGGGAGTTGTTCCATTCCCCTTATCATTTTGGTAGCCCTTCTCTGTACCTTCTCCATCGCAATTATATCTTTTTTGAGATGCGGCGACCAGAATTGTACACAGTATTCAAGGTGTGGTCTCACCATGGAGCGATACAGAGGCATTATGACATTTTCCGTTTTATTCATCATTCCATTTCTAATAATTCCCAACATTCTGTTTGCTTTTTTGACTGCCGCAGCACACTGAACCGACGATTTCAATGTGTTATCCACTATGACACCTAGATCTCTTTCTTGGGTTGTAGCACCTAATATGGAACCCAACATCGTGTAATTATAGCATGGGTTATTTTTCCCTATATGCATCACCTTGCACTTATCCACATTAAATTTCATCTGCCATTTGGATGCCCAATTTTCCAGTCTCACAAGGTCTTCCTGCAATTTATCACAATCTGCTTGTCATTTAACTACTCTGAACAATTTTGTGTCATCTGCAAATTTGATTATCTCACTCGTCGTATTTCTTTCCAGATCATTTATAAATATATTGAACAGTAAGGGTCCCAATACAGATCCCTGGGGCACTCCACTGTCCACTCCCTTCCACTGAGAAAATTGCCCATTTAATCCTACTCTCTGTTTCCTGTCTTTTAGCCAGTTTGCAATCCACGAAAGGACATCGCCACCTATCCCATGACTTTTTACTTTTCCTAGAAGCCTCTCATGAGGAACTTTGTCAAACGCCTTCTGAAAATCCAAGTATACTATATCTACCGGTTCACCTTTATCCACATGTTTATTAACTCCTTCAAAAAAGTGAAGCAGATTTGTGAGGCAAGACTTGCCCTGGGTAAAGCCATGCTGACTTTGTTCCATTAAACCATGCCTTTCTATATGTTCTGTGATTTTGATGTTTAGAACACTTTCCACTATTTTTCCTGGCACTGAAGTCAGGCTAACCGGTCTGTAGTTTCCCGGATCACCCCGGGAGCCCTTTTTAAATATTGGGGTTACATTTGCTATCCTCCAGTCTTCAGGTACAATGGATGATTTTAATGATAAGTTACAAATTTTTACTAATAGGTCTGAAATTTCATTTTTTAGTTCCTTCAGAACTCTGGGGTGTATACCATCCGGTCCAGGTGATTTACTACTCTTCAGTTTGTCAATCAGGCCTACCACATCTTCTAGGTTCACCGTGATTTGATTCAGTCCATCTGAATCATTACCCATGAAAACCTTCTCCATTACGGGTACCTCCCCAACATCCTCTTCAGTAAACACCGAAGCAAAGAAATCATTTAATCTTTCCGCGATGGCCTTATCTTCTCTAAGTGCCCCTTTAACCCCTCGATCATCTAACGGTCCAACTGACTCCCTCACAGGCTTTCTGCTTCGGATATATTTTAAAAAGTTTTTACTGTGAGTTTTTGCCTCTACAGCCAACTTCTTTTCAAATTCTCTCTTAGCCTATCTTATCAATGTCTTACATTTAACTTGCCAATGTTTATGCTTTATCCTATTTTCTTCTGTTGGATCCTTCTTCCAATTTTTGAATGAAGATCTTTTGGCTAAAATAGCTTCTTTCACCTCCCCTTTTAACCATGCCGGTAATCGTTTTGCCTTCTTTCCACCTTTCTTAATGTGTGGAATACATCTGGACTGTGCTTCTAGAATGGTATTTTTTAACAATGACCACGCCTCTTGGACATTTTTTACTTTTGTAGCTGCTCCTTTCAGTTTTCTTCTAACAATTTTTCTCATTTTATCAAAGTTTCCCTTTTGAAAGTTTAGCACGAGAGCCTTGGATTTGCACACTGTTCCTTTTCCAGTCATTAAATCAAATTTGATCATATTATGATCACTATTGCCAAGCGGACCCACCACCATTACCTCTCTCACCAAGTCCTGTGCTCCACTGAGAATTAGATCTAAAATTGCTCCCTCTCTCGTCGGTTCCTGAACCAATTGCTCCATAAAGCTATCATTTATTCCATCCAGGAACGTTATCTCTCTAGCGTGACCCGATGATACATTTACCCAGTCTATATTGGGGTAATTGAAGTCTCCCATTATTACTGCACTACCAATTTGGTTAGCTTCCCTAATTTCTCTTAGCATTTCACTGTCCATCTCACCATCTTGACCAGGTGGACGGTAGTATACCCCTATCACTGTACTCTTCCCTGATACACAAGGGATTTCTACCCATAAAGATTCAATTTTGTATTTAGTCTCATGCAGGATGTTTATCCTGTTGGACTCTATGCCATCCCGGACATAAAGCGCCACACCTCCTCCCGACTGCTCCTCTCTGTCATTGCGATATAATTTGTACCCTGGTATAGCACTGTCCCATTGGTTATCCTCTTTCTACCATGTCTCTGAGATGCCAATTAAGTCTATGTCATCATTTACTGCTATACATTCTAATTCTCCCATCTTACTTCTTAGACTTCTGGCATTAGCATACAAACATTTCAAAGTTTGTTTTTTGTTTGTATTTTTATTCTGCTTTTTAATTGATAGGGATAAGTTAGAATTTTTTAGCTCAGGTGAGTTTTTAGTTACAGGCACTTGGACTACTTTTCTAATTATTGGAACCTCACTGTCGGGATGCCCTAATTCTAATGCATCATTAGTATCCTTTAAAGATACATCTCTCCGAACCATGCGCTGCTGAGCGACTGTCGGCTTTCCCCTTTGTTCTAGTTTAAAAGCTGCTCTATCTCCTTTTTAAAGGTTAGCTCCAGCAGTCTGGTTCCACCCTGGTTAAGGTGGAGCCCATCCCTTCGGAAGAGACTCCCCCTTCCCCAAAAGGTTCCCCAGTTCCTAACAAAACTGAATCCCTCTTCCTTGCACCATCGTCTCATCCACGCATTGAGACTCCGGAGCTCTGCCTGCCTCTGGTGACCTGCGCGTGGAACAGGGAGCATTTCAGAGAATGCTACCCTGGAGGTTCTGGATTTAATCCTTCTACCTAAGAGCCTAAATTTGGCTTCCAGAACCTCCCTTTCACATTTTCCTATGTCGTTGGTGCCCACGTGTACCACGACAGCCGGCTCCTCCCCAGCACTGTCAAAAATGCTATCTAGGTGACGCGTGAGGTCCGCCACCTTCGCACCAGGTAGGCATGTTACCAGGCGATCCTCACGTCCACCCGCCACCCAGCTATCTACATTCCTAATAATCGAATCACCAACTATGACGGCCGACCTAACCCTTCCCTCCTGGGCAGTAGGCCTTGGGGAGATATCCTCAGTGCGAAAGGACAATGCATCACCTAGAGCAGCGGTTCTCAACCGGTGTGTCGCGGCACACCAGTGTGTCGCCAAGCACCGGCAGGTGTGTCGCGCACTTCCTGGTCTCCCGCTCTTCCCTCCCTCTACTCGCCCCAGAGAGACGCGCACAGTTCTTCAACTAACACTGCTGCTGTTCCTGCCCGTGCTATCGGCACTTTCAAGCTCAGAGTGGAACGGCAGCAGTGTTTGTGGAAGCCAGCAACAGCAGCATGGCAGGGCGGGCTTTGTCCCGCCCCTGCGGCCCGGAAGAGGAAATTATATTTACCAGGCTCGCGGGAAGAAGAAAGAGCCATGCTGCCGCTGTCAAATTAATGTCCCAAGTCTCCCCCCCACGGTAAAAGGTAGCAATCAGCTGTTTGTCTGTGCTGCGATCATCGCGACGCAGTACAGTCAGCTGAGAATGTGGTCGTGGCAATTTCCTGCCGCGCAGCTGATTGAGAAATCCATCGATTAGCTGCCTCGGGTCTGCGGCGTTTAACTTTTTTTTTTTTTTTTTTTATATGGTCCCGCTGATGTCAGCAGGTTTAGGGCCTAAATCGTAAGCCCCCCCAATGCTTTCTGCAGTTCTCCTCCCTCATCGTAGTAGCACTAGGCTCAGAAACTCATGTCCGCTCCAGCCCTTCCCCTCGGGAACACTTCCTGCCTCTCTTCAGGCTGCGATCAACTGGCTCCTGCACCCTCCGTACCACGTGAACTTCCCCTGGCTCCTGTAGCTAGAATCGCGGCCTTTCTGCTCTTCGCCAGTCACTCACCCGTGCAACCAACAATGGCGCACATAGAGAGACGGTCACTGACTCCCGCAGCCCTTGCACATCATGGCTACTCGACGGATTTCCCAAATAGCCACATGGCAGGAAATCCCCGCGGCCACATTCTCAGCTGACTACTCTGTGCTGCGATGATCACAACACAGACAAACAGCTGAGTGCTGCCTTCTTACCGCTGCGGGGCCGGAGGAGTCACCCCTGCTGCAGTTCTCAACTTGTCACAACTGCTTTAATAGCAGAATACCAGCTGCTTTGTGCAATAGCTGCCATGTGGGGTGGGGGGTGAGTGAGAGAGACAGAGAGTGCCTGCATGTGTGTAAGTATGTGAGAGAATGTGTGTGATTGACACTGTGTGCGTAAGAAAAAAAAAATGTGTGAAAGCAAGAGTCTGCTCAGGGAGGTGACTGGTGTGTGTGTGAGAGAGAGATTGGTAAGGTAGGCGACTGGTGTATATGAGTGAATGAGATCAGTCAGGGGTGTGACTGGTGTGTGTGTGTGTGTGTGAGAGAGAAAGATTGGTTAGGGAGGTGACTGGTGTGTATGTGAGAGAGAGATTGGTAAGGTAGGCGACTGGTGTATATGAGTGAATGAGATCAGTCAGGGGTGTGACTGGTGTGTGTGTGTGTGTGTGAGAGAGAAAGATTGGTTAGGGAGGTGACTGGTGTGTATGTGAGAGAGAGATTGGTAAGGTAGGCGACTGGTGTATATGAGTGAATGAGATCAGTCAGGGGTGTGACTGGTGTGTATGTTTGTGTGTGAGAGAGAAAAATTGGTTAGGGAGGTGACTGGTGTGTATGTGACACTGTGTGTGAGACAGACAAGTCATGGACCCTAAGGAAGAGGAACGTCAGAACAGAGCTTCACCAGCCATTGCTGCTGCTTCTGGTGTGTGCTAAGGCCTACAAGGGAAAGGAGTAGGAAAGTTGCCAGTGAGGGTAAGTAAAGGTGGCTTTTTAAGTTTATCTTTCTTGATTGACTGCCATTTTAATTATTGGGTATTATGTGATTTGTCTGCTGTTTGAAATATTTTATTGGTGTTTAGGGAATTTTTTAATAATTTTGTAAGTTTTTAATGATCAGATATTATTCTATTTATCAGCTGTTTTATATTTATTATTCTAGTTTTAGAATTATTATTTTATATTACTTGAGAAATGTATAAATAGAAATGTGGAGACAAAAACTGAATTGGAAACAGCAAGAAGCCAGACTGAGTGTATGCAGTGCAACAATGGGAAAACAAAATCATTAAATTGATGGTCACTTTATTCTGTATTTGGTGATGGTCTATCTGTGTTCTGCATGTGTGACCCAGGTAAAGGTATTCTGCAAGCTTGTAGTTTCTGTGTAGGGATCTATAACAGCTTGGCTTGTTCTGGTTTTCCTCATAGGCAGTGTATTGGTGTTTAGGGCCTGGTTAAATGTTTGTAATGTTGTCTTTTCATAGATAGGGTTGGTACTGTTCGAATGAGTTCCATAATGCAGATGTAACTTTTTGCGCATTAGTTTGTGTACATTATTGCAGATCCTGGGAGTCTATTAGGTGCTATATTTCTGTTTCCATTTCTTCAGTTTTGCACTGCATGCAGAGTAGCTTTTTTGGATCTCCATTCCAGTTTGTCTCCATATTTTTTAATTTGTGGTCTTTCTGTACTTGGTGAAGGTCGATTCTATGTGTGTGACCGATGTGAAGTATTTTACTAGCATGTAGGCATTTGTATCAATATTATTTGTTGTGTTTTCTCAATAGGACATGTATTGGTGGTAAATTATTGTTTTTTCATAAGGAGGGCTATTGCACCTGGTAGGAGAGAATGTTTATGTTGCTGTTACTGAGATGACACCAGAAATCTTTTTTGCATGGTAAATTGAAAGGGGAATGGCCTAGTTCTGGGGGGGTCAGGGTGGATCCCGTAGATACAAAGTATATGTTTACATTTAGCCCCGTGACGGTCATGTGTTCAGTGTGTCACGCATGTGACAACTATCTATCAGGTGTGTCCCGACCGAAAAAAGGTTGAGAACCACTGACCTAGAGAGCAGGTCCTTGCTACAGGATCCTTTCCTGCTACACCTGGTTGGTGCTCTCCCATTATGAGACCTTCTTCCTCCAAGGTAGCACCAGGGCTGCCAGTCTGAAGTTGGGACTGGACTACTATGTCCCTGAAGGTCTTATCTATATACCTCTCTGTCTCCCTCAGCTCCTCCAGGTCTGCCACTCTAGCCTCCAGAGATCGGACTCGTTCTCTGAGAGCCAGGAGCTCTTTGCATCGCATGCACATGTACAACTTCCCACCGGTGGGTAAAAAATCATACATGTGACACTCGATGCAAAAGACTGGGAAGCCCCCCTCTTGCTGCTGGACTGCTGCCTTCATCTCAATTTTGATCAGTTCCTAGTTAAGTTTTAGGTTGCTATGGGAGTAGGAATGTGTCTAAGTTCCTTTAAATGTATTAGTGAATTCACTATATGTCTGGTAGTGGCCTACTGGGGTCTGATCGAATTCTCAATAAAGTTTTTGTTGATGGTTTTTTTTTTTTTTTGTGCAAGTGGCACCTGCCTATAAATTAAGGGATGAGCTTGGGGTGGGTGGGTTGGGAATTACAAACAGTCTAACTTTAGTTAGTCAGCCTGAGTGACTCACAGCTCCCTTGATTAACAAATGTTGTTCCCTATTCAAACCTAATCACACTACCTCAACACCTTTCCAAGGTGAGTAACAGAGCTGAACTATTCAACTTTTTTACTTTGGTATATACTGCTCCTAGCTTATTTCTAGCTTCTGGCTACTTTTTTGTGGGGTTTTTTTTTTTTGTGGGTTTTTTTTTTTGTTTTTCAATACAATGCACTCAGTTATTATTAAATAAAACACTTAGCTCTTTAAAAGTCTGGAGGACACTTTAATAGTCAGGCAGACTTTTAAAAAATAAACACACTACCTACTGCTACCTTATTGACTGACTAAAAATACAAACAGTCTAACTTGTGTATTCACTGCCTACCTACTGCTACCTTATTGACTGACTATTTAAAAATGCAAACAGTCTAACTTGTTTATTCACTGCCTGACTATTAAAGGCACAAACACACAGACTCACTAAATAATATTCCCAAATAGTTAACTTTGCCCCAATACTTTTAAAAGTCAATGTCAATGTCCCAAACAAAAACTTACTGATTCCTTTCAGCCACCAGCAAGGTGATCCTCTCCTCTCAGTGTTTCCAGTATTTAAAAAGGGTTCCAGGGGCGATCTGGGAAATTACAGACTGGTTAGCCTGACTTCAGTGCCAGGAAAAATAGTGGAAAGTGTTCTAAACATCAAATCACAGAACATATATAAAGACATGGTTTAATGGAACATAGTCAACATGGCTTTACCCAAGGCAAGTCTTGCCTCACATATCTGCCACACTTTTTTGAAGGAGTCATGGGATTGGGGGTGATGTCCTTTCATGGATTACAAACTGGCTAAAAGACAGGAAACAGAACCCATCACTACTTCTGAGATTCTCTCTTTATTGAAGAAAATGAAACCTTCATCTCACCCTTTAGACCACATCCCATCCAAACTTCTCCTGCTAATACCAGAAACAATCTCCAATGCTCTGACAGTCATTATTAACTGTTCCCTAGCACAAGGAATCTACCCGGACGACCTGAAAATTGCATCCATCAAACCGCTCCTAAAAAAACCCAACTTAAATCCTAATGATCCTAACAATTTCCGTCCTATATCCAATCTCCCTTTCATAGCTAAGGTAATGGAAAAATTAGTTAACTCCAGACTCTCAGACTACCTCGAAGAACACAACATTCTGTTCCCATCTCAATATGGCTTCAGAAAAGCTCTAAGCACTGAATCACTGCTAATTTCCTTGACCGACTACCTCATCATGGGCCTGGATAAAGGTCACACTTATTTACTGATCCTACTGGACCTATCAGCTGCCTTTGATACGGTTAACCACTCCACCCTACTAATTCAATTAGCAAACATCGGAATAACCGGAACAGCACTATCATGGTTCAAATCGTTCTTAGGGAACAGAAAATACAAAGTCAAAATCCACAACAAAGAATCCCAACACTACTCTTCATCCACGGGAGTTCCACAGGGCTCCTCCCTTTCACCAACGCTATTTAATGTATACCTGCTCCCTCTTTGCCAACTGCTAACTAACTTAAACCTTAAACACTTTCTGTATGCAGACGACGTCCAGATAGTCATACCCGTTAAAGAATCCTACACCAAAACTCTAGAATTCTGGGAAACTTGTCTTCAAAAAATTGATGGTCTCCTCTCAAACCTCAATCTAATACTAAACTCTTCAAAAAGTGAACTCCTCCTAATCTCTTCTGAAAACAGTAACTTTGACACAAATCCTCCACCCAATTTACAAACGCCACAAGTAAGAAACTTAGGAGCCATCGTGGATAACAGGTTAAACCTAAAAGCATTCATAAATCAAACTACTAAGGACTGTTTCTATAAACTCCAAGTCCTAAAAAGAATAAGACCACTCTTCCATTTTCATGACTACAGAACTATTCTACAATCTATAATATTTTCTAAACTAGATTACTGCAACTCTTTGCTTTTAGGTCTTCCAGCATCTCACACTAAACCCCTTCAGATGGTCCAAAACACGGCTGCGAGAATATTAACAAACACACGGAGAAGAGACCACATATCACCAATCCTCAAAGACCTGCACTGGCTGCCAATTCACTACAGAATCATATATAAGTCCATAACCACTATTTTCAAAGCTATACATCAACAATCTCAGCTCAACCTTCAAATTCCTCTCAAAAAATTCACGTCCAAAAGACCAATCAGAGAGTCCTATAGAGATACCCTACAAATACCACACTCCAAAACCATGAAGCACATAACCGCCAGAGACAGGGCATTCTCCACTGCAGGACCAACTCTGTGGAACTCTATCCCACCAGATTTGCGACAGGAACCATGCCTTCCTACTTTTAGGAAAAGACTTAAAACGTGGCTATTCATGAAAGCTTTTCCTGAACTAAACTGAACTTATTACATTATCAACCAGTCGCCCAGACTTTGCCTTAATCATGGTAATTAACATCCCTACCTCATAAGGGCAATTCATCAATGCTATAAGCACATTGACTGGCATATATATTCTGTTAATTTAAACCCCTGCATTCTTTTCTCAGATCCAAGTTATTTTATTCCCTTGTTTTATTGTAACTGCATTCCTTAGCCTTCTCTTGATCTATGTTTTTTACTACTATTATTATTATTATTATTTATTACTAAATGTTATTTTTTGATTTTGTTCCTATCCACTTGTTAATTGTGAACCGACATGATGCGATATTTATCGCGAATGCCGGTATAGAAAAACTTAAAATAAATAAATAAATAAATAAATAAATAAATAAATAAATGGACAATTTTCTCAGTGGAAGGGTGTGGGCAGTGGAGTGCCTCAGTGATCTGTATTGGGACCCTTACTTTTCAATATATTTATAAATGATCTGAAAAGAAATACAACGAGTGAGGTAATCAAATTTGCAAATGATACAAAATTGTTCCGAGTAGTTAAATCACAAGCAGATTGTGATAAATTGCAGGAAGAACTTGTGAGACTGGAAAATTGTGCATCAAAATGGCAGATGAAATTTAATGTGGATAAGTGCAAGGTGATGCATATAGGGAAAAATAACCCATGCTATAATTATACAATGTTATTTTCCATATTAGGTGCTACCACCCAAGAAAGAGATCTAGGTGTCATAGTGGATAATCCATTGAAATCGTCAGTTCAGTGTCCTGCAGCAGCCAAAAAAGCAAACAGAATGTTGGGAATTATTAGAAAGGGAATGGTTAATAAAACGGAAAATATCATAATGCCTCTGTATCGCTCCATGGTGAGACCGCACCTTGAATACTGTGTACAATTCAGGTCGCCACATCTCAAAAAAGATATAGTTGCGATGGAGAAGGTACAAAGAAGGGTGACCAAAATGATAAGGGGAATGGAACAGCTCCCCTATGAGGAAAGACTAAAGAGGTTAGGACTTTTCAACTTGGAGAAGAGATGGCTGAGGGACGATATGATAGAGGTGCTTAAAATCCTCAGATATTTAAAACAGGTAGATGTTAATTGGTTATTTACTCTTTCAGATAATAGAAAGGTTAGGGGCACTCCATGAAGTTAGCTTGTGGCACATTTAAAACTAATCGGAGAAAGTTCTTTTTCACTCAATGCACAATTAAACTCTGGAATTTGTTGCCAGAGGATGTGATTAGTGCAGTTAATGTAGCTGTGTATAAAAAGGACTGGATACGTTCTTGGAGGAGAAGTCCATTACCTGCTATTAAGTTGACTTAGAAAATAGCCACTGCTATTACTAGCAACTGTAACATGGAATAGGCTTAGCTTTTGGGTACTCGCCAGGTTCTTATGACCTGGATTGTCCATTGTTGGAAATAGGATGCTGGGCTTGATAGACCCTTGGTCTGACCCAGTATGGCATGTTCTTATGTACTTATATTCTTCTTATGTACACACAAGTTGGACAACACCTTGGATCTTTTTTTTGTCATTATCGCTGTTTTGGACATTTTCATTAAATCAGCTACAGTCAGCCTGGTACCCTGGTCTGATCATTACTTTGTGCTGCTTCTTTGAAGCCAAGGACATCTGAGGATGTTTCTAATGATTCATTTGTCACTAGAGGGTTCATTAATATTTCCAAATTCACCCCTAAATGGCAGGGGGGTGATAGTGGACAGCCAGCTGCATCACAGTGGTGTGGTTTTGCTCCCTGCAGTGCAACCGCACCGCACATTATCGCTCCATAGCACTGCAGGAAAAGGTGTAGTTATTTCCCATGGTGCTGCCGGCGATAATGTGAAAACCTTTATCTCTGTGTTGTGTTCGTGCCTCTTCTCACCCCTCGCTCCACCGTCTTTATCTGGGATGCGACTCCCTTCGGCTCTGATGGACATTGCAGCCGCGTCTTCTCTCCGCCACGTAGTCCCGGTTCCCCCGGACTGGCCTGACTCTAAGGATCCGCCATGTTTCCGATGACATAAGGGCACATGTGCTCCAAACTTTGTACCAGGAAGGGCGCAAACCTCGGGTGCGCCCCCCCCCCCGTAGTGACATCATCCATTTGCACTTTAAAAGGTCTTTGTTTGCTAACCTCTAATGAGTTAGCAAGGAACTCCAACGGGACTTGCTTTGGCAGTCCACGATACTTGCAACAATGATCCGAATCAGCCGGGGAACCCGTCCCCACTGCTCAGCCTTTTCAAACTTACCAGGAGGACCTGCTCCATGGGGGCTCCGCTCTCTCTTCTTGATTTCAGATTGCCAGAACACACTGAAGACTCCTCATTGCCTGGAAGCGATCGCGGAAGTGAACTCAGTGAGTTCTATTACATAGGAATCGGTACACGCTCCACGAGGGCCTACATTCCTATTGCTCTGAAGACTCCCTTCCGTCCAAGATGTTACCGCAGGTACAGAGATCAAGAGTTGCATTGGCAAGATTACAGATAGGAACTGGTACTCGCTCCACGAGGGCCCATGTTCCTAGAATCTTATACAGACTCTCTTCTACTCTAGAAGCCATTTCATATACAGAAATTGTGAGTTCTTATTACAGACTGTTTGTGGGAACCAGTGCTTGCCTACGGCTCCTGTTCCTGAATGTACTGAAGACTCTCTGTGGCATAGAGACCATTGCAGACATCTACTATTGTGAGTGTATCACTTTGTATCCAGTATACCCTGTCTACTCACTACTTCTAGTCTCTCTCTACAGCTCAGCGGCCCAGAGATTATATTCCAGTATCAGAAGGACTTCAGCCTTGCCGGACACAGCGACTCGCTACTGCCACCTCTGATGGTCCAGCTTCCAGTCTAATAAAAAACCATTGTGTTTATCTCATATTCTAGCCTAGCTGGTGGTTCCTCTCAGGATCTCCTCCTGGGTGCACTGTCATCTGCCATTGGCCCAGGGATTCACCATTTCCTCCAAGTGGTCATTCCTTTCACTAATGTCACCTTGTGGGAGCCAATCACTACAGACCACTGATTCTGCTCATGGAAGTATTATATAGACAGCTACTCCTCTTTCCCTGAGACTTGCCAGCAGCTTATATATATATATACAGATTGCTACTCCATAGCAGGGGGCATGATAGATTGCTATCTCAGTAGTGAAGTACTATATGCCTATTGCCAACTCCTCTTCCTTGGAGAGTTGATCCATAACAGATTGTTACTCCTTAACAGATTGGTAATAGCTTGCTACTTCCTTTCCTTACAGGAGCATCTAACAGCAGTTCGCTAACAGATCTACAGATAGCTAACTTCTCCCCTCTGGAGGAGCAGGTCATGTCATATTGCTACTCCTTCCCCTTTCAGGAGTACAGCAGAACAGCTTGCCAACTCCGCCCTCCTGGCGGAGTGAGCGACAGCAGATTGCTAACTCCTCCCCTCTGGAGGAGGCGACTAACAGATTGCTAGCTCCTCCCCTTTGGAGAAGGAAAGCGTAACACTCTGCAGCACAGTCAGGAGATTTCTGCCCAAACCTTACCTACGCTCCTCCCCTTCCCTTAATTTTAATAATACTGCCGTGATACCGGCACATAGCACAACAAAGAATGACCCTATTAGTGATACAGTAAAGTGTAATTTCAGTTCAGTTTGTCCAACTAATTTTGAGGAAGGAGGTTTTAGCTGGACTGCACTTTTAGAAGGCTCCTTAGACAAGGTTGTCCCACTACTATCAAAATGTAAATCGAGGAAAAATCATTCACCATGGCTTACCCCTAATGTTAGATCCTTGAAGGTACAGCTCAGATGCAGTGAATGTCATTGGCGGAAAATATGCTCTGGGTAAGAAGAGAAAGGCAAAGTTTGTTACCTCATCTCCAGGAGCCCCAACAGCTAGAGGTCCGATGGACTCCCATGTGGTAAGGAGAATGGGACAGTTTGAGAGACATTCTATTCCAGAAATTTCTTTTTCTTCAGGGTCACCAGAGAGTCCAGCCATATTACAGACAACCTTAAAGCCTAGTGAGACTCCAGACCCCGACCAACAAAGATTGGTATCTGGGACTGGAGCCTCAGTGAATATGGAAAAAGATAGCTTAACAGAGAATGCTGGTATCCAGGATAGCCAGGAAGTTTTGATATCCCAGGAAGAGATACCTGGGGGAAATATTGATGTTGAAATATTAGAACCTCAAAATATTACTTTAAGTGATATTTGGAAAGTTCTAATGGAAGTTAAGAAAACCTTGGATAAATCTACTAAGCAATTTAAAGATGATATAGTTGTGATTAATAATAAGATAGAACAGCAGGTAATTAGAATGAATATGAATGAAGAAAATATTGGGGTGCTTAACACCCAGATAACATCTATACAAGGAGCTAATAATGCGTTTGTTAAAGACAGCTTGATTATTCATCGTCAGTTAGAATTGCTAGAGAATGAAAATAGAGCAAGAAACCTAAGGTTCCTCAATTTTCCAATGTCTAGACTGTTATCAGCATTTGAGTTGTTGAAAAAATATTTGAATGAAATTTTGTCAATTACAAATATTGATGAAAGAAGTATTTCAAAGTTATACTATATTCCTAAATCTAAAATCCAACCTCAAGAGGGGGTAGAAGAATTAGACACTATGCAACGGGAATCACCTAATTTGACTTCTTTTCTTGAGGCATCAATTGATGATATCCCATGTAGAGCCACACTGGTAGTATCTATGTGTAGAGAACAGGATAAGAGTATAATCTTACAAAAATTCTTTAGAAATAAAGATTTTCTTTTTTGTGGACGTAAAGTCCAAATATTTCCTGATGTCTCACGGAGTACCCAGTTACGGCGAAAACAATTTTTGCTATTAAAATCTAGGGTTCTAGCATTGGGAGTATCTTTTTATTTGAAATTCCCATGCAAATGCCTAATTGTTCTTCAGAAAAATAAATTTATATTTTCAGATCCTACCCATCTAGAGGTATTTTTGACTGATAAAGAGCAAGGTTGAGTAACTGTAAAATAAAAGATAAAAGTCTCATTTAGTATATTTATACATATTTTCCTTTAATTATAACTTGTTTATAAAATTTCTGAATTATCCTCCCATTATTGGGGACTTTTTTCTATGAAGTACTGAATACGTTGTGTTTTATTTTATTTTCTTATGTTTTCTGTACTGAAGTGAATTTCTTGATTTTTTTGCAAATGCTATAAATTTGTTTTAAAATCTGAATAAAAATATAAATTATAAAAAAAAAAACATATATGCTCTGTTGATTCTTTAGTGGTATAGCATTCTTTACTAAATTCATACCATACTGCTATTCAGGATTCTAAATGTGTTTTGTACGCTAAAAGTATTCACAGTATTGGTCAGGGATGTGCAGAGCAAAATTTTATGTTCATATTTCTTATGTCCGAAAGGGGGTCCCACTTGCGGCCAATATGGAGGCCTCCTGACCCCCCCAAGCTGGCCAAAAGTTCTTTTTGGGCCGAACGAGCCGTCCGGCGCGAACTCGCCGGGAATCACGTGACGCCGGAGTCACTCGACGTGCCGCCGACGTCACATGCTTCTCGCCAAGGATTGCAGAAATGACGTCCTCACTCCTCGCTCGATCACCAGGGAGTTGTGGTAAGTCTGGGGGGGGGATTAAGGAGGGTGAGGGGGTTTAAATTTTTATTTTGGCTCAACAATCGCGATTTCCCACATATCCAACATATCTATGTTGGATATGTGGGAAATCCGATCGTTTATGTCGAATCAATTTTTTAAGTTAAAAAAAATATGAGTAGCGTTTTACTAATGCGGTCAATCCGAATGCACACCCCTAGTATTGGTTATAATCCCAAGCAACTCTTCAGGATTGCTAAAACCCTTACAAATACCTCTCCTGGCACTCTCTATGCTCCCTTGATCCCCATATGTGATTTCAATTGCACTGATTTTTTTGAGTTGGTAAAATTTCTACTCTCATGGCCTCTTTTACTTCTGTTCCGGACTGGCTCCCTTCGGAGACGATACTCCCCAACCCCATGTGGAGTGACTTTGAATCCATCTCTTCTCAAGAATTAGGGCAGATCACTCTAAACTAAATCCAGCCCGATGCTCTTTGAATCCTTGTAACACTGCAAGACTGAAGGGGATCAAAGTTACTCTTTACGTGTCTTAGTCAATCTATTGCAATGCGAGGCTCACTTCCGGAACCCCTTAAGAAACCAGTGGTCAAATCTCTTTTGAAAAAGAACAACTTAGACCCGACAAATCTCAACAACTTTAGGCCAATTTATTCTTTCCCTTTATTGGCTAAACTCATTGAAGTAGTGTTCTTAACCAATTGATGAATTTCATTGAGTCCCAGCAAATTCTGGATCCCCATCAGTTTGGATTCAGAAAATCTTTAATGGCTGAACTGTTAATTTTGTATCTTATTGACACTTTTAGAAGAGGTCTTAACTCAGGCCATAGCTACATCTTGGTGTCGTTATATATCACCATGGTATTTGACACGGTTGATCACGCCATTCTATTACATTGCCGTCATGACTGTGGCATTTCCAGAACTGGGTTACAGTGGTTTACTTCTTTTGTGTCTATCAATTTCAGCACATCAAATTCAACAATAAGTCCTCTCAATGGGCTGAAGTCACCACAGGACTTCCCAAAAGTTCAGCACCATTAGCCATGCTTTTTAACATGTATCTTTCACCTTTGTGCAAAATTTTAGCCAGGCTGTGAAATGGATAAAAATGATATGCAGACCATATCCAGTTTTTCGTTCGCATGCGCCCCTCATGGACTGAAACATTTGATCTAGTAAACTTGTGTGTATCCACAATCTAGCGATGGCTATTTTTCAATAAGCTGTCGCTAAACCTATCGGAAACTCAATGTCTGTTGATTCATTACCCTTTGTCAAAAATCCCTTACAACTCTATTAAGATTGATATTTCGTTCTCACAGAACTCTTGCATATACAACCTGGGTATCTTATTTGATCCTTTTTTATCCTTTCATCCATTTGTAAAAAACAGAATTAGGGCTGGCTTTTTCAAACTTCGTATGCTTTGTGGCCTTAAACATCTGCTAGAGAAAGAAGATTTTCGAACAGTGGGTCAGGCCTCTATCTTACTTTTAGTACACTACTGAAATTCTACTCTCCTTGGCCTTCCTGCAGCAAAGCTTCGACCCCTTCAATTATTGCTAAATGCCACAGCACAACTTATTACCAGCATCAATGAGCGTGAGCACATCACTCCAGTGCTCTCTGAATTTCATTAACTTCTGATTGCAGAACGCATTAAGTATGAGATCACAATTATCACCTTTAATCTTATCTCCTCTGATGCTTCACTTTGAAGCAATACTCTTTTATGGCTTTATTGTCTATCTTGTCATCTTTACTCTGCACAATGAGGCCTGTTAGATGGGCTCTCACCATGCCAAACTTACAGGCCAATACAGTACAGTGCGCTCCGACGGAGCGCACTGTTAGCCTGCTCTTGGACGCGCGTTTTCCCTTACTCCTTATTCAGTAAGGGAAGGAAAACACGCGTCCAACCCGTGGCACCTAATAGCGCCCTCAACATGCAAATGCATGTTGATGGCCCTATTAGGTATGCGCGCGGGATACAGAAAGTAAAATGTGCAGCCAAGCCGCACATTTTACTTTCAGAAATTAGCGCCGACCCAAAGGTAGGCACTAATTTTTTCCAGCACTGGGGAAACTGCTTTTCTGTGTACCCTCCAACTTAATATCATGGCGATATTAAGTCGGAGGACTCAAAGGGTGTAAAAAGTAAAAAAAAGAAAAAGAAAAAAAAATTTAAATTGGGCCAGCGGCTGTCGGGCCGAAAACCGGATGCTCAATTTTGCCGGCATCCGGTTTCCGAGCCCGTGGCTGTCAGCGGGCTCGAGAACCCACACCGGCAAAATTGAGCGTCAGCTGTCAAACCCACTGAAAGCCGCTGCTCCGGGTCAAAAGGAGGCGCTACGGACTCGCTAGTGTCCCTAGCGCCTCCTTTTCCCCGTTTCTACCACACCACCTAATTTGAATACTGCATCGCGCGCACCGGCGAGGGGCCGGTGCGCATGCCGGGAGAGCGGGCGTTCGTCCGCTCTCCCGTGGACTTTACTGAATCGACCTGTTAGTGTTATCAGAGACTGCGCTTTCTCTGTGGACTCCTGGTTATCTGGAACTCTTTTTCTGAAGCTCTATGTATGTCAGACAGCGTTAAGACTTTTAAGACCATGCTAAAAACATGGCTATTTAGACAAGCATTTTATTAAGTCCACAGAAAGTTCTTGATTTTATAACATGTGCGTGCTGCCACTGCTGTACATGAAATAAATAAATAAAAATATATATCTGAGATAATACAACATGGTTAATACAACATGTTAAAGTTCCTATCTTTTCTTCTTCTTACTCCTAGTTGTACGTATCCTTGTTTATTGTAACTGTATTTATAATATGTATATTACATATTTGGTTCTATGTTCCAGTTATTACCCCATTGTTTACTGTAAACCGGCTTGATGTGATGTTATCACGAATGCCGGTATAGAAAAAATCAAAATAAATAAATAAATAAATATGGGAACTGGTTGTTTCTGTCAAGTGGAAGGCATTTTTGAATAGCCAAGTTTTTAAGTCACTTTTGAATTTCTTTTTATCTGTTAAAAGACTATTAAACCAGGAGCACAATCCCCAGGTGCATTAGTTGTGAATTAAACCTTTTGGTACCAGAATCCCAGCCCTGGTTCTGATTGAATTGGAAGTATAAAAGAGAAAGGAAATAATACTGGGCCTAAAAAAAGGATGCTAAAGAATCCTAATAATAAATCATATAGCTGCTAATTAATGGATAAAATATATATAGGAAACACTGGGGATTGTAGTAAACTCTAGAAAAGGACTTACCATGAAGGGTATATGATGACTGCATGAAATGGTTGAAAATGCAGATGTACGGTATATGTTTGTATTATTCCTATTTCTTCTTTTTTACCTCTCCATGTATGTATTCTTCTTGCTGGTTCCTTCATTATTTGTAATCCTCCTTCTTTATAGATAATGTAGTAACCCTTTGCTGTAGCAACAGTAACGTATGGCTTAATGTATTACAATTTTTTTAAGGTATAAATAAACACATGGATAAAGGTGAGTCCATCAACATAGGATATCTTGATTTTCAAAAGGCATTTGATAGAGTCTCTCATGAGAGACTTCTGAGGAAATGTAAAGGTCATGAGATAGAAGGATACAAAGCAAAGATTAGGATTAAGTTTAGTTATTTTATATTTTAGTTTGTCTTTCCAATAGAAAATCAAGGCTGCTAATGCCAGTTTTCCCAATGGGAAGATAAGTAGTGGAGTACTGGAATCAGTAGCGGATCTGTGCTGGAACCAGTATTGTTTAATATATACATCACTGATCTTAAAATAGGAGTACAGAGTGTTGTGATTAAATTTGCAGATGACATAAACAGGCTTATGCAATAAAACTTGCACTAAAAAAAAAAAAAGTCCACCATGCTAGTTGGTAAAAGTTTAAAGTGTGCACGGTAAAACATATTACATGTCACATTGTCATTTACCATGCAGGTTATATTTTTGCTACACCAGCATAGCCATAGTAATAACTTGCATGATATTCGAAAAACCTAGCATGCATGCTAGCTCCCTTCCAAAATCCTTGTGCAAATCAGCCCTTTCACTTATATGCACACTTTTCTCTTCCCCTCAGCCTGGAGATGCAGGATCACTGGGGTAAGGAGCAGAAGATGGCTAGAGAGATTGGGGCTCTCTCTAACCCCCTCCTCCTCTCTGCCCTGGTGATCCTGATTTCCATCCCTAGCCCCCACCCCCATCTATTCCCCAATGGTCTTTGTCTCCCTTCACTTCCCCCAGTGGTCTTAAGGTTACAGTGGCATACCTAAAGTATTTGGCACCCAGGGCGGATACTACCTTTGTCACGTCCTTACCCCCCCCCCCCCCACACACACACACACACACACACAGCAACCCCCGGTTCACTCCCTCTCTGTCTCCTCTGGATCTCCTCACTTAAAACTGGTAAAATCATACTAATAAGAATATTTCCAATGAGCTGTTAAGAACATTTTTACTTGAATAACATCCAATAATTACGTGCTGATACAAAATTTTAACATTTTTCTAAACAGCAATAAAATATTTCAAAATGGAAGACACATCAGACACACAGTAATTAAAACTAATAAGGATGGAAGAATTCCTCACTTCCATACCTGAAATCTTTTGATTTCCAGTCACCCTGAACTTGTCTTCAATTACTGGGGCAGCACATAATTTCTTCACACACACAAAAAAACGCAGGCAGAATCCCATTGACCACACACACACACACACACACACACACACACACACAGAGGTAGGATGCTCATGGGGGGAGTAGAGAAGCCCTATATATAGAAAACCTCCCATACCAAAACAGCACCAACTGCCAGCACTGAATCCTACTGTTGAAAAGGCAACAGTGCAAATATAAACATCGGGGCCCTTATACACCAGTGCACATCCTATTGGAAAAACAGAACAAGCCAGGCTGCTATAGATCCCTACACAGAAACTACATGCTCAGAATACCTCAACTTTGTCACATATGCAGAACACACACACACACAGATGCTCACCAGATACATAATAAAGAGACCACAAAGTATAAATACAAATATGCAGACAAAAATCGAGCTGGAGACCGCTACAAGCCAGACTCATATGCAGTGCAATAATGGAAAAATAGAATCGCCATTCCTCTTAAAACAAACTATAAAATCATTCTCATACATGCTCTCTCTCACACACACAATCAAGCATACATGCTCTGTCTCTCTCTCACACACAAATGCACTCTTTCTCATACATGCTGTCGCTGTCTCACACCACATGCACTCTTACTTTCTCTCACATGCCCTCTCTCTTACATGTTCCACCACTCACATACACTCTCTGACTCATATCATGTCTCTCCCTCTCTTCTTCGACTGTTGATAGAAGTCCTGAGGGCCTGTTCAACTCTTTGGCTGCTAGTGGGATAGGCTACACCAGAGATGACCTTAGAGGAGTGGGGGGGCAGGTCTAATCAGCTAGAAAGGCATCCCCTACTCATGATTGACTGCCAAAGGGGTTCACTTCCTCAAGATTGAGATTCTACTCTGGACTTCCCCTATAAGACTCCATGACACCCTTTCCCCTTCTTCCAAGGCACCTCATGCAGCCTCTCCTCATGACCCCTTCAAGTAATTTCTCCACATTCTATGCCCCTCTCAAACTACCCCACGGAACTCTATCCCTTCCAACCAAGATTCTATCAACCAGCACTCTCCCCTCCTCCCAGGCACCAAGACCCCAGGAAACACTTCCTCCTCTCTCCCTATCCCTCCCAGGCACCTTGCTGATGATGACAGTCATCTCATCCCATCTACTGTTGATTCCTCTGCACCACGCGGGAAGATACAAATAAATGGCACCGCCCCTTCCTCTGTTCCAGCAGACACATGCAGATGATGCTTCCTGCTGATGTGTAGCAGACATTGCTTGGGGCTATTGGAGTCCTTCCTGCAGCACAAGGAGGTGTCTGCTGAATGGCCACTAAAGCATGGATTCCAGTGCAATTGCCCCAGTTTAACACTCCTCCACATCAATGTTCCCTCTAAGGATTAGGTTGCTGTGTGCAAAAACTTTTGCCTGTGAGCAAAAAGTTTTGATTTGATTACCCCGTGAGCACTACTTGCTTTGACACAAAAAGCCTATCAATTTTATGCTCACAGTAACCCAGTCCTAAGAGGAAACATCGGTAACAGCATGCACACTCATTTTCTCACATAAACACAACCACACATATATAACACACGTGCATATTCACTTTCATACTCTTACACATACATTCTCATTCTCACAAACATGCGCACACAGTCACATACACAGTCACTCTCATGTCTCTCATTCACTCCCTAGACTCTCATGCACTCACTCAGTTCTCGTCCTCTTCCACACACATACTCATCTCAGTAACTCAAACCATTCACTGCCAAATAATTTGAGAACACAAACCCTTGCAAAAGAAATAAAAGACACTTAGAACTTTGCCAGCACTATCTCAAAATTCAAACAGCAGCAGTCTTATTTATAAAATGGCAGCAATGCAAATATTATACCATGCCCTAGAACACTAATACACCACCTACTAGGGTTAACAGAAGAAGCCATACGAATGCAAAGACCTACAGAAAAACTACATGACAGCAGAATTACTGTACCTCAGTTACTGTACCTCAGTTACTGTACCTCAGTTACACTAAGGACTACAAATTAGAAACAGAAACATGCAAACAAAAATAAAATGGAAAGCCTAAAGAACAAAATACAAATATATATTGCACATTCCCTAGATAACACATGCGAATCACCAACAATTAAAACATGTTTTTTTAATTTTACCTTTGATGTCTGATCTTATTTTTCTAATTGGTTGGTCACAGGCTTTAATTTTTTCCACATTCCCTTTCTTGGTCTTTTCCCAATTCCTTTTACAGAGTCACTTTAATTTTTTCTGTTTCTTCTCTTTCCACCTGTCTTTTTCCCTTCCTCTCTCAAACACACACTCAGACTCTCATTATCACATGCTGTCTCACACACACACACTACTCTCACTCTCACATGCTATCTCTCTATTGCACACAACACACACAGGCTCTTTCACATGCCGTTTCACTCAAACATATACGCTCTCACACACATGCTGTCTCTCTCTCACACACACACAGAGGCTTTTACATGCTGTCTCCCTGTCTTTCACATCATACAGGCTCACTCCCAAACACAATCTTTCAACTCACCTACATAAATACATACATACACATACTATACAGGGCCTCAGTCTCTGGGCCCCCTCTTCATGGGTTGCTGTGGGATGGGCTCTGTGGCAACTCTGATCTTCTCGGGCCTCCTCTTCTCAAGTCCCACCCCCCAACCCCCAAGGATGATCCTGGTCTCCACTGGCAGTCAGTTTCTTCTTTTTTGCCCTGGGGGTTCTTTACTTTTTGTCCACAGGCATATTGCGTTCTGTCTATGCAGGTGGAACAGGATCCTCCTGATGGCACTCCTTCCTTGCTGTCACTCAGGTTGGATCACCCCCTCACCTCCTCTTAGTACTCTACTGTAAAACCATTATGTCTAATCCCTTATTCCTGGTGAACCTTGAGACCCTCCTCTCCCTGGAATACCACCCTCTGTCTCCAGCAACTCTCCTTCTCTCCCTTCTCAGCCAGTAAAGTACAGACCTCCTCTTCAAGCCAGAATCAGCTGGCTCACATCTGCTATTGTGGGTGGGAGCAGACTGGTGTGCACTGTCTGCTGCCTTCAGTCTCCTTGGACAGGAATGTGTGGCCTGAAATTCAAAAGCTTTACCTGCACTTTGCCTCCTTGGTGGAGGAAGGAAGGGAACAATGCCACATGCTCTCCTTACTCAATCTCATCTCTCTCTCTCTCTCTCTCTCTCTACCTCCCCTTGCCACACTCAATCCTTTCTCCACTCCCTCCGATCACTTTTCTCACAGACAACCCTTCACTCTGGTCATCTCTCACACATCTCATAGTCCATCCGATCTTCTCACTCACATCCCACAGCACTATTGAACCTCTCAATTTTCCCCCTTCCCTCTCACAACTCACAGCCTTTCCGATTCCTTCACTCACTCTTTTGCTTTCCCACATCCCTTCACTCTCTCCTTCTCCTCTCTCCAATCCCTTCATTCACTTTTCCCCCACATCCCCTCATTCACTGTCTTGACCCTTTTCACCCTCACCAGTATGGTCACCTGCAATGTAGGAGGAGAGGTGGGGGCAGAGGGGAACAAGAGGAAAGGGGCTGGATAGAGAGCTGAGTGTCAGTTTTCTGTGTTCTCCAGGCTCACTCTTTCTCTTCTCTTCCCTGCAGGCTGACTAAAGGGGCTGGAGAACAACTCCCTTGCTGCTCTGCCTCTTAAGCCTGAAAATAAATGCCAGAACAATGTTCCTGGCTATTCCCCCCACATATTGTGGAGACTCAGTATATGCAAATCTATCTCATGCATATTCATTGTGGATATCTTAAAAATCTGACTGGCTGTGGGGTCCCCAGGATAGTTTTGGAAAGCCTTGCACTAAGGTTTTGGCCCATGATATGAAAAGGCAGGGGAGCAACTCAGGAAAATACTTCTACTCTCTGTCTAACTCCTAACCAAAATACCACACTTAGTAATACTGCATCTGCTTTTATATACAGTAGGGGGCTGGCCATTCCAGCAACCTCAATGGAGTAGCTGTTCCCAATGGTGCACCACTCCCTTCCCTATCCTAGCTCAAAGAGTTCAAACCTAGGGCCTCTACCGTGCCAATCCTAAAGGGTTGTCACACATATATTTGTGCATAAGCCTACATATGCACATATGTTGTGGGATAAAGATGCACATATTTTATAAAGCACGTGTATATCATGCAGGCTACAAAATACTTGTGTAGATCTGTTTGCAGTCATTTATATGTGTACTATATGTTGCTGCACACAATTGTTTAAAAGTTATACTTTAATGGTCTGTGACTTGGTTTAGCACATTCACTAAGATGGTACTTTCAAATGAGTGTGCAAGCTCATATAGACACGCACATGATATAAAGCAGCCCATGTGTGCATATCTATGCACCTAATTTTAAGCTTGTGTGTACACAGCAGCTTAAGTTGGCTTACAGACACACAACTGCCTGTATTTTATAACAAATATCATATGTAGTGACATATAAATTCGTTGGAAAAAATTTTATTGTATACAAAGCATTTTATCAAAAGTCTTCAAAAAACATTTAATTACTATTCATGTTGGATACATAGAATAAATAACAAATATTCACCATAAAAACACATTCATACACTCAAGCATACTATTAAAAAATTTTCTTTTTAGAGAGTCTATATAATACAATTGTTCCACTCCCTCTTTACACCATTGTATTGTATTTCTTCCGTAGTTCAAATTCACAAAATCATACTCCCAACATGTTTCGCCGTGCAATCAGCTTCTTCAGGGGAGCATAATACACAGATCTTCGAAAGCTTCCTCCAAGAAATCACCCAAATGTATCCACACTCAATTTTCACAGTATCCTACTCTTGCCGCATACAGACAAACTAAATTTATTGACCCCACAGTTTCACCTTTATCTCTTTTATAATCGTTTGAGTGCTCATCCTGACACTCCCATTTTTCAGAGAGTCCACATCTTCAAAATACCTTTACTGTTGACTTTCATCAATGACGCTCAAAAATCAACTTTCCCGAACACTCAGTGTTCTCGCACAGCTGTTTTCTGAAAGCGGAGTATTCGGGAAAGTTGATTTTTGAGCGTCATTGACGAAAGTCAACAGTAAAGGTATTTTGAAGATGTGGACTCTATGAAAAATGGGAGTGTTGGGATGAGCGCTTTAATGAAAACAGCTGTGCGAGAACGCTGAGTGTTCGGGAAAGTTGATTTTTGAGCGTCATTGACGAAAGTCAACAGTAAAGGTATTTTGAAGATGTGGAATCTATGAAAAATGGTAGTGTCAGGATGAGCGCTTAAACAATTATAAAAGAAATAAAGGTGAAACTGTGGGGTTAATACATTTGATGTGTCTGTATGCGGCAAGAGTAGGATACTGTGAAAATTGAGTGTGGATACATTTGGGTGATTTTGTGGAGGAAACTTTCGAAGATCTGTGTATTATGCTCCCCTGAAGAAGCTGATTACACCGCGAAACATGTTGGGAGTGTGATTTTGTGAATTTGAACTACGGAAGAAATACAATACAATAATATAAAGAGGGAGTGGAACAATTGTATTATATAGATTCTCTAAAAAGAAAAAAATGTAATAGTATGGTTGAGTGTATGAATGTGTTTTTATGGTGAATATTTGTTATTTTCTCTATGTATCCAACTATGAATAGTAATTAAATGTTTTTTGAAGACTTTTGATAAAATGTTTTATATACAATAACATTTTTTCCAATGAATTTATATGTCACTACATATGATATGTTATATTAGAGTGTGTAATATATTCTTTATAAATTTGCCATTTTTTGTAATATTGTATTTTATAACAGACATGAGGGCAGCCAAGGACCATTTTCACCAGTTTTTTCACCAGTTTACCCAGTGTTCTGCTAGATTCTCCCAACTCCTCTGGTACTTTAGCCTGCACTCCACCCAGTTACTTCCAGACCCCACACAAAAGCCTGTAACCTTTTTTTTTAAACTTACATCTCCTCCATAGCAGAAGTAAAGTTTCACTTCACTGGACCTGGGCGCACACCCAAGCGTGTAGGTACTTGCACACAGATCTCTTGGCTCCACCTCGGAATGCCCATACCATGCCTGTTTTCTGGACGATGTGAGGTATTTGCACATCAGCAGTTGTGTGCACATCTACCTGCCTTATAAAATCAGGTGGCCATGCTTAAGTGCCAGATGTGTACCCATCTCCTGATTTTGGCAAGCATCCAGCATTTAAAATTCAATTAAGCTCTGGAATTTGTTGCCAGAGGAGGTGGTTAGTGCAGTTAGTGTAGCTGGGTTCTAAAAAGGTTTGGATAAGTTCTTGGAGGAGAAGTCAATTAACGGCTATTAATCAAGTTTAGTTAGGAAATTGCCACTGCTATTAATTGCATCAGTAGCATGGGATCTTCTTAGTGTTTGGGTAATTGCCAGGTTCTTCTGGCCTGGTTTGGCCTCTGTTGGAAACAGGATGCTGGGCTTGATGGACCCTTGGTCTGACCTAGAGATGTGCATTTGTTTTTGCCGAATTGGAAAATTGCAACGAAATTGTCCAATTCAGCATGTTTCAGGGAGCCCGAAAAAAATCAGGATTTTCCCATTTTTTCGCAAATATTCGTTTTTCCGATTAGTGCGCACTAACGGGAGTCAGTGCGCGCTAACTCCCGTTAGCGCGCACTGAAAAAAACTAATAAAAAGTAACAAAAAAATAACAAAATCTAACGGTTTTTGTCAGTGCGCGCTAACGGGAGGTAGCGCGCACTAACGGAGAGTTAGCGCGCACTAATGGGGAGTTAGCGCGCACTAACTAAAAATCGATTTTTCGCGAAAAAAAAGACCCGAACCGAAAAAAACCGACATTTTCCATGGCAGCCGAAAAACGAAGAACGACACGAACACAAAAAATGATGCACATCTCTAGTCTGACCCAGCATGGCAATTTCTTATGTTCTTAGCTTTAAGTGTTTAGATTTTGGGGGTTTTATTTCAAATTATATATTCAATATTTTTCATTTTGATTAAGATTTTCCCCTCTTATCTATTGTTTTTGTGGTTGAAGTGGAGGTGTTTGCTTTTGTTTTTTATTTAGTCTGCTAAGTGTTTAGTGTGGGGGTGGCCAACTCAGATCCTCAAGAGCCACAAACAGGCCAGGTTTTCAAGATATCCACAATGAATATGCATGAGATAGATTTGTATGCATTGCCACATTATATTCAAATCTATTTCATGCATATTCATAGTGGATATCTTGAAAACCTGGCCTGTTTGTGGCTCTCGAGGACTAGAGTTTGCCATAATGGTTTAGTGCATAGGACTTTGTGTTGTTTAAATCAGTAAGTTTAGATTACATATTAAATCTCTTTATCACAGAGTGATGAAATATTTCAAAAGCAATGACTGCAGCTTCTGATGTAAGCCAATTTTACAACCTAGCTATTGTATAGATTTATCATTTAATTCTGTGTAAAATAAGAATTAGCAATTTCAGTGAGATCAAGATAGAAACCAGTATTGAGAAAGGGGATTAGTAATTGAAAACTGTCTTGAGGAATAGGAAATTTGGATATTTTTAATTGCAACTGATAGTGTTAGTAAATTGAATTTTAGGAGGATACGGATCAGATATTTTGTTACTGTCATGAAATTACTTTACAAAAAAACCAAATTATAACTAAAAAGTAGTGGAACTTGATCATTTTAATTCTATTTTCTTAGCAGGGAGATTGTGTGTTCATAAGTGCTAATTTGGCATGCCTAGGAACTTGAGTCATCTGTTTGTCATGTGAGCTGAGAGTGCACACTCTACACTGTCTTGTCAATGTCCATCAACAATAATATGGTTTAGTAGTTGAGTCTGTGCTGATATGGTCATATAGGAACTGATAAGTGTTTATTGTGGTAGTTGAAGCGTTATTCATTCACTGATTCACTTAGCTGTGGCCACTAACTCATTTCATGAAGATCATAGAGAATCTGTCCAATAGAATAACTTTTAGCATGGACAGGTTAAATTTGAAATGATGAAGCAGAGCTGAAAGACTTTAGAATGCATACATATTACAAACCACCTTGATCCAGTTACTTCATATTACTTCATTTTGTTTATAACCCAAAACTAATTTTGGAAAGAAGTTGGCCATAGGCTGTTAGTTTTTTAGAGAGATCCTTTTCCCTATGTTGGAAGAAATTAGGGATGTGCATTTGATTTGCTTCACATTGCTACTTTACATAGATACATTTTTTTTAAGTTTTTATTTCAATTAAATTGTATGTATGAGCATAAAATAGATTTTATCCGCATACACGAATGCATTTGCACATAAAGACATGCAAAGACAAAACAGAATTTAAAAACACAACAAATAAACCCCTAGAAAATTGAAGCAAAACAAATACAATATTTCCCATGCACACCCTGTGTTCTTCCTCCTGGTGGTCTAAGTTCCTAGCTGACTCAAATTTTAGAGGTGCTTGAAGTCATTTTGCCAGGCTCTTTCTGACACCCATCACTTTGGGAGCAATTTTCAGATAGTTCCTGCCATTGCAAAGTGCATGGCTGCCTATAACACAGTTAACACTAATAGAGAAACTACATAGGTACATTTCCATTTGCAAATTAGCTAGCACCCTAGCACATAGTGCATGCACTAAAAGAGTCCATGTACATTTTTATTCCTGTTATTAAAGTGAGCAAGAGTGGGAGCTAGAGAGGGGTCATGTTATGGTGGCCAGCCACAAACCTCCGCAGCCGGCCTCCTCCACTGCCTGCCTCCGGCGGGACTCACCCGTGCTTCCTCCTGCTCCCTGACGATTCTAGTCCTCAATCACATGGCAGGGAGCTGCCACCGCTCCTCCCAACACCGCTGCCACCATCACTCCTGCTGGCCCTCTGAGGCACGTGCCCCACCCTGATTTCAAGGGCCAGCAGCAGGGAAAGCTCCCGGCATCCCCGCTTGTTGACATTGGGATGGGGTCTATTTAAGCCCAGATGTTCTGCTTCCTCTTCGCCTCAGCAACAGGTCCCGCTCAGCCTTGAGAGAGTTGCTCCATGTTCCTATCCCTGTTCCAGCTCCGGTTCTTGCTCCAGCTTCAGGTCCCACATTCCTGCTCCAGTTCCTGATTCCATGATCCTGTTCCCGCTCCTGCTCCATCTCCTCATCCCCTTGGCTTGCTTTTCTGGTTTTTGACTCAGTTCGTCCCTGTATTCCACTTCGTCAGCCACTTGTCCTGACTTCCTGCCTGCTCACTGTCTCTTTGCCTTAGCCGCCTCCCCTGACCTCTGGCCTGTTCCTGGATTCCGTTGCCTGGTGCCGGACCCAACCTCTGGTACATCTGACTACGCTTCTGCCTTCGAGGGATTGTCTTCATCTGGAGAACCACACCTAAGTCCTGCCGGCCCTGGTACCCAAGGGCTCAACCTGCGGGAACAAGGGTTGATATAGATGAAGGTCCTGTTGGGTCTCCACTTCACCTGCATCTGCTTCCCAATGATGAGGACCTATAGGAGGCTCCCTCCTATAGGTAGCACCACCTCATCTTGGCCCAGGGATCTACCTTTCCAACAGGTCGGTAGCTAAATAGCACTCATGTTTTTTAAAAAAAACCCAAAAACATGTGCTGTTTCCCCTCCTTCAACCTGAACATCTCCCTAACCATACCTTTTTTAATTTAGCTAATAGCACACATGCTATGGAAACACGCATGCAATGTTAGCAGGACAGAAGGGAAATTTTCAAGACAGGCTGTTTTAACAGAGTAAAACAGTGGAACTGACTGTGGAAATTGCCCTCTTTAAAAGCAAGAGTACAACATAAATGATAGAGAAAAGGCATAGAAATGACAGAGAGATGACTCTCCATCCCCTTTCCCCCCTCCCCCCACTCTCCCATGAACAGAACTTGTAAGCAGCTGCTTCCATAAGCAAAGGAATGTGAAATATGAGGTGTTTCTTGACAGATTTTGTAAGTCACAAACTAAAGTTAGCATAATTTACACTTTACTTTTTGCACGTTCAAAAATGCAGCAAGAAATAAAGACTTGTCAAAGGTATAGCATGAGTAATTTTGAACAGAAGTACACATGGAATTCTTCAGTATAATATTCAATGGTCTCTGCAATTGACAACATAAAAATGAACAGACTCAGAAGGTAATGCAAATGAGCTTTAAACCTGAGTTAGAGAAGTATTCCTTTCCAACATTGCTATGGTATGGTCTGTGAAAAGCTGAGGCCAGTGGGAATTCGTTTTTAAACTTCTGTTTCCAATTTCCATGGATTCCTAAGATGATTGCATATTATTGGCCTAATTATTGACAAATATTCAAACGTGGGCCCAAATAAAAGTGTTCTTTGTAATTTCATATTTTGCTCTTGGGACAGACTGATGACATCAGGCCCACCTGTAAAGGGAGAGGGGGGAACTTCAGATTGACCCCTGCACGCAGGTAACACTTGGAAAGCAACACTAGTGTGCATGTATAAATCGTTTAACACCATCATAAATTCCTGTAGCTATTAGCACACCAGTTCTAGCACTTAAATCAGCTTCTTGTCCAAGTAAGAAGAGTGACACGTCCAAATATTGACTGCATAGGGACTGACACACTAAGCTGTGCACTAACAGTTGTGCTGTTGACAAAGTACTCAGTGCAACATCTCCCTGATCTATAAGGATCTGTAAGAGGGAAGAAAATAACTGGGGGAATTTTTGGTTAATGGAGGTAATAAAGGTAACCAGAAGACAAAGGCATTGGCAGATCCTCACCTTGCCGATCTGATCTCATTCCCTTTGGAGGAACTCGTTGAAGATCACCAAAGGGGGAGGGGGGAGAGGGACGGTTTCAAAACTGGGCAGACAGACACAAAGTCTGTGGGGTTTTCACCAGTTTTCATAATCTTGTTTATTAGTTTTCATTAAAACAATGAACATACAGCATAACATACAACATGGCAAACAGACACCTTTATATCTTCCACCCAAGCCACTTTCCTATCCCATACCACTCTTTCAAAGAGAAGGTGCACAAGTACTTTCCCTTTGAAAACTGTCCAAGAAAGAGTGCCCACAGAGACTTGTACTTGTTTTTCCTGCAGATACTGTTTCAGATCAAAACAGGGAGGATAACTTTCAAACGAATGCATGTGGTGGCATATACACATATATATGGCCGTGAGCAGATCTATGATAGTGTTTTATAACCCAAATGTATGATATACGCACATTTTATAAAATATGCGTTATCTCTACCCTGCAACATATGGGCATATGCAGGCTTAAGCGTGAGTACATACAATGCATTAAAACCACATACATCAATGCAATGAACATGCATATTTTTATTACCTATTTAATAAATATATATGCATATATTTTGTGTAAAAATAAAGTATAACTTACATAAATTGTGATTTACATGTGTAAGTCAGGGTATTATAAAACATGCATGTTTTAAAGAAATTATCACTTTTACCTATTAATCCACCAGTTCGCCCAGTCCTTCTCTAGGCCATCAAGACCTTCCTACTTCCTCAGCCTGGACTCTCCCCCCCCCCCCCCCCCCCCCCCCCCCCCCCCCAGTTCACCCAGACTTCCTACCCAGTCAGTACTATACAATAAACATGTTTAATTTCATTTATGCTAGAATCTCAGCAAGTGTAAAGTTACATGAGTAAGCTGGCAAATCAACTTACACATGTAAAGTTTGGACCCACCCAGAATGCTCCTAGACCATCCCATTTTTACATGCATGTATGTAAGCATGAAAATGAAACTATGTGCATATTTTAGTTCATAAAATATGGAATATGCATGTAGAGGCTGCTTACATGTGCATATGCTAATTTTTACATGCATAACATTTTGAAAATTCACCCCAATGCATACAGTTTTGAAAATTCCAAAACTACTTGAACTATTGTCTCTTCTGAACTAACCCCATCCCAGGGCCACGTTCAAAAAACAGCAGGTAAAATATTGTGCATTGTGGAACAGTGTGCATATATTTTTTTTACCTGCATACAGGATGGGCAATATCAAATACTCTTTCTAGCCAGGTAAATAGCCATCAAACTTCAGAGGGAATGGAAATATATACGAATGACACTTTTCCATCTTCACAAACATATTTCACTACAAGACTTCTTAACAGCAGCACACATTCTCTCAGCTCTCCACATTCAGGTGAACTTGGGTTTCTAACTGAAATACATGAATGGTGCAACTTTAAAAAAGAAGGAGCTGTTTGTTAAAAACCAGAACTTGTCTAGACATTCTCACTCATTCAGCTCTTGTAAATCAACCTGGGATTCAAAAATGATTCTCCAAGCAGCATGGTGACATCTCAGGCTTAACTTTAAGATGAGGTGCAATGAAAGCGTCATGGTGAAAGTTCCATGGTCAAAGAGAGAAGCGCTATCTCTTTAGATGTTCTCAACTATTGCAATTATATTGCCTGACTTAAGGGCCAATTTACTAAGCTCTATAATGACAATAACTTGCGGTATCAACCAATAATGTGAGTTATCCCCCCAATAAACTCACATTATTTGCCAACAATACCACAAATTATTTGGGCATTTCACAGCTTAGCACCCAAAAACATGAGGTGACACGTGAGGTTAAGTAATGAACTGTGTCGCATGCAAATGTAATTACTTGTTTTCTTTTTATAATTCGGCATTACTTGCTGAATTTTTCTGTACCTGTTTTGTACTGGTGATAAACTGGAAATTGAAATTAATAAATACAAAACATGACACTACTATGCCAATGAGTAGCACAGTGCATGCAAAATCTTTTCTTGCTGCCCTACTGCGGGAACGTTGGCTACTTCTTGCAAACTGTGACTAATTTTCTGCCATAAGCATCTCCAGGCCCAGGTGCCTTTTGCAATACTCCTGGGGTGACATCTGAAAGGGGCTACAAGGTCCTCTAAGAACCACCCCACATCCCATGCCCAAAATCACAGCTGGTTCATAGGATACCCTGCTCAGGCCATGCATTTATTTAAAAAGTAACCCTGAGCTAAGTTCTCCCTGACTCTAGCCTAAACCCCACACCCACCAGCAAATTAATGGAATCACTGCTAAAACAGAAGATAGGGCAGTTTCTGGTAGGGATGTGAATCGTGTCCTCGATCGTCTTAACGATCGATTTCGGCTGGGAGGGGGAGGGAATCGTATTGTTGCCGTTTGGGGGGGTAAAATATCGTGAAAAATCGTGAAAATCGTTAAAAAAATCGAAAAATCGAAAAACCGGCACATTAAAACCCCCTAAAACCCACCCCCGACCCTTTAAATTAAATCCCCCACCCCCAAATAACTTAAATAACCTGCGGGTCCAGCGGCGGTCCGGAACGGCAGCGGTCCGGAACGGGCTCCTGCTCCTGCATCTTGTCGTCTTTGGCCGGCGCCATTTTCCAAAATGGCGCCGAAAAATGGCGGCAGCCATAGACGAAAAAGATTGGACGGCAGGAGGTCCTTCCGGACCCCCGCTGGACTTTTGGCAAGTCTCGTGGGGGTCAGGAGGCCCCCCACAAGCTGGCCAAAAGTTCCTGGAGGTCCAGCGGGGGTCAGGGAGCGATTTCCCGCCGCGAATCGTTTTCGTACGGAAAATGGCGCCGGCAGGAGATCGACTGCAGGAGGTCGTTCAGCGAGGTGCCGGAACCCTCGCTGAACGACCTCCTGCAGTCGATCTCCTGCCGGCGCCATTTTCCGTACGAAAACGATTCGCGGCGGGAAATCGCTCCCTGACCCCCGCTGGACCTCCAGGAACTTTTGGCCAGCTTGTGGGGGGCCTCCTGACCCCCACGAGACTTGCCAAAAGTCCAGCGGGGGTCCGGAAGGACCTCCTGCCGTCCAATCTTTTTCGTCTATGGCCGCCGCCATTTTCGGCGCCATTTTCCAAAATGGCGCCGGCCGAAGACGACAAGATGCAGGAGCAGGAGCCCGTTCCGGACCGCTGCCGTTCCGGACCGCCGCTGGACCCGCAGGTTATTTAAGTTATTTGGGGGGGGTTCGGGAGGGTGGGGGATTTAATTTAAAGGGTCGGGGATGGGTTTTAGGGGGTTTTAGTGTGCCGGCTCACGATTCTAACGATTTATAACGATAAATCGTTAGAATCTGTATTGTATTGTGTTCCATAACGGTTTTAAGACGATATTAAAATTATCGGACGATAATTTTAATCGTCCTAAAACGATTCACATCCCTAGTTTCTGGAATCCAAAGGATTATAAGATCCAAGGCCACATGGCTTTACTAGAGGTAAATCTTGTCAGATGAATCTGATCAATTTTTTTGATTTGGTGCCCAGTTTGATCAAGAGAGATCACTAGACATAGCCTTTGATGTGGAAACATAAGTAAATTGAGCTTCCTTGGTATGGAATTTAGAGTGACTGCTGGGTTAGGAACTGGCTGAGTGGGAGGTGAAAAAGGGATAACTGGAGTTTACTCAGAGAAGGGGGGCATTACTAGTCATATATCTCAGGGATTAATCCTAGGACTGATTATTTTCAACATTTTCATGAGTGACATAGTGGAAAGATTGCCAGGAAAGGTTTGACTTTTTGACGATGAAACCAAAATCCGCCAAAGGGTAGACAGCCAGGAAAGTGTGGAAAACATGAGGAGGGATCTAGCAAAGCTCGAGGAATGGTCTAGAGACTGGCAGCTAAGCTATAATGCTAAAAATTCAGAGTAATGCATTTAGGCTGCAAAAACCTAAGGGAGAGATACGGTATTGGAGAATACATTTTTCTGAATACAAAAGAAGAGCAGGATCTGGGGGTGATTGTATCTGATGCTCTTAAATTGGACAAACAGGTGAATAAAGCGATGGCAAAAGCCAGAAAGGTACTTGGTTACATGGGAAGAGGAATGGTCAGCAGAAAAAGGGATGTGATATTGCCCCTTTATAGGCTCCTGGTGAGACTTCATTTGGAATACTACATACAATTCTGGAAACTGCACTTTCAATAGGACATAAACTGGTTGGAGTTGGTCCAGAAGGTGAACTCTAAACTGGTCAGTGGTCTTCATTCTAAAGCAAATGGGGATAGACTTAAATATCTAAACATGAATACCCTAGAAGAAAGAAGAGATAAGGGAGATATGATAGAGACAGGAATAATCTTAGGAAATATTTCATTACAGAGAGTTTAGAGGATACATGGAACAGCCTCCCAGTGGAAATGATAGAGTCAAAAACTGTATCTGAATTCAATAAAGTATGGGATAAATACAAGGGATCTCGGAGGGCGTGATAGGACTTGTAAAGACTTCATAAAATGGACAGATGGACAGACTGGATGGGCCATAGAATCTTTTTCTGCCATCATGTTTTCTGTTTCTAGGAACATAGAACACCCACCCCCCACTAACTGTATCCTCCCCAGGCTTTCATTAAGATCCCTGGAGTACTAGATAAGGCAAGATTGATCACCACTCCCGTTGCCCAACCAGTGATATCTTTCAAATTGGCAACAGTGGACTCCAGATGCTGCTTTGCCCCAAACATGAGGGTCAAAGGAGCGCCTGGAATCAGATGGTGCCATTTTGAAAGATGGTGCAAGCAAGGCCAAAATCATTCCTTCCCCCCAAGACCACAAGGTATTTTTTAAAGGAAAGCTAGGGAAGTTCTGCAGCAATTAGGAAAACCAGTCCCTTAGTTACTTGAAAAATTCCTGGCTTCAGACTAAAACTGATCTCCAGGTCCTAATTTGTCTCCAAGCAAACTCTTAAATTAGCAGTGACACATTAAACAAGAAAATCTGAAACCAAAACTTCCTCTTTTAGATGACTTATTTGCCTAAAGTACAACTCTAACAAAAATCTAAAAAAAACTGTTTGCTCTCCCTATCCTTCACAGGCAACTGTTATGAAACTCTGCCTGCGGGTCCTCCCCGCGAGCAGGCTGTACTTACCTTCCCCCCTTGCATGTGCCGCCGGAGTCGGGCCTCCCATGTGGCCGGAGCCGCTGACTTGTTCCTCCCGCGACCTGGAGGCCACCCCGGATGTTCCTCTTCACCGCGGCCGGAGCTGCGGACTTTGCCTTGCCATCTTCACGGCTGGAAGCCGCCGCTGATGTCACCTCCTCTTCGCGGTACGAAGGCCGCATCCCCGGGCTTGAGTGGTGGCTGGAGCCGCTCCCGGGGCCTCCTGCAGTGGCTGGAGCTGCTGCTGTCTTCGGGGCCTGCCTCCAGGCCCAGCCCTGCATCCCCGGCGTCTGACGTCGGTACAGGCTGCTGTCCGCAATCCTATGATAACAGTGAGGGGACACCCACTCCATTGGCTGATATGGCAGCATAAAGGAATTTGGCTCCTCTCATCTGTGTTACTGGACAACACCTTGCTCCCTTTTGCTATGTTAAGAGAAAAGTTCTCCTTACCTACATCTCAGTTTTATGCCTGGCTACAACTACGTAGCTCGATACAAGCTATCTCTATGCCTAATATATCTAGTGATAACTTGCCTTTTATTTTTACTATTTATCAGGAATATGACTCCCTAGGACATCTGGCCTATAGGTTATACAAGCTTCTTAAATCTCTTTCTCCTTTGCGGCATATGCAAGGTCTATATCTGTTGTGGTTATCCAAACTTACCGATATATCTAGTCCAGTGAAATGGGATTATATTTGGAATGTATCTACCCGCATTTCACTATCTTCCAACCTAACCCAGATCATTTTCTTTGTGTTCATAGAGCAGTTTGGATTCCATGGAAATTACACCGAGTGGGTTTGCTTAATTCACATGAATGTTGGCCCTGCTCAGCTACTAAGATCACCCTATCACATATGCTCTTTTCCTGCCCCTATGTACATACTTTTTGGAAACAAATCTGGACCACTATCTCAGCAATAATTGGTCTTGCCCAACCTATAGCTTATTCCAGTGGTTCTCAACCTTTTTTCGGCTGGGACACAGCTGACAGATGGTTCTCAAGTGCGTGACACACTGAACTTGTGACTGTCACGGGACAAAATGTAAATATACATTCTGCATCCTCAGGATCCACATCGACCCCCAAAAATGGGTGCAGAGCAGAACTAGGGCATTACCCATACAGCTCACCATACAAAAAAAGATATTCTGGATCTGATGACATCTCAGTAAAAGCAAAACAAACTCTCTTTACTGCCAGGCACAATACCCCTCCTTATGAAAAGACAGTAATTTACCACTACAAATATTTAACCAGGCCCTAAACACTAATACACCTCCTATTGGGAAAACAGAGCAAGCCAAGCTGCTATAGATAGATCCCCACTCAGAAATAATTGTAAAACTTTTCTAATAAATGTTACAAAACAGCTGATGAACAGAATAACATCCAACAATTAAAAACTCATAAAAATTAATAAAAATTGTCTAAATATCAAAATATTTCAAAACAGCAGACATCACATAATACCCAATAATTAAAATGGCAGTCAATCAAGAAAAATAAACTTAAAAAGCTGCCTGGAATCTCCAGCAACTCTCCTACTCCTTTCCCTTGAAGATCAATAGCACTCACTAGAAGCAGCAGTGGCTGCTGAAGCTATGTCCTCACAGTCCTCTTCCTTAAGGCCCACAACCAGTCACAACCAGTTTCTGTCTCACACAGACTAGTAACTTCTCTAACTAGTATCTCTTCCTCACACACACACACACACCAGTCAGCTCCCTGACCAGTCTTTGTCTCACACACACACCAGTCACCTCCCTGACTAGTCTTTCTCAATCACACACATGCTCTGTCACTTACAACCGCACACACTGCCACTCATGCACCCATTGTATCACACACACACACAAGCTCTCACTCATGCACCCATTCTACTACACACACACACACACAAAGCTGCCACTCACCACCCAGGCACCCATTCTACCACAGGCACACAAGCTCTCACTCATGCAACCAGGCATGCATTCCAACACACACACACCCCCAACACACACAAAGCTGCCACTCAGGCACCCAGGCACCCATTCTACCACACACGCTCTCACTCATGCACCCATTCTACAACAGGCACACAAGCTCTCACTCATTCATCCATTCTACCACAGGCACGCAAGCTCACATGGAGGCTCTTCTCATTGTTTGGCCCAATAAGCCTGGCCTCCATTTCTCAGCCACCTCTGGCCTGACCTCCCACGGTGCGCAACGTCTCTCCAGCCACCTCCCACGGTGCGCAGGGTCTCTCCGTCTTCAGCCGCCAGCAGCAGCGCACAGCGTATCTATGTTCTTCGGCCCCGCTGGCGTCGGCGCACAGGTCTCTCTGTTCTTCAGCCGCTGCCGGTGGCGCGCAGATCTCTTCATTTTTCGGCCCCGCTGCCGGCGGCGCGCAGGTCTCTCCGCTCTTCAGCCGCCACCGGCGGCGCACAGGTCTTTCCGCTCTTCAGCCCCGCTGGCGTCGGCGCGCAGGTCTCTTCACTCTTCAGCCGCCGCCGGCAGCACGCAGCTCTCTTCGTTCTTCAGCCCCGCTGGCCTCGGTGCGCAGCTCTCTTCGTTCTTCGGCCCCGCTGGCGTCAGCGCGCAGGTCTCTCCGCTCTTCAGCCGCCGCTGGCGGCACGCAGGTCTCTTCATTTTTCGGCCCTGCTGGTGTCGGGGCGCAGGTCTCTCCGCTCTTCAGCTGCCGGTAGCGGCACGCAGCATCTCTTCTTTCTTCGGCCCTGCCGGGCTGGGCTCCAGCGGTGGCATGCAGTGTTTCTCCATTCTTCAGCCCCGCCCCTGGGGAGAAGGGAAGCACAAGCGGGGCAGTGGAACACCGGGAGCCGCGACACACCTGCTGGTGCTTGGCGACACACTGGTGTGTCGCGACACACCGGTTGAGAACCACTGGCTTATTCTATAGTTATACTCCGTGGGGCGAATCCATCTTTAGATCTTCCAATTCGCCACCTTAAACTTTTAGATTTTTTTAATAACAGTAGCTGTGCACAACATCCTGGCTAACTGGAAGCATAGTGATCTTCTTTCTGCACACTAATGGTGGAGCTCCTTTTGTTTGTACAGTAAATATGAAAAAGCAATGGCGATTAAATTCAATAGAATAATATCCTGGGTGCAGGTGTGGAAGCCTCTTGAAATATTTATTGATTCATTGTAATAATTGTTTATGTTTGGATGGGCGGCCGGCTCTCACTCTTTGCTCTAACTCCTTTATTCTTCTTCTCTTTCTTCTTGTCGTATAACAAACAATTTTTCTCTGGTATTCTTATGATATGTTAAACCATGTACACCTTGATACCATTTCTGTACTTATGTTTTGAATTCTCAATAAAAATAATTAAAAATTAAAAAAAATATATATAGAAAAAAGTTATTACTTAAAGATGCAGAATTTTAAATATTTTGAGCAGAATTTCCCTAGAAAATCACTGTAAGAGTGTCCCTTCCACTCACTCTCCCTACTCCCCTGGCCACTTTGCCCTCTCAGGCCCCAACTCCTCCACCTCCCAGTTTCTCTCTCCTCCACCTCTAGGCTCACTCTATTGCCAGTCCCAGAGTTTGACCACATTCTCAGTACTGCCCCTCTCATAGGCTCCCTCTGTCCCTCCCTCTGTCACACACATGCTCCCTCTCTCTAATATACATGCACACACCCTCATACAGGCTCTCTCTTGCACACACACACATCCCCTCATATAGGGCTATATCTTGCATACACACCCACTCAAGCTCCCTTTCGCTTTGACACATACATCCTCACACAGGCTACCTATGTCTCTCTCACATGTACCCCTTCACACAGGCTCTGTCTCACATATACACAATCCCTTTTTCATACACATGAGCTCCCAATGTCTCACACACATACACACTCAAATGGTTGTGATTACACCATCTGTCCTGTGTGCTGGCACAGCAACTCTGTAGTGAGTTGGAGCCCAGCATGCTTCTTTCATCTAAACGGCACAGCAAATCTGTAGTGAGCTGGTGCACAGCAGGATTCTTCCATCTACGTGGCACAGCAACTTTGTAGTGAGTCGGGGCCCACCAGGCTTTTTCCATCTAGACGGCACAGCAACTCTATACAGAGGCTGTTCCAGGCTTCTCCTACAAATATTTTTCTTTGGCCTTCTTCCATCTAGACGGCACAGCAACTCTGTACAGAGGCCGCCCCAGGCTTCTCTTACAAATATTTTTCTTTGGCCTTGTAGTCCAGGTGGTTGAGCTGTTCATGGCCCATTGCTGCATCATGGCTTGCCTTCCGTCCCACTTGGGGAGGGCATCGGTTTGGGGGGCCTACCCCTCAGGCGTCTCACTTCACGGGGACTGCTGTGGGGTGTGGAGTCCATAGATGCAGAGGAGGACTCTGATGGCTGCTCTGGCATCCTTTGGAGGATCTGTGTCAGAACATTAGTCATGGTGCTCACGGTAACAACCAATGTTCGCTGCAGTTTCCTGATGCAGGATGCGGTTCTGGCAGTTTACAGACCTCCTGAGGCCCTGTAGCTCTGCACGTATGTACCTGAGCTCTGCAACATGCATTGTTGGTGCTGGTGCTGATTCCAGTGGCGGTGCTGGTGCCGGTGGTGGTGCTGCTTCCAGTGCCAGTGCTGCTGGTGCTGCTGGTATCTGTGCCTGAAAGATGGGCATCACAGGGCTTGTGGTCTCCTGGTGAGAGCATGGTGGTTGTGGCTGGTGCTGTGGTGTGCTGACTCGTGGTTCATCTGTCTCTGGAGACTGCCACTCTAGGCTCACTTCCTCCATGAATTCAGACAGGCTCAGAGAGACATCAAGTGTGCTGGGTGCAGCCAGCAGTTGCAGCATGAGCATTGCATGCTCAGGCTGTAGCTTCTGCTGCTCCTCCTCCTCTTCACTGACCTGGGTCTGCGCATCCATAACAAAGGGCATGTGGAGAGGTGGTACTACATGGCTACTCCCTGGGGCATCCCGGCTAGTCCCTGGGGCTTTCCAGCTGGGCCCTGGGGCTTCCTTGCTGGGACCAGCAGCTTCGAGGGTGAGAGCAATGGAAACAAAACAGAAGACATATGCCAGCAAGTATCCTTTTTTGATTTGGCATCAGAGGTGCACGTTGCTTCTTTGCATACTGAATATCTTATGCAAAATGATGTTTACACCCATTGCAGCCTGCCTATTTAGGGGTGAGGTGATCTTACCAGCTGCCCGTGTGTTGTCCAGCTGCTCAGCCATGCCCTAAAAACATCAGGTCCGAGCCTTTCCATGAGTTGCTGCTCCATCTCTGTCAAGATCATTGGATAGGGGGCTCCTTCTCTAGTCTGCCATTGATATTTGGCTCAGGCCACCACCTTTGCTTTCAGCTGTACCTTTATGTCGCGGTATCTGTGTGTGACCTGCTCCGTACTTCTTGCCATTCCACTGTGCCTGGTAATGGTCTGTGCAAGGTTCTGCCACATCTGGCCCTTTACTGCTTTGGAGGTCCTGGCTGCCCAGTTGTCAAACAGCATCGGATAATTGTGCAGGACCCCTGTGATGACCAGGGCATTCTCCTGCATGCTGAAATTTATGGCCCTGAAGTGAACACATGGTATTGCCTGGCTGCCTGAAGGGGGTGCCAATTCCTCTTCCAGAGAGGTGTCCTCCCTATCCTCACTCTCCGCCCCACTCCTCTCTTCCCTCCCTTCCTCCCCCACCTCATGCCCCTGCCCTATTGACTCCCTTCCCCTCTGCTCTCTGGGTCTATCCCTAGTCTCCCTTATTCCTCCCTCCAAACTGACTTGCCTATCCCCTTCCCCCCTTCTGTACCCTTCTATCCCTTCCATCCTACTTCTCTTTACTTTTGGGCCTGTCCCTACTCCTTCTTCTCCCTCCCCTAACACTTCTGCCCTTATCTTCCAACTCACTCTCTGGCTTCCTCCCCCTCCTCACCTGACATCTCTTCTTTCCTCTCTCTCCATGTCCTTCACGCTCTGTCCTCTCCTCAATCTCCACACAAGGACCTCCACACACACACACACACACACAAACACATACTCCTCCTCAACACCACTCCTTCACATCTGTGGCGTGGCTACGGGTGGGCCTGGGTAGGCAATGTCCCACCCACTTTTCATTCCAGCCGACCAAAATTTTTTGCAGGACACTACAGCCAATAGAAAGCAGGCAGCATCGGCAAAGCAGAGAGCAGCACCCAACAGAGAAAAAAATCAATAAGGGCGCGCTATCCTAGTCAGAAACAACAGTTACCCAAGTTGTGCTGTGCAGAGACCATGTCAAATGTCAGGCAATCTGCAGCACTTTGGCAATTGGTAGGAGCTAGGGGTGTGCATTCGTTTTGAACGCATATGTAAAACGCAACTTTTTTTTTTTTTTTAACTTAAAAAAGTGATGAGGCGCAACGATCACGATTTCCAACTTATTCAACATAGCTATGTTGAATAAGTTGGAAATCGCGATCGTTGATCCTAAATAAACACTTAAACCCCCCACCTTCCTGACCCCCCCAAGACTTACCAAAACTCCATGGTGGTCCAATGGGGGATTCCGGGAGCGGAGGCGCGGTGGACCATGTGACATCCGCGTCACGTTGGAGTGACGCGGACGTCACGTGGTCCACCGCGCCTCCGCTTTTGGCCAGCTTGGGGGGGGTCAGGAGGCCCCCCCAAGCTGGCCAAAAGTTCCGGTTGGGTCCAGCGGGGGTCCCGGAGCGGAGGCGCGGTGAATCACGTGATGTTGGCGTCACTCCGACGCCCCCCGTTGGACACAGGAGGCCCCCCCAAGCTGGCCAAAGTTCCGGTTGGGTCCAACGGGGGTCCCGGAGCGGAGGCGCGGTGAATCACATGACGTCTGCGTCACGTGCTCCTCGCAAAGGAATACAGGAATGGCTTCCTGACTCCCCGCTGGACCACCAGGGAGTTTTGGTAAGTCTTGGGGGGGGATTAAGGAGGGTGAGGGGTTTAAATTTTTATCTAGGGAACCGGTGCACGTATGGACATAGCCTCAACTTATGGAATTCTACATATGTCCATATTGACCGAAATTGACCCTCACCTTCGACTTATGGACTTATGAACATAAACTTTTTGTCTGCACATCCCTAGTAGGAGCATGGTGCACAAAACTGCTAAACTCGCAAATGAAGCAAGTTTGAGCGGCCAGGGCTGCACTGCCCAAGAGGAGTCTGTGCGCACCGCGCAGGACGCACATTTGCATTGCAGAGGTCAGAGAGGAACACGTAGGCAGCCCAGCAAACTGCACGAACCTGTTAGGAGCAAGTAAAAGGTCAGGTGACCGAGGCAGGTGTGCCATGGCACTCTGGCTGCTTAGCTTGTGCACCTCACACTACAGAGAGGAAACCTTTATTATTCAGCAGGGTATGAATGCTAAAGGGGTAAAGCACTCATCTGACACTGCTGGCAGTAGTAAAAGAGATAATTTTCTGAAGCCAGATGGAGGAGGGGGAAAAGTGAGGGGAGGGGGAGGAAGGGAAGGGGGGGGTCAAAGATATGCTTGGGGGAGGGGGCTTGAGTGTGAGGAGGATGCTGGAGATGGGCATAGGGGCGGGGGCTTGAGCCAGGTTTGCCAACTGTATGGATTTTCTACGGACAGTATGGAATTTTAAGGTACTGTCCGGAAGCTAGACGGAAGGCTAAAATGTCCAGAAATTGTCTGGATTTTAACCCTCCAGTCAAGCACAGCTATGTTTTTATTTGCATCGCCTTACCCAGACTGAAGGTACTGTGGTTTAACTCCACAGCAAATGGTAGCACTACAGCTGCTGACAGCTGCCTGCTTATTCAGGCACACCCCCTCTACTTATTGCCATGCATCCTCCTGCTCATCACCAAAGTTAAGTAAGCTCAGCCAGGCCACCATTATCTACCATCCCGCCCATGGACCACCATAAAAGGCCCCGCGGGGCTGCTGGCAGCTTCTCTCCCACTCGCAGCGCAAAAAATAAAGGTTCAGTGTGGCAGTCAGCACCTCTTCTCTTGACTTTATGAAAGAAGAAAAGGCCCCAGCAGAGCTGCTGACACCTCTGCTCGCCCACTGAAGAACTAAGCAGGGTCGTCGGCACATCACCTCCCTCCTGTGGTGCAACAAATAAAGACCACCAGCACATTTAGTACCTACCCATGTCAACCTCGGGCCCAGCCAAAAATTCATTTCTGGCTACGTGTGTGCTTCACACACACACACCTCCTCACCACCAGCCTTCCTCCACACAAAACGACAGACAAACTATACTAATAAACACTTTTCCAACAAAGAAGACAAAAGACAAAGGTAAAGGTAAACAGAGAACAACAAAAAACAAAACAACTCAGCCAGTAATCGAAAAACTTCTCTAAACTCCAAGAACCACAAATCTCCTCTTTTCTTTCAACCAACACCTGACACACCCTCAAAGAGGCACATGCAGGAAGCCAGTATATATACAGGGAAAAAATAACACAGCATGCACTAATTAATGATAGCTGTTATGATGCATTGCAGCATGCGAAGATGCAACAAGCGTTCGATGCCACAACGCCGCATGCGATATTTAGCATAGTTAGGATAAGGAGCGTCTGGCCACTCATTATCCTAACCATGTCCCTTTTTTATCGCACGTGTTATTTTTGTGATATTTATAGCAAAATGAAGAATCTTGGCCTTAGCCAGTTAAACTTATCCAGCAAACTATCCAGGCCATTCATCAATTCACATCACGGCGTTCTCACATGCATTAAGGCGTTTTTTATACGCGAAAAATGCCTTAATGCCTGCGATAATCACCATAACGCATGGTGTGATGCAAATTTTTAAAAAGGGAGGGATTGGAGAGGAGCTAACTACTACAAGGCTCTCTCTCTCTCCTCTCTTGAAATGAGCACTTTGCAGGTAGGAAAATGTAGGTCTTACCGCAAAATGTTAACACAGTAATACGTATGCAAAGCAGTGCACTAAAATAACACACATTACAATAAATAGCCTATTACCATAAAACACATCCCTTTTCCTATCACATGTGATATTTAGTGCATTTTGATAAATCTAGGTCTTTGGTAGGATATTCATTAGCACAGCCACACCATTCAATATATTCTACTATTTTAAAATTATCCAGATAAATTTATCAGGTTAACTTTAGGACTGCTCTACACCATGATCAGAATTAGATAAGTTATCCAGATAACTCTGAATATTAAAGTTAGCTGGGTAACTTATCCAGCTAACCTAATGCCACCATGGAGTGCCTCTATATTACTTGGCTAGATTTTAGCTAGATAATGAATTGTCTGAATAAAATGTAGTTGGAAATTGATTTCTCCTGCTAAAGTTTAGCTGGATAAATACCCATAATATTCAAAAGTTAATATTTAGCTGGATAAGCTTCATTGTATCTACTAAATGCCTTTGAATATGGACTCCATTAGTGTCTAATTAATCATGGGGCTTCATCTGAAGCAGAAACTCATGGTCATGGTTATTCCTTACTTTCCTCTACTTAATGCAAACATAGTAAGCATTTTCATAGTTATTTTATTATAGTTGGAATGTTACGAGCGCGTGCGGGCGCGGTCGTCTCGGGCGGGTGGTGAGCCCTTGGGCCACGGCAGGACCCCAGGAGGAGCCCAAGGCCACACCGTGGGAGGTGAGCTGAGCAGGCATGGTGAGCCAGGCAGGCAGGAACAGAAGCAGGGAGTCCGGCCCTCAGCCGGACCTGCATGCCCATGGTAGCCAACACGGGGAAGTTGACTAGTGAACGGTCCTCCGACTGTTCCCGGCCCTTTCGGACCCGCCGCAGGGAACGGCAATGGGCAGCAGGCCGGACAGAGGCGAGGGCAGACAGAGTCCTTAAACTGAAGACATCAGACGGGGCAGAAGCAAGACGAAGACATCAGGACAAGGGCTGAAGCGAGACACAGGAAAGGCCCAGGCGAGCAGGAACTCCGATGCTGGGATACTCACATCCGAAGCCCCCTCGGCTGGCAGAAGCTCAAGAGCCCGTGGGACGAATCCCTCCTGTTGGCCACTCCAGGGCCCAACAGGACAGAAGGCTCAGGAACCAGGTCAAGGCAGAGACAGGTAGACATCCGGACAAGGGCTGAAGCAGACACTGAAGACAAGGCTGGACGGGAACATTGTACTGTCCATCAGGGCGCCCTACTCAGCCCGCCCGTGGGACTGAGTCACGGACCACCCTGTCCCAGACGCGCCCTACACAGCCCTGGGAGGCTGGTCGCGGACCACGCTGAGAAGGAGGGCGCGGGGAAGACCCAGGCGAACAGGAACTCCGATGCTGGGATACTCACATCCGAAGCCCTTTCGGCTGGCAGAAAACAGGAGCGGACATCAGGCAAAGACACTGGACAAGGAACCATGGAAGACCTGGATCAGCACAGTTACAGCCGACTGTAAGGCTCGATCGAAGGCCGAAGACAAGCAGGAGTCGGAGTCACGGACCGGAGCCAAGGCAGGCTGAAGACAAGCAGGAGTCAGAGTCACGGACCGGAGCCAAGGCAGGCTGAAGACAAGCAGGAGTCAGAGTCACGGACCGGAGTCAAGGCAGGCTGAAGACAAGCAGGAGTCAGAGTCACGGACCGGAGTCAAGGCAGGCTGAAGACAAGCAGGAGTCAGAGTCACGGACCGGAGTCAAGGCAGGCTGAAGACAAGCAGGAGTCGGAGTCACGGACCGGAGTCAAGGCAGGCTGACGACAAGCAGGAGTCGTAGTCACGGAGGACCTGGATCGGGAGAGGCCACAGGCAACTGTGTAACCCAATCCGAAGGCTGAAGACAAACAGGGGTCGGAGTCACGGACCGGAGTCAAGGCAGGCTGAAGACAAGCAGGAGTCGGAGTCACGGACCGGAGTCAAGGCAGGCTGACGACAAGCAGGAGTCGGAGTCACGGACCGGAGTCAAGGCAGGCTGACGACAAGCAGGAGTCGGAGTCACGGACCGGAGTCAAGGCAGGCTGACGACAAGCAGGAGTCGTAGTCACGGAGGCCCTGGATCGGCAGGGTTACAGACTACTGTAGAGCCCGATCCGAAGGCAAAGACACAGTGAACAGAAAGTCCTTAAATACTGGAGGTAGAGGGCAACTCCCTGGGAGGAGCTTGCCAGGACCGCCCACCGCTGGTCCTATAACTAGGGTAGAGAGCTGCGGGCCAGCCCCTAGGGAAGGGCGTCGCCCAACAGGAAGTCCAAACACTGAGGCTGCAAGCCACCGGCACAGCTAGGCCTCTCAGGCCCTGGAGCAAGTCCTGGATGATGCGCAGGCGAGGCCCTGGCTTCAGAGCGGCCTCTGGAGGAAGGTAAGAGACCTCCTGCAGCGCAGCAGCAGGGGGGATCGCAACAGGAAACCAAGTATATGAAGAGACTGCCTGATGCTGTGACTCAGATTGTGCTTGATGCTATCATGGTCTTGGTATGTTGCCAACTGATGAAGAGAGAGAGAGGTTACAAGATTCATGGAGAAGCAATTACTATCCTTAACAGAACACATGAGAGTAATCTGCACAGAGTTACTACCATAAGCAAATTGTTGGGCAGACTAGATGGGCTATTTGATCTTACTATGTTACTAAGGGAAGTGGGATGGTCAGTTCTACACATGGGTATTGTAATTAAAGAGGTAATGACTGGTCATGTGTTTGTATGGAAGTGAATTTCATGTTCCCTGTGTTGTTTGCCACTTATGTATGCCTTGCCTATTAGTATCATCTTATGTATTACCATGACAATCTTTCCAGGTGACTCATCTATAAACAGTATCACTGCCTATGCTCTTGTCAGTATTTTCCTGTCATCTTGTATAGCCTGTACGGAGTAGCTATTGGTTTAACTTTTGCCATTAATGCTTGTGCATTCATCCATAGCAATTTCCATTCTGATGCATGGAAATCCATTTCAAAGCAAGTACCTATTCTTTTATTGTCATCAATTTCATTGTATGCCCAAGCATTCAGTAGAACCTCATTCCCAGCAGGTATGCTTATGATAATGAGGGGAAGAAAGCAGTGATGACTGTTTCTGAAGCAGAAGAATAGGGAGCTGGCATGATTCCTCCAGGAGCATCTTTTCCTCTACTTCTCCCATCGTCTTGGGGGCCTACTGCAGCATTGTTTTTGCATCTACTGCTTAAAAAAAAAAAAGAAAAAAAAGCAACCCTTTTTTTATTTCAGATCTGTATTTGTGTTGCTAACATTCATACATTTTTATTTTTGTATTTTTTTGTATTTTAAATTTCTAGACTGCCTTTCCAATTTTAGCTCAAGGCAGTTTATGGGTGTATAGCCGATTAAACAGAGAGGCTGAGAACCAGGAAAGCCAGAGTTCAAATCCCACCGCTGCTCCTTGTGACCTTGGGCAAGTCACTTCACCTTCCGTTGCCTGAGGTATAAACAGAGACTGCAAGCCCTTCGGGGTTAGGGAAATACCTACAGTATCTGAATGTAATCTGCTCTGACGTGCCGAAAGGTGAAACATAACTAAAATATGTGATTAGAACTGGGAAGGAGGGGAACAGGGTGGGAGGACAAGGGATACACAAGAAAGTGAAGAAGAATTTAAAGCAACAAGGTGGGTGAAAATAACACCTCCTGTGTTATTGTCTCATATGCCTCCTGCATGCCAGACAAATGTGGCTTAGAAGTGTATGAGGACAGGTATGAGAGGACTATAAAGGAAGGAAAAAGTGAAAACAGAAATGTAAAGAGGAGCTCAGATGGGGGTCCTGAGGATCCAGTGTGTCGAGTTCAGGCTTTGTGATTTGGAGTAGGCTGCAGAGCACCATGGTTTTTTTGTTTCTTATGGAGGTGTATGACTCTTGAGAAAAACTGACTTGCATTGCACCTGTGTTAGGCAGAGGTCAATTATTCAGACTGCTGGGCTTAGGGGGTGCACAAATATTTTGAAAAAAAAGTGTGTTTTCTTCATGGCTAACAATAGGAACTGGAGGCATTAGTGGATTTCTTCTCACTGAATGCTTTGAGTAATTTCACTGGCTCAGAAGGTTAATCAACAATTGGTGTGAATATATATTTTGCAGTATTTCTCAAAACCACATGATGGCCAAATAAGACCAATTATGCAGCCAACTAAATGGCATAATAGTTTGGAAAATAAGGATGGTGACGTTGCTCCAGGTGACAAATTTCTGCTGCCCACACTGTATTTTAAAAAATGAGTCTTGTACTTTTCCCATTTAATTTAAAGTTTGAAGTACTGAACTCATTTTACCCAGAGTATTTGGATCCAGTATTAAATATCAAAATGAATTGCTTTTAACCTTAATGACATTTAAAATCGTTTTTAATTTGGTTTAAAATGCAGTATGAAAATGTTAAATGAGAACTATATTATATATATATATATATATATATATATACATAATATGCTAGTAATAGTTTAGATTAATTAAGCATTGAAAAGCATTGAAGAAGTTACATAAAAATGTTTTATATGGATTTATAGTTATTTTATATATAACTTCATACGCTCAAATGTATGCTAAAGCCACTAAAGACAGATGTTTGTTCTTGTTGAAGAAAATCCTGCTACCAAAGAATTATGCATTATGCAATTAGTTTTACCATTGTTTCAATTATTATTAGCACAAGCGGAAAGTGGTTTGTAGGCCTGTTTTCCATTATCTGTCTTGGTACTGGATGAATAACGTTCAGGTCTTCTTGTCCGTAGAGAGTGTAATACTTAGAGTTCAATTCAATTAAAATGTCCTTAAGAATGCTTTTCCTCTCATGTTTTCAATTAAAGAAGAATAGGGGTTTTCTTTTATCTCTAAATGAGGACAAAATTAAATCAGAAATTATAATAAAGGGAAACAATTCTAGATTAAGCAGGTAATGATCAGACTAGAATAAGCATTGCAGTCTGTGGTGACTGTACAGTCCATTGCAGGGAATAGGGTACAATGCATGGTAGAAACGTGATCCACAATCAACTAATCTGAGAGGTATAAAACACTATAGCTAGATGTATAAACACATCTTTAAATGTCAGCACCTTTTGGAGGCTTGTTTTATGAAGTCACTATCTATAACATATATTAACACAGAAATGATGGCAGAAAAGAACCAACTGGTCTATCCAGTCTGCCCAGCAAGCTTCCCATGGTAGCATCTCCATTGCCCTGCAGGTTAACCCCATGTTTCTCTTTAGGGTAGCAAATGCCGTTCCATGAAGTTAACCCAAACCTTATGATTAGGGTAGTAATATTTACAATCAAAATCAAGCAACTGTCAAACCCATAAAAAATTGCTGCTAGCAACACTTTTACTTGGTGAGAAACCTTCTTGAAAATTCAGACAATGCTGCATTGTGTGCTTTGCATTTGGACTTGGCCTTAGAAGCAGTCCTGTGCTTTTTCCATATGTCTGCGTATCAGTACCTCAGACCATAGAAGTTGGAGCCCGAGTTGGTTGTCATCTGAATCCAACTCCTTTTTTCCCCCCAGCAGTCAAAGTGGAGAATGATGTTGCAGTTGTGTCAAAAACATAAATACTTATTGGTTAAAAGTAGTAATCTCCATGTCTTCTGTTAAGAGTATTAACTACTGCACATTGCAAGTTATCTCTGTGCATCCTTTTCTTCATTTCCATCTTCTAGCTTGTAGGCATCCACAGAGTTTATCACATACCCTTTGACTGCTTTTATCTTCACCATCTCCTCTGGAATGGAATTCCAGGCACCCACCACCCTCTTCATGAAGAAATATTTCCTAATGTTGGTTCTGAGTCCTTCCCCCTGGAGTTTCATTTCGTGACCACTAGTTCTACTGCTTCCTTTCCAACAGAAAGGTTCTAAGTTCATGCATCACTAAACTTTTCAGATATCTGAAGGTCTGTATCATATATCTTCTGAACCTCCTCTCTTCCAGGTGTCACAGCTGTCTATGGCTAGTTAGTAAGGACCAATGACAGTCTGGAATACAGTTTTCTCTTGCACATCTTTATTCCACACAAATGAAATCTACACAGAAGTTGCTTACCTCAGCAATACTTCTTATTAATCACCACAACCAAGCAGGATTTAAAAGGAGCTGTCATCTTCTTGTTTCCTCAAGGCCTCTCTTGCTGTCCTCCAAGTCTACGCTTTATTCCTGATCAGAAGAGATACCCTGGATCCAGAATGCCCTGTGTTAACATGTACCGGGCCCAAACATGGGACCGGTCTATTAAAGTGCTCTGATGGTTTTCTATAGGGCATTCTACCACATACCCTGCCCCTCAGATCAATCATACCCAATTGAGTCTACCACTACCAGGGCTAGGTCCTGTAGTAGGACCCCACTAAACTTTCCCTTGGGTTCTGTCTCAAACTGGAACATCTTTCTCATTCTAATCTCCGCCTGCCTTAGAACATGGGGTTCCAAATTAGGGAATGCCTTGTACTTTACTGGCTGGGGATTCTTTTCTCAAGATTAGCTTCCTCCTCTACTGAGGTATCCCTCCCCCAACCTTTTGGGGTTTTAGATAAGGCTTTCTTGCACCCCCTCAAGCCCCTTTGGTTCTCTGGGCAACGCCCTCCAGTGAGCCTCAGAGTCCAATTCCCCAGAATGTACATTTCACCAGTCTCTACTGGCATCTTGTCTGTCCCAGGCTGGATTTTAAAAAACCTTCATTTTCTCACCAGTCCTGGCTTTCTCAGTCTCTTTCTCTTGCTGATGAGTGGTGGCCCAGATGTCCCAAAATTGGCCTTGTTTCTCCTTTGCCTCAGTGCTGTCCTCTTGTTCTGGCTTTAGCCCTGTAGCTTCCTGTGCCATACCGCCCTTGGTGAATGGGTTAGCTATACTAGAGAGGTGATGCTCTCCTGTTCATAACAGTGCATGGGGTTTTTTTTCTTCCATGCACTTTACACTACTGTTTCTCTGTGCAGTACTTAGAGGAAACACTTCCTCAAAAAAAAAAAAAAAAAAAATCTCTCTTCCTTCAGGGAAGCAGTTCCTACCAGTGCAGACACTGCCTACAATCCTGCCAGTGCAGACACTTTCTTCTAGGGATGTGCATTCATTTGCAACGAAATAGGAAATAAAGACGATATTTCCTGTTTAATTGCATTTCGGGGGGCTGATGAAATGAAAGGAAAACCCACAAAATTAGGTGTGATTCTCCTATTGTTTTTTTGGGGGGGAGAAGGGGCACATTAAAAAATAAAAACCCAAACCCACCCCAACCCTTCATATTTAATTAATTGCAAACCCTCAATGTCCTGACCCACCAAGACTTGCCAAAAGTCCCTGGTGGTCCAACAGGGTCCCGAGAGCGATCTCCCCTTCTCGGGCCATCAGCTGCCAGTAATCAAAATGGGGCTGGTGGCTCTTTGCTCTTACCATGTGACAGGGGCTACCGGTGCCATTTGTCGGCTCCTCTCACATGGTAGGAACAATGGATGGCCCGCGCCATCTTAAAAAATGGCACAGGCCATTTAATGCTCCTATCATGTGACAGGGGCTGACCAATGGCACCGGTAGCCCCTGTCACATGGTTAGGGCAAAGAGCCACCGATGTCATTTTGATTACTGGGAGCCGACGGCCCAAGAGAGGGAGATCGCACCCGGGACCCCTGCTGGACCACCAGGGACCTTTGGCAAATTTTGGGGGGGTCAGGAAGGTGGGGTTTGCAATGAATTAAATATGAAGGGTTGGGGTGGTTTTGGGGGTTTTTTTTTCAGGGCACCCGAAAAAAATCGACCAGAACCGCGGGAAAATGAAATTTCCCATGGCGGGTCGATAACATAGGCCGAACCAAAAGGTTTGGCCGAATGACATCTCTAGGGATGTGAATCGGGTGATCGATCGTCTTAACGATCGATTTTGGCTGGTGGGGGGAGGAAAATCTGATTGTCATGGTTTTTGATTATTTTAAATCGTAAAAAATCGTAAATCGGGGGAGGGTGGGAAAACCGGCACCTTAAAACCCAGCCCGACCCTTTAAAATAAATCCCCCACCCTCCCGAAGCCCCCCAAAATGTTTTAAATTACCTGGGGTCTAGTGGGGGGGTCCCGGCGTGATCTCCCGCTCTCGGGCCACTGCTGCGATAAAAGAAATGGTGCCGGTGGCCCTTTGCCCTTACCATATGACAGGGCAAAGGTAGCGCTGGCGCCATTTTGGTTCCTGTCACCTGACGTCACGAGTGCAGGAGATCGCTCCCGGACCCCCGCTGGACCCCCAGGGACTTTTGGCCAGCTTGGGGGGGGCCTCCTGACCCCCACAAGACTTGCCAAACGTCCAGTGGGGGTCCGGGAGCGACCTCCTGCACGCGGGCCGTATTGCCAATATTCAACATGGCGCCGGCGCTACTTTTGCCCTCACTATGTCGACATAGTGAGGGAAAAATGGCGCCGGCCGTATTGCCAATATTCAAAATGGCGCCGGCGCTACTTTTGCCCTCACTATGTCGACATAGTTCTACTGCTTCCTTTCCAACAGAAAGGTTCTAAGTTCATGCATCACTAAACTTTTCAGATATCTGAAGGTCTGTATCATATATCTTCTGAACCTCCTCTCTTCCAGGTGTCACAGCTGTCTATGGCTAGTTAGTAAAATGGCACCGGCCGTATTGCCAATATTCAAAATGGTGCCGGCGCTACTTTTGCCCTCACTATGTTGACATAGTGAGGGCAAAAGTAGCGCCGGCGCCATTTTGAATATTGGCAATACGGCCCGCGTGCAGGAGGTCGCTCCCGGACCCCCGCTGGAATTTTGGCAAGTCTTGTGGGGGTCAGGATGCCCCCCCCCAAGCTGGCCAAAAGTCCCTGGGGGTCCAGCGAGGGTCCGGGAGCGATCTTCTGCACTCGTGACGTCAGGTGACAGGAACCAAAATGGTGCCGGCGCTACCTTTGCCCTGTCATATGGTAAGGGCAAAGGGCCACCGGCGCCATTTCTATTAACGCAGCCATGGCCCGAGAGCGGGAGATCGCGCCGGAACCCCCCCCCCCCCCCCACTGGACCCCAGGTAATTTAAAACATTTTGGGGGGCTTCGGGAGGGTGGGGGATTTATTTTAAAGGGTCGGGTGGGTTTTAGGGTGCAGGTTTTCCCGCCCTCCCCCCTCCCCTGATTTACGATTTTTTGACGATAAATCAGGGGAATTGTTATTGTATCGCGGCTCTAACGATTTTTGACGATTTAAAATATATCTGACGATTGTTTTAAATCGTCAAAAAACGATTCACATCCCTAGACATCTCTACTTTCTTCAAACTCCTCTATTTTCAGAAATATCTAGGAGGCTTGGACTTCTGCCAGTGCACTTGCTTAGTGCAAAACATCCCCGTCCTGACACCAAATGAGAGAGCATGAGCAGTCTATGGCTGGCCTAAGGACCAATTACAGTCTGGACTCCAGTTTCTTCTTGCATATCTTCATTCCATACAATCAAAATATATATAGAAGTTTCTTACCTCAGCAATACTTCTTACTAATCACCACAGCCAAGCAGTATTTAAAAGAAGCTGCCATCTCCTCATCTTCCCCAGGGTCTCTCTTGCACTTCTCTGAGTCTACACTTTATTCCCACTCAGAGGAGACACCCTGGACACAGAATGCCCTATGTTAAGGTGGATTGAGCCCAGACTGTTGGGAATGGTCTGTCTGTTAAGATTTTCTGATGGGGGGGGGGGGGGAGAGGAGAGAACAGACATTGAGCGGCAGCAGTTACCTTGACCTTTTGTGAGTTTCTGCAAAGAATATTACCCATTCTGAGGGTCAGGACTTGTTCCCGGCACCGAAGGAGGAGTTGTTGCCCTACTGACATCACTATTGAGGGATCGGAAGGTATTAAACCGTCCCTCTTTGAGGCACGCAGCTGCTGCCGGCATGCGCCTAAGAGGCGTGCGGCTTTGCTGGAATTTTCTGGACCTGGGGATATATACTTGGAAGAATGTGCCAAATAAGTGAGTAATTTTTATTTATCTCTATCCTCGATCCCACATCTTCAGGAGAATTAAGTTAATATCTCACGGTAAGAGATATAAAAAGAGATATCTTGGTGGACTTTCCTTAATTTGTGTTACCAACATTAATGCCGCATACCAAAAGGAAGGCACGAATAAGGGCTACGACCTCGACCCCCTTCCGACAACGTTGCAACCCCAGATATCATCTTTTTTTTCGGCATCAGCCAACATAGTCCCGGAGGAAAGGGCTGCTGTGGGAAACACTCCAGAGTGAGAAGTGAACCCACTAGCTGAAGTCATCTCATTAAGCCCCGGGGCTCCTTGTACTCCCTCCCCACCAGTTACAACTAAAAATGAAATGGGTAGAGATGTGCAGAGGGATGGCATACATTGCATTTGTAATTCGTATTCATTGGGGGGGCAGATAAGTTGCATTCGGCAAGGGGGGTCCCAGATACGTTCATGCGTTCATTCTTATTAGTTTCCCGGCTAAAATTGAATTAACTACAACCCCCCACCCTGCTGACCCCCCCAAGACTTATCAAAACTCCATGGTGGTCCAGCGGGTGGTCCGGGAGCCATCTCCTGCACTCACACCGTCGGGTGTCGTATTCAAAATAGTGCCGCCGATAGCCTTTGACCTTTCTATGTCACAGGGGCTACCGGTGCCATTGGTCGGCCCCTGTCACATGGTAGGAGTAATGGATGGCTGGCTCCATCTTGTGCTCCTACCATGTGACAGGGGCCGACCAATGGCACTGGTAGCCCGGTAGCCCCTGTGACATAGTAAGGGCAAAGGCTATCGGTGCCATTTTGAATACTGGCAGCTGACGGCCCGAGTGCAGGAGGTCACTCCCGGAGCCCGCTGGACCACCAGGGACTTTTGGCAAGTCTTGTGCGGGTCAGGAGGGTGGGGTGGTTTGTTTAAATTTGCTCCTTTAGATGGCCAAATAATTCGGTGAAGATTCGTTGTATTTGTGGGGAATCGTGATACGTTTCGCTTCCCCATGAATACAATGAATATGGCCCTATATTAGAGATGTGAATCGTGTCCTCGATCGTCTTAACGATCGATTTCGGCTGGGAGGGGGAGGGAATCGTATTGTTGCCGTTTGGGTGTGTAAAGTATCGTGAAAATCGTTAAAATCGTGAGCCGGCACACTAAAACCGGGGGTCCGGCACACTAAAACGCGTATGGCCGACGCCATTTTCCGTACGGAAAACGATTCGCGGCAGGAGATCGCTCCCGGACCCCCGCTGGACCCCCAGGAACTTTTGGCCAGCTTGGGGGGGCCTCCTGACCCCCACAAGACTTGCCAAAAGTCCAGCGGGGGTCCGGAATGACCTCCTGCGTCGAATCGTTTTGGTCTATGGCCGCCGCCATTTTGCGGTGGCCATTTTGCAAAATGGCGCCGGCTGAAGACTACACGATTTAGTGTGCCGGTTTCCTGCTCTCCCCCTTCCCCCGATTTAGCTACGGACCGGCGCTACGGAGGTAATTTAAGGCTACGGAGGTAATTTAAGCTACGGACCGCTGCTACGGACCCCCAGGTAATTTAAGGCATTGGGGGGGGGGGTTCGGGAGGGTGGGTGATTTAATTTAAAGGGTCGGGGTGGTTTTAGGGGGTTTTAGTGTGCCGTGTTTTAGTGTGCCGCTGGACCCCCAGGTAATTTAAGGCATTTGGGGGGGGGGGGTTTGGGAGGGTGGGGGATTTAATTTAAAGGGTCAGGGGTGGGTTTTAGGGTGTTTTAGTGTGCCGGTTTTCCTGCCCTCCCCCTTCCCCCGATTTACGATTTTTTGACAATAAATTGGGGGAATTGGTATTGTATCGTGGCCCTAACGATTTTTGACAATTTAAAATATATCGGACGATATTTTAAATCGTCAAAAAACGATTCACATCCCTACCCTATATGTTGCCGATTACCAATATGTTGGAAACAAATGCACACCCCTAGAAACATGTCCTCTTGCGCTTGAAGAGGCCCTAGATGAATGGAATATTGCATCAAAACAGGGAATGGAGAGTGGTGACCATGCTGTAGGGGGATTGGAGGACCAAAGACCTGAGCTGCAGGTTATTTTACCATCTAAACCAACTGAAATTACAATGGAGACTTTGTGGACCGCAGTTAAATCTCTAGAATCAGCAATAATGAATTTAACTTTAAAGACTTCCAATTTTCAGCAGAAAGTATTAGATCTGGAAAATGTCACATCTTTATGTAATAATAAAATGTTAAATCATGAAGAGAGATTAGAAACCCTTCAGAAAAACCTTATTAAATCTGAATTAATTAATGTAAAGAAGGTAGAATATATAGAAAATACCTTGAGATACTTAAATTTGAGGGTCTTAAACTTTCCTTTCCAGAAAATAATATCTGCAAAGGATATGTTTATAGAATATCTACAACAGTACTGAAAATGTTGAGTCAAGCTATACCAGTATTTGCAAAAATGTATTATGTACCTTTAAAAGAAGTGACAGGAAACCAATTGGGTGAGATACAGCCACAAACTTCTCTGAATTTGACTGAGATGTTAGAAACCTCTGTATATACTGAGATTTCAGTAAGAGCTACATTACATGTATCTTTTGTGTTTCAAACTGAAAGGGATGCAGTATTAAGATTATTTTTAAGACACGGAACAGAGAAATTTCATGGGCAACAGATCTGTTGAGAGCGACCCAATTAAGAAGAAAAGATTTTTTGAGGTTGAAACCTGAAGTTCTTGCAAGGGGAGCAAGATTTATCTTAAGGTACCCTTGTAGATGCGGGATAAATTATAAGGAACACAAATATGTCTTTTTTGAGATACCTCCGATACAGGCCTTCTTGGAATCTCACCCTATTCACACAGCAATTTGATAGAAGCATTTAGAAAGTTTTTGGCTGATACCTCCTACCAGTGAGAATATTTCTTTATTGTTTTTTCTTAAAGTATATCGCTCAATTTCTTTATAAAAGTTAACTCTCCTGAATTGTCTAGAGACTATACAGAAAATAAATTAGAATATTTTGAGTATATAATATTGCCTAAACTTATCTTGATTTCTGTATTTGCACATACACAAACTTGACTGTTTTTGAAGTTTGAAATGCATAAATAAAAAATTAAAAAAAAAAGATGTTCTGAGGGTTTCTATAGGACACTTTGGCACACCAGGTTATACATAGAAGATAAAATGAATAGATGGGGAGAATCTTTCTGAGAAAAGGAACAGTATATTTTTTTCTTTAAATAGCAGAATATGTAATAGTGATTAGAAGGAAATATTCATAACTGGGGCAATCATGAAACCCTGTTTAGCTGCTTACCATATTGCATACTCACAACACACAAACAAGATGTAGATCAAGCCATGGGTATTAATGGCCTCAACCATTTATTAGATATCTGACATGAAAATACAACTTTGGATGTGCAAGACTGCCTAGATCTATCTGAACCCTGAGAGGTGCCTTCAGGTGTCTCTGCTCCTGCTTTCTGCCAGTTGCCCATGGTCCCTCCTATGGTCTGCAGGACAATGTCCAGAGAGAACCACACCAGGGAGGCTGCCATGTAGCAAGTGTAAAAGTCTCCCCTCCTATTGTAGATAAGCAGGATGTCTTTGTGGACCAAACCCGGGCCGGTCAACTGTTGTACCCCAAGGGGTCTTAGTACACTTGGTCAAAGGCTGTGACCTTAGTCATGCCTTCAGGGTACCCTCAGGTGCCTCCTCTTTGCTAATTCCCCCTTCCATCAAGACCATAATAGAACACTCTGGTCCAACAGGGGTAACACATTAACAAAATTATAAGCATGCATTGATCACCAGCTAACATAGTCCAAACTAGCTACTGTAGGGTGAGTAGGGAGGGAAAGTCTCAGGTCCAAGGGAACATGCAACAAAAGAGGGGAGAGCCATGGGAGCAGTTGAGATTTAAATCTTCCATCTGCTCCATCCCCCCTTGACAGCATCATCATAGAGTGTCCTCTTGTTTTAGTATTATTTGAAATGGTAATCGCTCTTTATTTACCTGTTGTACCCCACTCATGATTTTGTAAACTTCTATCATGTCCCCTCTCAGTTGTCTCTTTTCCAAGCTGAACAGCCTTGTAGACTGTCCTCATAAAAGAGATGTCCCATCCCCTTTATCATTTATGTTGTCCTTCTCTGTATTTTTTGCAATTCTGCTATGTCTTTCTTTAGATGGAGGCAACCAGAACTGCACACAATACTCAAGTTTCAGTTGCACTGTGACTTGATACAGAGGCAATATAATATTTTCCGTATTTTTCATGAAACAATCAGCAGATTCAAAATAAATTCTACAAAGTGCTTTTTAGTAGAGATGTGAATCGTGTCCTCGATCGTCTTAATGATCGATTTCGGCTGGGAGGGGGAGGGAATCGTATTGTTGCCGTTTGGGGGGGTAAAATATCGTGATATATCGTTAAAATCGTTAAAACCCGCTAAAACCCACCCCCGACCCTTTAAATTAAATCCCCCACCCTCCCGAACCCCCCCCCCAAATGACTTAAATTACCTGGTGGTCCAGCTGCGGTCCAGAACGGCAGCGGTCCGGAACGGGCTCCTGCTACTGAATCTTGTTGTCTTCGGCCGGCGCCATTTTCCAAAATGGCGCCGAAAAATGGCGGCGGCCATAGACCAACAGGATTCGACGGCAGGAGGTCCTTCCGGACCCCCGCTGGACTTTTGGCAAGTCTTGTGGGGGTCAGGAGACCCCCCCCCAAGCTGGCCAAAAGTTCCTGGAGGTCCAGCAGGGGTCAGGGAGTGATTTCCCGCCGCGAATCGTTTTCCGTACGGAAAATGGCGCCGGCAGGAGATCGACTGCAGGAGGTCGTTCAACGAGGGTTCCGGCACCTCCAAGCTGGCCAAAAGTTCCTTTTGGGCCGAACGAGGATCCCGGAAGCGACTCCACGGGGAATCACGTGACGTCGGCGTGACGCGGCGTCACGTGATTCCCCGCGAGTTCCCTCCGGCACCCTCGTTCGGCCCAAAAGGAACTTTTGGCCAGCTTGGGGGGGGGCCTCCTGACCCCCCCAAGCTGGCCAAAAGTTCCTTTTGGGCCGAACGAGCGTTCCGGCGCGAACCCGCGGGGAATCACGTGACGCCGACGTCACGTGCTCCTCGGAAAGGCTTTCAGAAATGGCGTCCTCACTCCTCGCTGGATCACCAGGGAGTTGTGGTAAGTCTTTGGGGGGGGATTAAGGAAGGTGAGGGGTTTAAATTTTTATTTTGGATCAACAATCGCGATTTCCATCTTATTCAACATAGCTATGTTGAATAAGTTGGAAATCCGATCGTTTATGTCTTATCACTTTTTTAAGTTAAAAAAAAAAAAAGTAGCGTTTTACATTTATGTTCAATACGAATGCACACCCCTACTTTTTAGCGCACTATCAAGCTGTAGATTCTGTTGTCAGAGGATGTGATCAAGGTGACTAGCATAGCAAGATTTAAAAGAGGTTTGGAAAAGTTCCTGGATTAAAACTCCGTAACACATTATTAGCCAGGTAGCTAATAGCTAACTCTCACTATCCCTGAGAGTAACAGGAAATACATCTATCTACTTTATGGGATCTGCCAGACATTTGCAACCTGAAATGGACACTTTTGGAGACAGGATGCTAGACTTGATCTGACCTAGCCCAGCAATTCTTATGATCTTATTTGAAAATGCAATCTATATGAGTATTTTTTCTCCCAGTGGCCTGAACATGACATTGAGAATGCCTTCTCTATATGGACTAAGGGCAATTAGCAGATGGCTGATTTACATGGGCAAAAATTGTGATTTGGTCATGCAAATGGTTTTGACAATTGTTGCTGCACCCTCCCCCCCCCCCCCAACACACATACACACAAGTAAGGGACATTTATCTAAAAAATGACATATTCCCAAATTATGCAAAAACAACCTAAGAAGAAAGACAATGAATAATTTCTGCCAATTAGGCTAAAACTTCCAGAAAACTGAATTTTAGTGTCAAGGAAACAAACATTTTAAAAACAAATAGGCAGATATAATATGAAAATCACGTGAGAAAATGTTGAACTATATTTATGCATGTTTTGGTGGCAAGAGTATTTAAGAATAACCCACTAGGTTGTCTGACCAAATGTGCCCTTGTGAGAATCATGGTAAAATATTAGATTTGTCATGAGATTGTTTTTTAAGTTGATGTGCTTTTTCTTGTAGCCACTGACAAAGGCTTACATGGTTGAACAGATCTATGTTTTTACATTGTGATTTCACTGTTTATAAGGATTAAGTGCATACTTTAAGCTTGACTCTGTTAAGAAAAGGTCTTTTGTAGCCATAATATTCTTGTTGAGATGACCTTTAATTTCCTCATCTGATAGTCTTGTAAGTCTACAAATCTTATTTTTGTAAGTAAAAGATATCATGCATCAGCAGCTCCAGAACTATGAGAATCCATTTAAAATAATCATGCTGAGGTGAAGATAAGCAATTGTCTCCTACTGTAGACTTTAATAAAACTAGTAAATGAGGAGGCACGGATCCAAACCAATTACATCCTAATTGATCCTCTTAAGATTTTCTCCTTATCTCAAAGCTCATTCTTTGCCAGTCAACTTCATGATTTCTTATGCCTTGGAAAGCAAAGCTTTTAATGATCCATTATCTACTGCATTCTCGATCCAGATAAATAAATGCAAGCCCATGTTTCATGGGTGATTGATTTACTTACAGTGGTCATAATTGGTCTATTAGGTAGAACCAGTTTGTCAAGTGTTAGTAAGATGAGCAAGTTATAGTACCTTATTATGCAAAAATTTAATTGGTTGTCAGTAGAAACTGTGAAGATTCCATTTTCAGAAGAGGCTTTTTCATAGACACAAAGCAAAAGAGCCCATCGTATTTGCATTTCTCGTTGAATGTCATCCTAATGAATACTGGACCACCACCTAGGGGATGAAAAATTAAATTAAATCCAAACTATATTAAGATTGATTCCTGTCCCTCTGTTTTGATCAAAGAAGCAAAAATAAAATTGTTGGATAGGATATTACTACTCATTAATACCTCCCTTAAGGAAAGTCTTTTTCCTCAGCAATTGAAACAAACTGTAATTTATTTGCATTTGAAGAAATTGGGATTGAATCCTCATAAAAAAGACAAACTTCCAACCAGCTGCCAATTTACCCTCATAAGGGAAGAATATTGACAAATTAATGGTAATCTAACTGGTTGATTATATGGAAATGGTGAATCTATTATACAAGTTCCAATCTAGATATAGGAAGCTTTATGGAATGGACAAGATTAAGGACCTTATTTTCCAAGGCTATTGCAGGCTTGCGCTAACAGCATGCGATTGCTAGCGAAGGTAGCGCACGCCTGTGCTACCTACATTGGGGCGGAGTCGGCCCCGGAAGAGGAGGAGTCGGGGCGTCACTGGGGCCAACTCTGCGACGACGGCGCGGACAGCGAAAAGGTAAGGAGCCTTTTCACTGCCTATTTCACGCCCAATAACTGCACCTTCTACGGTGGAGTTATTGGGCCCAGTGCCGGCAGCGATCGCACTGCGGAGGTGCGATCGCTGCCGGCTAGCGCAGGACCACCCCCCCGTTTCGGCCCCCCGCCCCTCATTACCACATTTTTCTAACGTATCGCAGACCTGTGATACTTTAGAAAATGAGGCCCTAAGTTTCCATCCTGGATTGCTTTCACAGATAATAGGACCGTGCAGGGAGTACACTGGTTATACTAGACTTTACTGCTGCATTTGATGATCAACCATTTAAGAAGAGTGGGCTTGTCTGGGGCTATCTTGAGTGATTTATATCCTTTCTTAGGGCTAGACCCCAATGGGTAGGTGTGCCTAACTACACATTTAAGACATATAAATTACAAGCAGTGTACCACAAAGGTGAAATATTGTCATCCTATTTGTTCAATCCATATATTTAGTCATTAGGTAAGATGTTTAAGGAGGATGGTTTTTAGTATCATTAATTTGTTGACAAAGTGCAGATTATGTGCCCTCATTGGCAAAAAAAGGCAGTCAGACAACTGACAAAACTAATCATTGTCTACAAAATGAATTCAGCCAAGTGTGTTTCCTTTGGAGTTGGGAATTCACAAACATAAGCATAGTATAAAATAAAAAATGAAGATCAGATATTTCCATAGTCCCAAAAGGAAAGAAATTTTGGGCATTTGAGTAGACTCAAAATTGATCATGAGAGAGCAAGATTCATTGGTCATTCGGTCAACCTTTTTCTATCTATTGTTTCTTAGACAACTTTGCTCATACCTATCTCAAAATAATCCTATGACCTTGACTCAGGCCCTTGTGTTAGTTAGGATGGATTATGGTAATGCTATCTATATGGGTCTGCCACAAAAGCTGTTAAGACATTTTCAAATAATTCAAAATAACAGCAGCTCATATAAGAACATAAGATATGCCATACTGGTTCAGACCAAGGGTCCATCAAGCCCAGTATCTTGTTTCCAGCAGTGGCCAATCCAAGTCACAAGAACTTTGTAAGTAACCAAACATTAAATAGATCCCATGCTACTAGTGCCGACAACAAGTTGTGACAATTCTGTATTAATTAACAGCAGTTTATAGACTTCCCCTCCGGGAAATTATCCAAACCTTTTTTAAATCCAGCTGCACTATATACCTTAACCATATACTCTGGCAATTAATTCCAGAGCTTAATTGTGCATTGAGTGAAAAAGAAGTTTCTCTGATTTGTTTTAAATATGCTACTTGCAAACTTCATGGAGTACTCCCTAGTCCTTGTATTCTCCGAAAGAGTAAATAACTGATTCACATTTACCTGCACAAGCCCTTTCTTGATTTTCTGGATCTCTATCTGTTATGTTTGACTGTCCAAAGGACTCCCCTGTAATCTGCTGCACTTACCTCCAGCTCTGAGCCACCGTCGAAGGTTCCCAACACAACCAAAATCTCTGGAGACACCACCAGCTCCTCACATGGCCCCCCTTAGGTGCACACATGCCTGACACGATGCAACTTAAAGAGATGGTGGTGTGAAATCTCCTGGAGTGCCCTCAATTGACATCAAAAGCCTTGCTCTATAAAAGGCCCTTCTCCTTGCAGCCTTTGCTTCTGCAAAAGGTCTCCTACAGATTTTGTAGTGTGAGTTGCCTCAGCATTCCCTGCCTGTGATCCTGTCTTTGGTTCCTGGTCTTCGTTCCTGTCTATAGTTCCAGTGCCTTTGTTCTTCAATTCTTGTGGTCCTCATCTTGTCCATCAGTTCCCCTGGTTAGTCTTCAATTGCTCAGTTCTTCAGTGTATCTTGCGTCCTGTGTTGCTTCTCGTCTTCCTGCCCAGTCTATCAATCTCACCTTCCCTTGGACATATACCCAGTATTGACCTCAGCTTGCTTCCTGGATATTCTTGCTTGCCACCTGCCACTGGTCTCTGCTTGCTTCCTGGATACTCCTGCTTGCCGCATGCCTCTGACCTCTGCTTGCCCCCTGAATGTCTCTGTACGCTGCCTACCAGTGACCTGAGCTTCACTCTGATTTTGTTTGTTCACCCTAGCTCTTCATCAGCAGAGGCCCCCATCTGTCAGCCCTAGTACCCAAGGGATCAACCTGAGGGGAATGGGGGCTGGTATATGCAAAGCTCCAGCTTGGTCTCTGCTTCATCCAATTCCACCAGCCAATGGTGGGAACCTGCAGGGCTCCACCTTGCAGGTTGTGCCAACTAACTACACCTCAGTCCAATTGTCCACACCCAGAACACTATCAAATTCACCCTCAGCCATCTCTTCTCTAAGTTGAACAGACCTAACCTCTTTAGCCTTTCCTCATAGAGGAGCCATTCCATGCCTTTTATTATTTTGGTTGCCTTTCTCTGAACTTTTTCCAGTGCAAATATATCATTTTTGAGATGCAGCAACCAGAATTGAAGATAGTATTCAAGGTGCAGTTTCACCATGGAATGATCCAGAGGGATTATGACATCCTCCATTTTATTTGACATTCCCTTCCTAAGAATTCCTAACATTATGTTTGCTTGTTTGACCACCACAGCAAACTGAGCTGACAATTTCAATGTAATATCAACTATGACACCCAGATCTTTTTCCTAGGTGGTAACTCTTAATATGGAACCTAACATCATGTCACTACAGCAAGGGTTATTTTTCCATATATGTATTACCTTGCACTTCTCCACATTATATTTCACCTGCCATATGAATGCACAATCTTTCAGTCTTCAGTCCTCCTGCATTTTATCACAATCAGCTTGTAATTTAACTACTATGAATAATTTTATGTCATCTACAAATCTGATCACCACACTTGTTGTACCTATTTCCAGATAATTTATAAATATATTAAAAAGCACCAGTCCAAGTACAGATCCCTGAGGAACTCCATTGTTTACATTTTTCCACTGTGAAAACAGACCATTTAATCCTACTCTCAGATATCTGTCTTTTAGCTAGTTTGCAATGCACAAAAGGAAATTGCCTCCTATCCCATTACTTTTTAATTTTCTTAGAAGCCTCTCATGAGGGACTTTGTCAAACACCTTCTGAAAATCCAAATACACCACAAATACTGGTTCACCTTTATTCACATGTTTATTCACCCTTTCAAAAATGTGTAGCTCATCTGTGGGGCAAGATTTCTCTTGGATAAATACATGCTGGCTGTGTCCCATTAAACCATGTCTGTCTATCTGTTCTGTAATTTTATTCTTTATAATAATTTCCACAATTTTTCCCAGCTCTGAAGTCAGGCTCACCAATCTATATTTTCCCAAATAGCTTGGAGCTTGAAGGCAAATGATTCTATCTCTCCATTGTTGTTTATATTGGCTTTCCATAGGAGTCTGTGTGAAGTTTAAGATGACTATGTTCATATTTAAAGCACTAAATTATCGGGGACCTCCCTATTTGCAAGATAAATTGATGAATTGCATTCCAACCTGACCACCAGTTATGATCAATACAGAAGGAATTTTTGAAGGTTCCAGGTTTATTGGAAGCAAGGATGGAATGAACACAGATGAGGACTTTTTCCATAGCAGGGATCTGGCTAAGAAATAGTTTACCTGCGCCTTTATGAGTTCAGAAGGATGTGAGGTTACTAAACAAATGTCGGTATATAAAAACGGCAAATAAATAAATAAATCATAAATAAATCTGCAGTTCAGGACACAGACATCACACCTTTTACATCAGACCTTTCCTGAATATACTTCCAGAATGAAAGGCTCAAAATAGTTAAAAGTTGGGAGGCGAGCATTTTTAATTCATTAATTTGTGATGTATAGAGTTTGGTCGACCTGGAATTGGGAAGTCAGAGTATCTAATTATCTAGTATTGTAGATAGGTGGACTATAAATGTTCAAATAAATAAATAACTAATTATAGGGTAAAGTTTAAAATCTAAGTTTTGTTGTAAAGTATGAACAGGGAAACAGGAATTACATTTTAATTATGTTTTATTAAATTGTATTGTGAGTTTGTTTAAGTTGCTATGATGCATTTTTCTTTGGGTATAAAACACATTTCGACATCTTAGTTCTATAAGTCGACAATCAAAAGTAGCCATAAATAAAATAAAATAAAGGAGATAAATTTCAAAGGAGTTGCATGTGTAAATAGAACATACTTTTATAGTAATTTTCAAAAGCCATTTATGTGCAAAGGGCCTGATTTTTCAAAAGCCTTTATATGCTTAAAAATGGGTTTTATATGTGTAAATATACCTTATTGTGTAAGTTGATTTTTGAATATTGCTACAATATATGCCACAGAATTGTCTATAGTATTTACCTGTGTAAGTGCACTTTACGCGGGTCAATGGTTTTACAAATTGCTATAATAGGAGTTATGTCTCATGTGTAAATACATTTCAAAATTACCCTCTATGGGGGTAATTTTCAAAAGCATTTACATGCTTAGGACTTGATTTTAAAGAGCATTTACACACTTAAAATTGAGCTTTACATAGGTAAATGCACTTTACTCACAAGTGGCTTTTAACTTTTTTAACTTTTTAACTTTGTGCTTCATCAAATGTTGTCTCTTGTTAATTGGTTACGGTTAACCGCTTAGTTCGATGTAAACCGAGTTGATTTGATTTGTATCAAGAAAGTCGGTATATAAAAGCCTTAACTAAATAAATAAATAAATACCTATTGCTATAATATATGCCATTGAATTGTCCATAGGATATTCACATGTAAGTGCACTTTATGCACATAAATGGCTTTTTAAAATTGCTACAATAATATTTTACATTTACATGAGAAACTCCTTTAAAATTTATCTCCTTAAAATTTGATTATTTGCATGTAAATGCACTTTAAGGGCAGGATTTTAAGACGTACGCGTGGGCGTACATTTGTGCGCGCAACCCGGCATGCACAAATGTACGCCCAATTTTATAACATGCACGCGCAGCCGCACACATGTTATAAAATCCAGGATCAGCGCATGCAAAGGGGTGCACACTAGTGCACACTAGTGCACCTTGCGCACGCCGAGCCCTAGGGGAGCCCCTATGGCATTCCCCATTCCCTCCGAGGCCGCTCTGAAATCGGAGCGGTCTCAGAGGGAACTTTCCTTCCCCCCCCCCCCCCCCACCTTCCCCTCCCTTCACCTCCTTAACCAGCTTCCCATCCCTACCTAAACCCCCCTAACCTTTGTTTTACAAGTTGTGCCTACCTCTGGGCAGGCGTAGGTTGCGCACAGTGGCCGAGTGCTGGCACGCGATCCCCCGACCTAGCAGCCCTACAGAGGCTTCTGGCCATGCCATGCTCCGCCCCCACCCTGCCCTCGCCCTGCCCCTTTTTTCAAGCCCCAGGAAATACGCGCATCCTGGGGCTTTGCACGCATCACCGGGCCTATGCAAAATAGGCTCGGCGTGCGTAGGGCTTATAAAATCTGCCCCTAAGTGCGTAAGCGGGCTTTTGAAAATTGCTTCAATACATGTCATTGTATTGTCCATACGATATTCATATGTAATTGCACTTTACACAAATAAATGGCTTTTTAAAATTTCTATGAAATTTAATTTTACATTTACACATTTTAATCTTTTGAAAATTACCAGAAATGCGTGTAAATGGCTTTTGAAAATTGCTGCAATAGTAGTTACATTTACACATATAAATCCTTTTGTGCATACAACCTATTGACAATTCAATGGCATATATTGTAGCAATTTTCAAAAGTTCACTTAAGTAAAGTGTATTTTAGTGTGTAAAACTCAGCTTTAAGTATTAAAATCCTTTTGAAAATGACCCCCATAGTCTATTTGTGAGTGTACTCTGTTTTCTTTTTAAGTGCATGGAGGGAATTTTACGCACTCTTTAACATTTATACAACTGTATGTAAATTTATAATTCATGAGTTGGCTTGCAAAATTATGCAAAGCAGTTCATTACCAATTAGAACATAGTAAAGGCCCAAGATAGCGTCGTTAGGACACACTGGGAGGAGCTCTGCACCGTCAGTGTTGGTTTTTCCTGCAACTTTTACCTTTCAAATGGTTAAGCGGAAGGGAAAGCTTTGGGGGGTTCCCCCTACTCACCCACAGCCTAGCCAGATGCAGCAAATGGCGACTTCGGAGCTCCTCCAGCTTTCTTAATCCTCGCCGGTGTCAGATTTTGTTGCTGTTGTGTTGGAGGGAGCTGCCTAGCAGCCAGAGATGGAGGCAGAAGAATTGCACAGCCCCAATGCCAGGTTTCCTCCCTTCCCAGTGTTCTCCACAGTTGCATCATCTGCAAATGTCGTGGGTCTGTTGGTGCAAGACTAGAGTAGCAGCACTGGAGGTGCCATGACGCTTGAAGGAACAAACCTGTGGGGCATCTTTTCGGGGAATTCTGTACCGGTTCTTTGAGGGAGGTAAGGAAGATGTACCAGGTGTTAGTGATGAGCAACCCCTAACCGAGGAAAGTTCCATCTCTTTCTTGCCCCCTTTGGCTTCCAATCTTCAAGCAGATTCATCTTCTGCTTTACTGGCTGCTTGAACCTGCTCAACCCTGCACGCCTAAACCCTCTCTCTCATCAATGGAACTCTCATTATCTTCTTTGACTGGCACAATTAATGAAATACATGGCTGGACCCTGTCTCAGGATGCTGGTTTGTTGGCCCATACTGTCCAAATTAAATAAATAAATAACTATTGCTATAATATATGCCATTGAATTGTCCATAGGATATTCACATGTAAGTGCACTTTATGCACATAAATGGCTTTTTAAAATTGCTACAATAACATATTACATTTACATGAGAAACTCCTTTAAAATTTACCTCCTTAAAAATTGTGGACCTGAAGCAATCTACTGAGAAAATGTCTGCTGTTCAGGTTTCTCTTAGTCAGGACAGAAATATGATCCATCGCAGGATTGAGAATCTTGAGAACTTTGCTAGAAGCAGAAATCTTTGTATTCTAAATTTTCCTGTGATGGCCATGATCTCTCCGGTTGAACATTTTAAATCACATATGCGGGACGTTCTTGGTCTTTCGCATAGTGCCATGCCTGCTTTGGTTAAAGCTTTCTACCTTCCTGGTGGGAGAGGGGCAGCAAGTGGGGAAAAAAACCCAGAATTGTCCTTTCAAGTGGGTAAAGACTTAGACATCACAGCTATATTGGAATTATCAGTGATCGATGAGACACATCAGGCCACTCTTTTGGTAACAATTTTCTCTATTTAGGATCGAGACTTGGTTCTTCGCCAGCTTTTTCATTCTGCTCATTTGCCTTTTATGGGGTTCAAAGTTCAGATTTTTCCTGAGTTCTGCAGATCTACACAGGATTGCAGAAATAAATTATTGGCTATGTGCCAGGAGGTGGTATCTTTGGGGACATGATTTTTTTTTTGTGTGCTTTCCCTGTAAATGTTTGGTTGTTCTTTTCACTGAGAAATGTATATTCTTTTAATCCCTACATTTGTGTAGTTTCATTAATTCTAGAGTTCCTAATAAGAGTCCTCATGCTGTCTAATAGAGATGTGAATCGTGTGATCGATCGTCTTAACGATCAATTTCGGCTGGGGGGGGGGGAGGGAATCGGATCGTCACGGTTTTGTTTTTTTAAATATCGTGTAAATCGTAAATCTGGGGAGGGCGGGAAAACCGGCACACTAAAACATCCCTAAACCCACCCCGACCCTTTAAAATAAATCCCCCACCCTCCCAAACCCCCCCAAAATGTCTTAAATTACCTGGGGTCCAGTGGGGGGGTCTCGTTGTGATCTTCCACTCTCGGGCCACGGGTGCATTGATAGAAATGGCGCCGGCGCTATTTTGCTTCCTGTCTCCCGACGTCACAAGCGTAGGAGATCGCTCCCGGACCCCCGCTGGACCCCCAGGGACTTTTGGCCAGCTTGGGGGGGCCTCCTGACCCCCACAAGACTTGCCAAAAGTCCAGCGGGGGTCCGGGAGCGACCTACTGCACTCGAATCGTGTTGCCGTACGGCCAGCACCATTTTGCAAAATGGCGCCGGCCATATTGCAAAATGGCGCCGGCCGTACGGCAGCACGATTCAAGTGCAAGAGGTCGTTCCCGGACCCCCACTGGACTTTTGGCAAGTCTTGTGGGGGTCAGGAGGCCCCCCCAAGCTGGCCAAAAGTCCCTGGGGGTCCAGTGGGGGTCCGGGAGCGATCTCCTACGCTTGTGACGTCGGGAGACAGGAAGCAAAATAGCGCCGGCGCCATTTCTATCAACGCACCCGTGGCCCGAGAGTGGAAGATCACAACGGGACCCCCCACTGGACCCCAGGTAATTTAAGACATTTTGGGGGGGTTTGGGAGGGTGGGGGATTTATTTTAAAGGGTCGGGGTGGGTTTTAGGGATGTTGTAGTGTGCCGGTTTTCCCGCCCTCCCCCTTCCCCCGATTTACGATTTTTGACGATTTAAAATATATCGGACGATATTTTAAATTGTCAAAAAACGATTCACATCCCTACTGTCTAATGTTACAGAAAGAGGGTGGTAATATGGGGTTATTCCTGAATTATTGTATAATGTTTGAGATTGTGTCTTTGGGAATAGATTTCCTTTTTTCCTTTATCTTTGTTTTACTCCCTGTTTTTCTGGGCCTCCCTAGATGTGGTGGTCTAAGTTAGCAATTTGATATATTGCATCTTCATCTGTATAATTTTTTTTTCCTTTTCTCTTTTTCTTAATCAAAAGCTTTTTTGTTTTCTTGTAGCATGTTATGCTAGTATTTATATGTTAAACTTTAAATAAAGGGTTAAAAAAATACAACATAGTACAAGCACATGCAAATTGGTTTCGCAAGGCCAATTTCACAAAACTTTCAACTGCACCTCAATGAAGTTTTTGCAGTTTCCTGTAGAAAAGCAGGTGTATTAGTTATCTACCAGGCTCATTTGCATGCATAAAAAAATGTCAATCTCAAAACATGATATCATATGCAAAAAGGCACATTAGTACATAAGCCTCAATGTAGTCCTTACAAAATGTGTTTCCGTTTAGGACATCACAAATACCTCAAGGGAAAATGGTGCACAGAATTGCAAATAAGCATTATTTGATGTTTCTCCATGCAAATCAGACTTTGCAACATTTTTCTTACTTTAATACACAGACACCAGTATCTTTCTGCTGCAATTTTAAAACTTCCCAAATTACCACAATATCAAGAGGTACTTTTTACCAGGGGACTTTGCACCAATTTTCAAAGTAAAAGTATGTACGTATTTTTATTTTGAAAATTACCCTGGGATAGAGTATGCCCAGAGATCTACACCTGTTTTTTCTGTAAATACTTTTTCCTCACAAAATCTTCACACATAGAGGTAGATTTTAAAAGACGTGCTCTACACAGCCACATAAGCTCATAAGTGGGTCGCACAAGAGCTATGCAAAATTTTAAATAGCTAGGAAAGGCGCACACACATTAATGTACACGTGCCCTTAAAAAGTAAGTAGGTGGAAAAGGGGCAAGGTGTCAGGTGGAGAGAGAAAGAGAGAGAGACTTCAGTCTGATACTCTATGGGGTAGATCTTTAAACTTGCGCGCGGGCGTAGATTTGTTCGCACAACCCGGCGCGAAAAAATCTACACCTGATTTTATAACATGCGCGCTGCAGCGTGCATGTTATAAAATCCAGGGTTAGCTCGTGCAAGGGGGTGCACAATTGTGCAACTTGTGCGCGCCGAGTGGTTCAGCCTTCCTCCATTTCCTTCCTCCCCCCCCCCCCCTGCACCTTCCCCTCCCTTCCCCGCCCCCCCAGCCCTATCTAAAACCCCCTCCTTATCTTTATCGGGAATGTTACGCCTGCCTCCAGGCCGGCGTAACTTGCGAGCGCCGGCTGGCTGCCGACACAAAATACCCCAGCTCGGCAGCTGTTCTGGAGGCCTCGGTCCTGGCCCCTGGAACGCCACCGGCCAGCGCCCCCACCCATGGCCCCGCCCCAGAATGCCCCTTTTTCGAAGCCCTGGGACATACATGCATCCCAGGACTGGCTTGGTGCGTGCAGGGGCAGCTTTTCGGGGGTTATGCACGTAACCCTTTGAAATCTGCCCCATATATGGACCATTGTAATGGGGCACTTTGATTCGGGGTGAGTTTTCAGGAGGTGGGTTGGGGTTGGATGGGGTGTTGTTACAGGCACATTCAGAGGTATTCATTGTAAAATTGACATTATTAAAGAATTTTAGACCTTATAAGTAATGAAAAGGAGTTGATTTGTACACTGCAGCTAGCAGAGGCTGCAGTGTACAAATCCACTAATCTTGTTAGAATTTTCAAATCTATCTCATGCATATTAATTGTGGATGTCCTGAAAACCTGGTCTGTTTGTGGCTTCCAAGGACTGGAGTTGGCCATTCCTGCCCTATGCAATCTTTCTTACATTTACCTTTTTCAACTTTTGCTTGTCTTAGAGATATTTTTCTCCTTTATACATCTATAATGCTCTAACTGGGGCAACACATCTCTCTATCCCATCTAGCCCAGCAAGAGCAAGAACAGCTGCAATGCAGCTGAGTCCAACTGACTAGATTCTAAAGACATCAGATATTGTTACTGCAGCTTGTAGGAAGGGCTCTGCTGGCCAGCGAGGCAGGCAGGAGCTAGGTTTCTGAAACACAGGAGACTGGGCAGCCTGGGATGCTGAGGAAGATTGATTTCTACATACCTCCTAGCAGTTAGTCATTGAAGGGATACTAACAGTATGTCGTCAGGGATGCTGTTTCTTCTCTTTCCATATATGCTTGGTTTCCCGGCAAGCCATCTCTTTCCATTGCAATCTGTCCTAAATTCAGCTGCAGAACTTATCTTTTTTCCAAAGTCACTATGCTCACATACCCCCTCTTCTGAAGTCACTACTTTGGCTCCCTTGCGGCTCCCGCATACAGTTCAAGCTCTTCTTTCTCACCTACAAATGCCTTCACTCTGCAGCACCTCACTAGCTCTCCTCTCTTATTTCTTGATACACCCCTCCTCGTGCACTCCGCACCTCAGATAAGTCACTCCTATCTGTGCCCTTCTCCTCTACTGCCAATTCCTGACTCCGTACTTTCCACCTGGCTGCATTGTGTGCTTGGAATAGTCTTCCTGAACTGGTGTGTCATGCTCCCTCCCTTGCCATGTTTAAATCCCATCTAATGACCCACCTTTTTGAAACCACTTTTAAAACTTATGCCTGTTTGTCTTTTAATCTTGTTAACTAACTTTCTTTTCTTTTTAACCATTGTCTTGCTTTATGAAATACCCCAAGTCTCTTGTCCCATAGGCTTGTCTTATTAGACTGTAAGCTCTATTGAGCAGGAGCTGTCTTTTTGCTTGTTTGCACAGCGCTGCTGCATGTGTCGTGTAGCACTATAGAAATGTTAAATAGTAGTAGTAAGAAAGGAAGCATGCAGGGGAAAAAGAAAAACTGCAGGATCCTGATTGCACATAAAGCTTCCATATGTTGTCTGACTAAAATCATGTGTTTGAGCAAGTCATCTTCAGTGTTTCAGGATTCCAGCTACTTTCTGCTTTGATGACCTGGATTGCAGATGCTGCATGTATGCAGGGTGATAGAGAAGCAAAAAAGGGAAGGGATATAGAGAGGAATACATGTAGTATATAGGAAGAGGGGATTGTATGGGTGGGCATTTAGGGCCAGATTTACACGCATAACCGGGTCTACGCGCGCCACGTCTATTTTAAAAAGGCCCGGCGATGCGTGCAAAGCCCCGGGATGCGTTTAAGTCCCAGGGCTTGCAAAAAGTGGTGGGGAGGGGCCGGGGAGGGGAGGGGGTGGGCAGGGCTGGGGGCAGGGTCAGGCTCCCAGCATAGCGGCCATATTTGCCGCTGTGCTAGGGATCGCGCGCTGGCAGTCAGCCGGTACACGCAACTTACTTCAGCCTCAGGGCTCAAGTAAGTTTGGAGATAAAAAAACAAAACATCAAAGGTAGGGGGGAAAGGGCAGGGGAGGTAGGGGAAGAGAAGGTGGGGTGCGGTAGGAAAGTTCCCTCCGAGGCTGCTCCGATTTCAGAGTGGCCTGGGAGGGAACAGGGGAGGGCAGTGCGACTCGGACCAGGCTCGGTGCACGCAAGATGCACAATTGTGCACCCCCTTGTGCGCGCCGACCCCGGATTTTATAACATGCGCGAGCCTGAATGAAGAACAATGATTATACATGACCGGTCAATGCAATAAAAAGCTTGTATTTGTTGCTTTTGCATGGGTGTTATGATGGTCCATACTTTTATAAAGTAGTGCCCTTCAGGAGTTTGGATGTGGGAAGAAATTATATATGTACATCAGATGCTGTTTGTTTATTGATTGAGACTGATGCATTTTCTGTTGGTGATTATTATGTGATATACCCATTTTGCAGTGATATTACATGATGTTCACAATGTTGCACTTTTTTTCCCATGCAAATAAAAGAAAGTAGCTTGCATCAAAAAAAGCAAGCCTCATTATTTTAATGAATTTTCAGGAGTTGTAGTTAACTTTCTGGGGACATTGGAATGCTAACGCGCATCCCAGTGTCTCCGGGACGCCTCTTAAAGGGATATGTGGCCTGAAAATACCTGTTCCCCAATGGGGAACACCACTGAGGATCTCGAATGATTGTAACCCACCCCTCACTGTCTGTCAAGATGGCACAATCTCAAAAAGTGTGAAAAATAGATTTAAAAGTGTGGCAATGCCCTGCCCTTTCCCAACCCCATCCCTATTTTACATATAGCCCCCCTAAACCAAATATTCCCCATTCAAACTAATACCCCATACCCCCCTCCTCTGTGTCAGTACCCTCACCCCTGGGCCCTCCCACATCATAAAACATAATTCCTGCTGGTCTAGTGGCCCCACCACCACCCCTTTAGATATTTTCCTGGGCAGCGGCAAAATATCATGGGAATGCCCCCCCCCCCCCCCCCCACACACACACACACAATATTTTGTCCTTCCAGTGGTATAATATTGTGGCTTGATAAATGACCCCCTTAGATTGTCAGCCATTTTGGGATAAGGAAATACCTATAGTACCTGAATGTAATCCACTTTGGTGCCAATAGGCAGAATATAAATGAATATATTTCTAAATTAATATACAAGTACACAGGTGCTTTTCGGGTATATGCTTTACAGTAAATTTCAAAGAGAATATAGGTGGGTCTTTCCCTTGGAAATTATTAGAAAGTACATGTGCTAAAAGTGGTCATGAACTTTGCACCAGAGCTTCTATGTGGGCTGCTATGAGAAATCAAATAACGTGCATACTTGTGAAAATATCACGTTTGAGCGCCATTTTCCTCTCTCTACCTAAACATACCTGTGGTAATGCCTCCTTTCAGTCTGGCTAAAAATATGCATGATAAGGAAGCCTGCATGTATATTTTACCCAGATAAATAGTTCTGAAAAATGACCTCCCTATTTTTAAAGCTATTTATGTTACGGTTTGTGGACCCTTGGGCCGGTCAGCGGATGGTGAAGAAATGCTGAGGAGAAGTCTGCAGTAGATGTATTGGCCAGCAGGCGAAATGGAGCCAGGAGTCCAGTCAGGAGCTTCACCACTGGAAGCTCGATTTCTCCCCGGGAGGAGCCCGTGGGGACCCGAGCCGCTTGGACTTAAGTGCGGTTTCCCGGAGAGGAAAGTTCAAAAGGGAAATCCGGAAGTCACGGTGGAGACAGAGAAGCAGAATGTAAGGACAGTCCGAGAGTCGGGGCTGGCAGCAGACAGAAAATCCAAACAACTTACCAAAGTCAGGAACCAGGGAGACAAGCCAAGAAAATCAGGAACAAGGCTGGATCAGGAACAGCAGCTAGACAACTCCAGGGAGCGAACCTCGTTGCAAGGCAAAGACTTGAAGCAGCAGCTGGGTTTAAATACCCTGCCGGCGTCTGATGTCATCCAAGAGGCCGGCCGAGGTTTCCCGCCAAGGTCCCTTTAAATCTGAGCCCCTTGCGCACGCGCGCACCTAAGGGGTGGGGATTGGAGAAGAGAGCTCGACAGCGTCTCCCTCATGGGGACGCCATCGCAGAGAAGGCCTACCAAGGCCCGAGGAAGGTCGGGGAACGCTGTGTCATGCTGGGAGGCCCAGGGAAGGTAAGAGCATGGTCGCGGGACCTGTGGCCGGGATCACAACAGTACCCCCCTCTTACGCCCCCTCCTCGGATGCCCGGGTTTACCAGGATGATCTAGATGAAATTGTTGCAGGAGAGGTTTGTCCGATATGTTGCTGGCTGGTTCCCACATATTGTCCTCAGGACCACATCCCTCCCAAGACAGTAAGTACTCCCTCCTGCGGTGTTGGAAGCACACATCCGGTACCTCACGTACTTGGTAAATGGTATCCGCTGCTGCAGCTATCTCAAGTGGTTCAGGTGGTTTCTGATGGAACCTTGAAAGGATCACTGGTTTGAGCAGAGAGACATGGAATACGTTATGAATTCTCAATGTATTTGGGAGACGTAAGCAGTAGGACACTGCACCCATTCTCTCAGCAACTCGGAATGGCTCAAAGAACTTAGGCGCCAGGCGCATCGAAGGTAGGTGAAGGTGAATATTCTTCGTGCTTAACCAAACCTTGTCTCCAGGCAGAAATACTGGGGCTGGGCGGCGATGTTTGTCAGCAAATCTTTTAGCTGTAGCAGCCGTTTGCTGTAGTCTCACTTCAATTGAGTCCCAGAGGGCATGGAGCTGTTGGGCTAACATCTGGGTTGCCGGGGATGGTACAACCAATGGAAGTGGTAAAGGTAACTTGAGTTGTCTCCCATAAACAAGTAAGAAGGGGGAGCTCCCTGTGGCAGAATGGGTGTGATTATTGTATGAAAATTTGGCCCTCGGTAACAGGGACACCCAGTTGCCTTATCTCTCATCTAAGAAAGCTCGAAGGAATGCTTATAAGGAGCAATACGCTCTGCTTGTCCATTACTCTGGGGGTGGAACGCGGAGGTGAAATCCAAGCGAATCCCAAATTTCTTGCACAGAGCCCTCCAGTATCTTGCTGTAAACTGTGGACCCCTGTCAGAAACAATATGAAGAGGAAGTCCATGAGCTCAAAAGATATGTTGCATAAAGAGTTGAGCCAGTTCCGGCACTGAAGGAAGCTTGGATAGTGGGACAAAATGGGCCATCTTGGAAAATGAATCCATGGTGACCCAAATGACTGTTTTCCCTTCGGATAATGGAAGATCAACTACAAAATCCGTGGATAAATGTGTCCATGGTTCCACTGGAATTGGCAGCAGTTGCAGAAGCCCCCAAGGATGGCCTGGTAACTTTTTTTGTTTGGCACAAGTCGGGCAGGAGCTTACGTACATCTAGACATCTTGTCCCATGCGAGGTCACCAGTAGTACCGGGAAAGGAGTTCTAGAGTTCTTACCCTACCAGGATGTCCAGCTGTGAGAGAGTCATGTGCCCATGAGAGAACTTTTTTCCTTAGACGAATTGGAACCACAGTCTTGCCTGCTGGGGCTATGTCTGTGCTTGCCACACTAACCTTTACTGGATCTAGGATGTACTGAGGTGGGTTTATCAATTCTTCAGGCTCCGTGGTACGTGATAATGCATCGGCACGTATATTCTTAGTTGCGGGTCTATAGCGCAGTGAGAAGTGGAAGAGGCTGAAGAATAGTGACCAGGGGCTTGCCTGGGGTTCAGATGTTGAGCTCAGCATAAGAATTCTAAATTCTTGTGATCTGTATATACTACAATGGGGTGTTGAGCCCCCTCCAACCACTGCTGCCATTCCTCAAATGACAACTTGATAGCTAGGAGTTCCTTGTCATAATGCCATAGTTCCTCTCTGCTGCAGAAAATCTTCGAGAGAAGTAAGAGCAAGGAAGTAATTTCCCTTTGCTGGAAACTTGGCTGAGAACTGTACCTACTGCAATATCAGATACATCCACTTCCACAACGAAAGGTCGTTGAGGGTCTGGGTGATGTAAACAAGTGTCCAATAAAAAGGCCTTTTTCAAGTCCTCAAACACAAGGCAAGCAGCCAAGGGCCATTCTTTGGCATCAGCTGCTTTCTTACAGGCCGATACAGTACAGTACAGCCGATACAGTACAGTGCGCTCCAGTAAGGAGTAATAGCGTGTCGAAAACATGCGTCCAACCTCTCCGAGACTAATAGCGCCCGCAACATGCAAATGCATGTTGATGGCCCTATTAATCATTCCCACGTGATACAGTAAGTAAAAGGTGCAGCCAAGCAGCACATTTTACTTTATGAAATTAGCGTCTACCCAAAGGTAGGTGTTAATTTCTGCCGGTGCCGGGGAAGTGCACAGAAAAGCAGTAAAAACTAGGGATGTGCAGAGCAAAATTTTATGTTCATATTTTTTATGTCCGAAAGGGGGTCCCACTTGCGGCCAATATGGACATAAAAAAAATCCAATGAGTTGGGTATATGTACATATGTGCAAAAAAAAAATTTAAACCCCCTCACCCTCCTTAATCCCCCCCCCAGACTTACCACAACTCCCTGGTGATCGAGCGAGGAGTGAGGACGTCATTTCTGCAATCCTTGGCGAGAAGCATGTGACGTCGGTGGCACGTCGAGTGACGCGGCGTCACGTGATTCCCGGCTCGTTCGCGCCGGACGGCTCGTTCGGCCCAAAAAGAACTTTTGGCCAGCTTGGGGGGGCCCCCAAGCTGGCCAAAAGTTCTTTTTGGGCCGAACGAGCCGTCCGGCGCGAACGAGCCGGGAATCACGTGACGCCGCGTCACTCGACGTGCCACCGACGTCACATGCTTCTCGCCAAGGATTGCAGAAATGACGTCCTCACTCCTCGCTCGATCACCAGGGAGTTGTGGTAAGTCTGGGGGGGGGATTAAGGAGGGTGAGGGGGTTTATATTTTTATTTTGGCTCAACAATCGCTATTTCCCACATATCGAACATATCTATGTTCGATATGTGGGAAATCCGATCGTTTATGTCGAATCAATTTTTTAAGTAAAAAAAAAATATGAGTTGCGTTTTACTAATGCGGTCAATCCGAATGCACACCCCTAGTAAAAACTGCTTTTCTGTGTACCCTCTGACTTAATATCATGGCAATATTAAGTCGGAGGTCCCAAAAATTTAAAAAAGTAAAAAATAAAAACAAAAAATTTTAAATCAGCTCGCAGCTCGCGGGTTGAAAACCGGATGCTCAATTTTGCCGGCTGTCAGCAGGCTCAAGAACCGATGTCGGCAAAATTGAGCGTCGGCTGTCAAACCCACTGACAGCCGCTGCTCCTGTCCAAAAAGAGGCGCTAGGAACACTAATTTAAATATTTTGGTTTACTGAATCACGCGCACGGGACACTGGCCTGTGCGTGCGCTGGGAGAGCGGGCGCTTGCCCGCTCTCCCGCGAACTTTACTGTATCGACCTGTTAGTGAGAGCTATGAGGGGTGAGACTCTTTGAGAACAGTGAGATATAAACTGCCTATAAAAGTTCGGAAACCCAAGAAAACTTTGGAGGGCTTTAATTCCCACAGGCCAAGACCAATCCTTAATGGCGGACACCTTGTCCAGGTCCATATGGAATCCAGTAGATGAAACAATGTAGCCCAGGAATGGGAATGACTCCTGCTCAAATAAGCATTTCTCCAAATTTGCAAAGAGATGATTGTCTCTCAAGATCTTTAAGACCTGTCTCACATGCTGACGGTGGGTAGACACATTTTGGAGTAAATCAAGATGTCATCAAGGTAAACAATGACAGATGAGTGTAACATCTCCCGGAGTAGCTCGTTCATCAGGTTTTGAAAGACCGCTGGGGCATTACATAACCCGAAAGGCATAACAAGATACTCATAGTGTCCATGCCAGGTATTGAAAGTGGTCTTCCACTCATCCCCGGGGCGGATTCGCACAAGATTATAAGCCCCACGGAGATCAGCTTGGTGAAAACCTTGGCCCCTTGTAGTCAGTCGAGTAGTTCGGGAATGAGTGGTAACAGGTACCGATCCCGTCATGTGATAGCATTAAGTCCTCTATAGTCGATGCAGGGCCTGAGGGACCCGTCCTTCTTCCCAACAAAAAAGAAGCCTGCTCCAGCTGGGGACTTGGAGGGACAGATGAATCCATGGGCTTGGGTTTCCTTGATGTACTTTGACATGTCTTGTGTCTCAGGAAGAGACAGGGGATAAACTCGCCCCCTGGGAGGCGTTGTACCAGGCAACAAATCAATAGCACAGTCGAACGGCCGGTGCTGTGGCAGGAGTTCCACCTTCTCTCTGGAAAACACGTCTGCAAACTCTGCATTCTGGGAAGGTAGTGCAAGCGATGTGGCCATTAATGCCACACAGGGCCGAGGCAATATCGGCAAGCAGGATGAGAAGCAGTTCGAACTCCAGGCTGCCACTTGTAGGGTATCCCAATGGATAACAGGGGAGTATTTCTGGAGTCAGGATAACCCCAACATGATGGGTGGACGGCTTTTTCCAAGACCAGGAAGGAGATCTCCTCTGTATGAAGGACTTCAGTACGGAGGGTCACTGGTGTGGTAGAGGTAGAAACACACCCTGGAAGCAGTGTGCCATGAATGGAAGTAATCCGCAATGGTGGGTTACGAGGAAGAACTGGAATCTGTAGCTGTTGTACCAAGTCGGACAGGATAAAGTTCCCTCCTGCTCCTGAGTCAATAAATGTGAGTGTAGAGAAGGTCCCTCCAGGATACTGGAGGGTTACTGGGACCGTACATTGAGGAGCAGGTTTGATGCAGCCTAGAGACAGCTCCCCTATGATACCTAGGCTTTTGCGTTTTCCGAATGATCTCTACACTGGGCCAAGACGTGGCCCTTGCTGCCACAGTACAGGCAGAGGCCCAGTGTTTGACGTTGCCTCCTCTCCTCTGGAGTCAAGGAACTACATCCTAGCTGCATGGGTTCATCCGGATGAGAATCACAGAGGCCTGGAGAAAGCCGGAGCCAGAGAGATGGTTTGTGGACCCTTGGGCCGGTCAGCGGATGGTGAAGAAATGCTGAGGAGAAGTCTGCAGTAGATGTATTGGCCAGGAGGCAGAATGGAGCTAGGAGACCAGTCAGGAGCTTCACCACTGGAAGCTCGAGGTCCCCCGCGGGTGGAGCCCTTGAGGACCCGAGCCGCTTGGACTTAGGTGCGGTCTCCTAGAGAGGAAAGTTCAAAAGGGTAATCCGGAAGTCACGGTGGAGGAAGAGAAGCAGAACGTAAGGACGGTCTGAGAATCGGGGCTGGCAGCAGTCAGGAAATCCAAAAGATGTACCGAAGTCAGGAACCAGGGTGACAAGCCAAGGAAATCAGGAATAAGGCTGGATCAGGAGTAAGGCTGAATCAGGAACAAGGCTGGATCAGGAACAGCAACTAGACGACTCCAGGGAGCGAACCTCATTGCAAGGCAAAGACTTGAAGCAGCAGCTGGGTTTAAATACCCTGCCAGCATCTGATGTCATCCAGGAGGCCAGCCGAAGTTTCCCGTCAAGGTCCCTTTAAATCTGAGCCCCTTGCGCGCGCGCCTAAGGGGCAGGGATTGGAGAGGAGAGCTTGACAATGTCTCCCTCGTGGGGCCGCCGCCGTAGCGAAGGCCTACCAAGGCCTGGGGAAAGTCGGGAAACGCTGTGGCATGCCGGGAGGCCCGGGGAAGGTAAGAGCCCCGTTGCGGGACCCGCGGCCGGGATCAAAAGAATTTAGCAAGAACAGATAATATTAACATTTGTGTAGCCCTGCAATTCTTCTGCTTTCTATTACCTCACTTCTCACCAGTTCATTCACAGGGCCATAGGTCCTAGACTCTGTTCCACAGCTGCTGGTGACTTCTGGCTTCCTTTACTGTTCTTCACAATTATCACCACTGATACCTTCAACCTTCTCATTCCTTCCCAGTAAAAGTACTGGGAAAGGCATTCAAGAAGAAAATTTAAAAAAAACACAACTCCATGAATACCTTGTCATTTAAAACTTTTATATTCTGCTACATCCATCTATTGCTATCCTGTGTAGAATACAATAAAAACTTTCATTTTACTTCTTACAGAACCTCAAACATTAAGCATAAAATAAAATATTGAACATAAAGCAATAAAATCAAGCTCCCTTATAGAGATGTGAATCGGAACGATTTTTGATGATTTAAAAAATATCAGACGATTTTTTTTAAATCGTCAAAAAACGATTCACATCCCTCTCCCTTATATTCTAACGCTCAGATGTAATCAGGCAAGGTTAAACAGATATGGTACCTGGAATAAAGTATATTATGCAATGCAAAAATAAACTAGAATATTTATTTAGAGAATATAAAAACACATACGCATTTAGAAGCATAATTAAATACATCAGTTTCACTTTCACGATAATTAACAGCAATAGAAATGATACTACTGTTCACCGGAGGTTGCCATATTTAATTAAAACCAGGAGCTATCCCATACCTGTCCCTTAGCGATCACAGTAAGACCCAAATTGAAAGTCACTAGAGTTCATTGGTGCCTGTGTCCATGATGTGGTTGGTGATCAAGAGATGCTAGAGGCCCGCTGCTGTGCATGGTAATTAGGGCTAAAGCTGCCTGCTGCAATTTTTCATTTATTCCGTTTATTTATTTATTTAAAATTATTTATATTCCGCATTTCTGCTATTGTATTCAAAGCGGATTACAGGTTTCCATATAAATAAAAAATACATACAATAACAACGAACAGCCACCTGAGAAAAACTGTGATAAAGCTTTATGCTGAGCTTGGTTATGCCGATGTTTTGTAGGCCTGAGAAAGCAAATGAGTTTTTAAGGCGCTACAAATGGATATAGTGCTTCAGATAAGGAGTTCCAGAAAATGCCCTGTCTGGTTATTGTTCAGTGTGCCAGCTCGGGCAAGTTTATTTCAAGTAGCTTTTGATTTGCTGAACATAAAGCTCTTAGTGGCCTGTAAAGACTTCCTTGGCATTTTAAAGCAGAGACCCCAGGCAGTCAGAGAACTTTTGACACAGTCTCTGGTCTTTAAAAATGGCGCGGGCCATCCAGTGCTCCTACCTTGTGACAGGGGCCGGCCAATGGCACGGATACCCTGTCACATGGTAAGGGCAAAGGGCCATCGGCACCATTTTGATTAGTGGCAGCCGATGGCCCGGGAGCGGGAGATCGCTCCCGGGACCCCCACTGGAACACCAGATACCTGTAAAAAGATTTTTGGGGGGTCGGGAGGGTGGGGGAAGCTAAGGGATTAGTTTTAAAGGGTTGGGGTGGGTTTAGGGGTTATTTTTGTGTGCCATTTTTCCCGCCCTCCCCCAAAACGATAAGAGAACCCCCATGAACAATATCGTGGGGTTTTCCTATCGTTTTCGGGGAGCCCCCGATTTCTGACGATTTTGAAAATATGGACGATATTTTCAATCGTCCGAAGCCCGATTCACATCCCTACTGGAGAGTCAAAATATTGTAGTTGGAGTTCCCGCAATAAATGACTACTCCCCAGTAAAGTATTGCAGCCATTTACCCATGATATTTTTTTTATCATGGAAAGAATCCACGATAACAAATATTATGGGGAAAAGGCAAAACACTAGATGGTAGGCCCTTCGCATGGGACTGCCTTCTTCTAAAAGAGCCAGTATCAACTCTGACCCAAGTGTTCCCTATGTGCACCCCCCTCTCCCCCACCGGTGGCCTTGGAAATTTCCTGCCACCTGTTAGGGTAGCACTGCTGTAAAAAAGTAGAAAAAATAATCACAAGTGATGCCCCACACCCTACAGAAATCCTTCCCTTTTCTGAAAAAAATCCTCATCCCCCTAGTTTCCAACCCCACTGAAAGGAATCCTTCTCTCCTGCCTTCCCTGGCTATCCCCAGAGGCCCCCCCCCCCCCCCCAACAGTAATAGTTCCTGGTAGTTTAGTAGGCCACCCCAATGCCTGAGCTTCCCATAACCTTAGAAGAAATACCTGGTGGCAGTGGGGCTCAGAGCATTCCCTGGACTCTGGGCGGGTCACCAACATCTTTCAAACTACTGCTGACTGACCTTTGCCTCTATGACATGTTAAGGACAAAGCCTGGCTAGTGTTATTTTGGAAAATGGCATCAACAAGCCTTAAGTGAAAGGGGTGCTCTGGGCCCCACTAGACAAAGAATTCCTTCCAAAAGGTGTAGCTGTGGGGTCCGGGGAAGGGGTGTGGGCCTCTAGAGAACCAGGGACTTCTTTCTTATAAACAATGAGGAAGCCATTATAATATCAGGGACTACTTCAAATGTTGTGAGGGTCCAGGAGGTGGCTGAGAGTGACAGGAAGTAGGGGTGTGCATTCGTTTTGAACTTAAATGGAAAACGCAACTTTTTTTTTTTTTTAACTTAAAAAAAAGATGAGACTTAAACGATCGGATTTCCAACTTATTCAACATAGCTATGTTGAATACGTTGGAAATCGCGATTGTTGATCTAAATAAAAATTTAAACCCCTCACCCTCCTTAATCCCCCCCCAAGACTTACCAAAGCTGGCCAAAAGTTCCGTGAGGGTCTGGGAGCGGACGCGTGGGGAATCACGTGACGTCGGCGCCACGTCAGAGTGACGCGGCGTCACGTGATTCCCCTCGGGTTCGCTCCCGGACCCCTCGTTGGGCCCAAAAGGAACTTTTGGCCAGCTTGGGTCAGGAGGCCCCCCCAAGCTGGCCAAAAAGTTCCTTTTGGGCCCAACGAGGGGTCCGGGAGCGAACCCGAGGGGAATCACGTGACGCCGCGTCACTCCGAAGTGACGCCGACGTCACGTGCTCCTTGCAAAGGAGTTCAGGAATGGCGTCCTGACCCCGCTGGACCACCAGGGAGTTTTGGTAAGTCTTGGGGGGGGGGATTAAGGCGGGTGAGGGGTTTAAATTTTTATTTGCACATATGGACATAGACTCAACTTATGGAATTCTCCATATGTCCATATTGACCGCAAATGGGACCCCCTTTCGACTTATGGACTTATGAACTTAAACTTTTGGTCTGCACATCCCTAACAGGAAGCCTTTGAGGTAGGTTTAGTGGGTTTTAGAACCCGAGGAGCAATTTTATCAGAAAGGGAGGGGGTTTGGATAAGGGGGTGGGGCATCACCACATGATTATTTTTTCCTTTTTGTTTTTTACAGATGTACTGCCTCTACAGGTAGCAGTGGTATAGGCAGGGTTCTAACCAGATTGCCGGGGGGGGGGGGGGTACTGTATTGGGAAGGACGGGTGTTTTTTTGGGCCACATGGCCTTTTAAGAAGCATCCCAGGGACATTGGGATGTGTGTTAGTTTCCCATTGCCCCAGAGATCAGTTAGCTAAATGCCTGAGATTGCATCAGGCAATCTGTGTTATTTTATTTGCAAAGGAATACATATATATTACCTGTTTTTGCATGCATTTGTAAATTTTATGCATGCAACTCCATGCAAAGCAGCTAATTTCTATAGGGAAGGTTTTTTAATGCAAACATTGCATGATTTTGGAATATCATGCAATAGTGTTTTACGTGCATTACCCCTAAATAAATTATTATGTATTTTATTTCTATTCCACCTTTCAGGCACTTCAAAGCAGATTACTTTCTGGTACTGTAGGTATTTCTCTGTCTCCAGAGGGCTACAATCTAAAAGGGAGCTTTACAAAGCCAGCTTTACAAAGCCACAGTGATATTTCACTGTTCCCTAGGAAAATATCATTGCAGTATCACTTCATTATATCTGGCTCATATATCACTGGTAGAGCTGAGCCCAAAAATCTCCAACAGAAATTTCAAATTTTGTCTAAATAACCAAGAAGCAGAGCAGACTTCTAGACTCTGCATGCTCTGCTTATAAGACATTAAAGAAAAATTCCTAAAGGCTCCTGTATGCTGCCATACAGTTGACAAACTAGCTTTTAGACAGGACCAGTGCATCCATTAGGCGAACGTAGGAGTTTGCCTATGGTGCCGAACCTTAGGAGGTGCCGAAGAGCGGCCAGGTTGTGCTGCAAGTGAAGCTGCTCATGGCAAAGAGGTGTAGAGATTCGTTGGGCAGCAAGCAGCGCACGCTACTCTCGGCCCTGTTAAGCATAAGGTGGGTGGCGCAAACATGGTAGGAGGAGTTGGGCCCGAGACCAGCAGGGGCGGTGCGGCGGAGAGCAGTATGAATGGGGGGAGGGGGGGGGGGGGGCAGGCGCAAGACTGAAGTCGCCTAGAGCACATATTACCCTTGCGCCGGCGCTGCCTTTAGCTACACCACCTTCTGTGCCTATGTGCTCATTTATGCACACTATTGAAAATTACCCTCCCAATATACAGTTCAATGCTAATTATATACTTCAGATCACAAACTGTAACTTTATTTAAAAAAACAACAACAATAAGTGACATTCAATTAAGGCACATTTGGAGGCAAGAGAGAAATTCATCCAGGCAGAGATGACAGTAACATCCTGTTGCTATGGTAATGAATGTGAGGTAAGATAACACTAATGCTTTTATACACAGAATGCTAGAATATAAACCTGGGAAAATTAAACTCTTTCACTGGAATTATAATTCTGAAAGAGATCTTCTGAAATTGTAGGAACTGTGCACACTAGAGTAATGCCACAGATAGAATGGCACCATCACCTGCACATAGTTGTGAGAGACACTTAACTTTAAATAAATAAATAAATAAATATAAATAAATATGAAACACTGAGATGGTACTGTTGATGGCTATCTTCAGAAGAGTTAGCCAGATACATCTTTGGGTTTGAAATTCCTCTCACTCTCTTCTCCCCCACCCTCATACTACCATTCATTGTGCACATACAATTTATCTGCATAAATAGAGGTTTAGCTGGAGGTGTGTGCATGTGGGAGTTGTATACAGGAGAAAACCCCAGAACACCTTAAAGGACCAGATCCAGAGATCTGGCCCAGTCCACCTTAAACCTGATTCAGCTGGGAATCCTTATCCTGAGCAGAGGTCTCTGGGTATAATTAGTGAGGCTCAGGAGGAGAACAGGAGGTCTAGGGAAGAGAAGGAAGCCTAATTAATAGCTAGCTTTACAAAATATTGACCTCCCTGGGGATAGTTGAGCTGGGATTCAAACATAAGCGTTATATAGGTTAAAAAGCTATATTAATTTGTAATTTAAGCAATGTGTTCATATTATGGATCATTATTGCAAGTTTTTGATGATTTTAGTGATGATCTTGGAATCCAGGACCAGCAGCTGAACACCTAAAGTCTTGTTTGATCAAATATGGTTTTATAATACAGTCATGTAGTAGGCACAATCAGGTCCATATTCAGTAACTTTGCTGCATAACTTGTCCCATATAGTCAGCGGGATAAACATCATGCTGAATATACTTGCCTAAAGTAATCCGGCTACATGAAGCCAGATAACTAAAAATCATAACCAGCTATGTTTCAAAAGGGTTTTTAGTTATCTGGCCATATGTGGCTGGATAACTTGCTACTTAACCAGATATCTTCAAAAGATATCTGATTAAGTAGCATTTTAAAGGGAAAAAAGAAGAACAGGGACTATGGCCTGTTCCTCTGTCTTCCCTCTCAAAATGTCAGATAGGGCCCTGTCGGGCCATGCATCCACCACCACCCCCCAAACCCCTCCTAAAATAGTGACAAATGCTGCTGTGGCCTGTGAGTTGCCCCCCCCCCCCCCCCCAACCCTACTTCCAACCTGCATTCCCAACTGTCAGGTCTACATCCCCCACTCCCAGCCTTCCCCCCATCCCATTCCTTGATACAAAACAAACCTCTGCCAGGAATGAGATCTAAACTCATTCTGGAAGCTCAGCTCTAGAAGCATAAACTGTGCATAGTTTATGCTTCTAACTCTGCTTCTGACAGAAACCACGAAGGAGTGCCTAGAAAGGGTGAGTTTAGAAATAACTCCAGGCAGTGATATCATTTTGGTATTGGATATGGGATGAGTGGTGCTGCCTGGGCAGTTGGGACTGTGGATAGATGGGATGCTGGATAAGATCTGAATAAAAATGAAAAAGAGGTGGGTAGGTGAGGAGCAATGTTGATCACAACAACAGTTGTCACTAATTTATGAGGGTTTTAGGGGGTGAGTGTGCACCACCCGACAGGATCATATCAGAGATTTTTTGGAGCTCCTGGGTCTCAGAGAATGAGTGATTTCGGGAGACCTGGAGGAGCTGAGGCAGACAGAGAAGTACATTGATGTTGCACTCTGCTGGCTGGGAGTGCTAGAGATGTGCTAGGGGTGAGATGTGTGCCCCTTGCAGTAAGAGCTAGGGGTGAGATGTGTGCCCCTTGCAGTAAGAGCGCTAGGGGTGAGATGTGTGCCCCTTGCAGTAAGACGGACCTCGTCTAGGGTTGGAGGTGACCAGGCCCCTGCCGACCTGCATTCCTGAATGAGGCCAACCATGCAAGGTTGATCTCTGAGTGGTCCTCTGACTACTCCCAGCCCTTTCGGACCTGCTGCAGGGAGCAGCACAGGCGGCAGGCCAGACAAGAGACAAGGGCAGACAAGGGCTGAAGCTTGATGGCTGAGATGAAGGCTTCAGGACTCAGGGGAAGAACACAAGGCATCAACAACAGGAACGAAAGACCTCCGGAAGGGTGAGCAGGTGGAAGCTCTCCCATGGAAGGCATCTGGAACTAGAGTAGATGGAGTCTCAAGGCAACAGAAATGTCCGAGGCAAGGATGTCTCTTACGGACCTTGGGAAATCCAGGCGAGATGGAAGGAACTGGGAAGACTTGGATGAAGACAGGTGGCACTGTCCCTCAGGATGCCCTATACAGCCCACTACTCAGGGCGGATCCAATGGGCTGGTCACGGACCACCCTGTCCTCTACGCACCCTACACAGCCTAAGGAGGCTGGTCACGGACCACGCGGGAGCGGGACAGGCTCAGGAAAGGAATCCAACTGGCAGAGGCTCCAATGTCCAAGAACAGGAACTGGACGAAACAGATTTCCCTCGGGATGGACATCTGGAGTTCTCGAGGAGCTGGAATATCACAGGAACAGACATCAGGAGGATCAGAAGCGTAAGGACCTCTAGCCATCGAGGACATCAGGCCTTCTGGAACATCAGGAGGGCAGAGATGGAGGATTTCAGGAACATCAGGAGGGCAGAGACGGAAGACGTCAGGCTCAGGAAAGGAATCCAACTAGCAGAGGCTCCAGTGAACGGAAACGGGAACCGAAGGAACAGATTTATCCTTGGAGTGACCATCTGGAGGGGAGCTGGAACATTGCAGGAACAGACATCAGGAAGATCATGTAGATAAGGACCTCTAGCCATCGAGGACGTCAGGCCTTCTGGAACATCATGTTACGTTTGTGGACCCTTGGGCAGGTTGGGCCAGTGGATGGTATGCTATGGAAGGCCACAGAAAGTGTCCCAGCCGGGAGATGGCTTGGAAGAGACTCAGAGGAGGCTTCACCACTGGAAGTCCGAGGTCCCCCCAGGAGGAGCCCATAGGGACCCAGACCTCTTGGACTTAGGTGGAGTCCTATGTGACCAAGGACCCAGGCAGCGATTGAAGAGATGGACGAGGACTGGACCCAGGAAGATGAAGAGTCTTCACCCTCGGAAGGCCACGGCTCCCCCGGGAGGAGCCCGTGAGAGCCCAAGCCGCTGGGACTTAGGAGAATCCTCTGGGCCAGCAAGTACCAGATACGAGAGGTAAGGAAGAAGCCAAAGTCGGAGTCCAGGAGAAAAGCCGGGTCAGGAGCCAGGAGTCAGAGATCCACACCAAAGCCAGGGATGAAGCAGAGGACCGAGTCGTGGACGGAGCTGGGTCGGAAGCCAGAAGGTCAGAAGTCAATACCAAGACAGGAACAGAAGCCGAAGACGAAGTCATGGAACGGAGCCAGGTCAGAAGCCAGAAGTCAGACGTCAATACCAAAATCAAGGAGCAGAAGCAGGAGACTTCAGGAAGCAAGCCGGGTCAAAGACAGAAGCAATCCAAGAGTCGCAGCAACTAGCAGTCAAGAAAACCTGAGGAACCTCGTTGCAAGGCAAAGGGCTGATGGAGCTGCAGGGTTTAAATACCCTGCAGCGTGTGACGTCACCCAGAGGCCCTCCTACGATTTTCCCGCGCTGCCCCCTTTAAGGGTCGAGCCCCAGCACACGTGCGCGCCTAGGGGGCGGGGACCAGCGCATTGGGTCGACGGCATTCTCCCTGCTTGAGGGAGAGTCGCGGAAGGCGGAGGATGAGGCCCACACGGCCTAGGAGTGCTCCGAACGGGCCGGGCCAGCCCGGAGGTAGGAGGAGGGACCGGAGAACGGCCCGATCCCGTAACACATCAGAAGGGCAGAGACGGAGGATGTCAGGAACATCAGGAGGGCAGAGACGGAGGACGTCAGGAACATCAGGACATCAGAGACTGGGATCAGGAACAGCAGAGATGAAACAAAGAGGGATCCCTTGGAATACTGGAACACCAAGCAAGAGCAGGAACATGGAGTCCAAGGGGAAGGAGAATCTCCTCAGATGACTGGCTCATTGCGAAGGCAAAGCTGACTGGAAGTTGAAGTCTTTTTATAGGGCTGAAGACAGGCAACTCCCTGGGAGGAGTTTGGATGGGCCACCCCTAGCTGGCCCTATAACTGAGGAGAAGTGCTACGGGCTGGCCCCTAGGGAGAAGGGCATGGCCCAAACCTGGAAGTCCATGCAGACCCAAGCAAGCTTCAGGCCAGCCCCAAGGACACCAAAGTCCTCCCAGGCCCCAGAGAAAATCCTGGACAGTTCGTAGGCGAGACCCCAGCTTCAGAGCGGCCTCCAGGAAAGAAGCGAGAAGCTCCCTGCAGCACAGCTTCAGGAGGACTCATAACAATTGATGAGACCTTCAGGGACATAGTAGCCAAATCCCAAATCCAGCCTGGCAGCCGCAGTGCTGCCTTGGATCAGAAAGGTCTTCTGGTTAGATAGCTTCATCTTGGTGTAGCAGGCAGTGATCCTGTAACAAGGACCTGCTCTCCAGGTGCTGTGTTGTCCTCTCACACTGAGGACAAGTCTCCCAGATCTATTGCCTAGAAGGGAAGGGTTAGGCTGGTCATCACAGTGATTCGATTATTAGAAATGTAGATAGCCGGGTGGCTGGTGGATGTGAGCACCGTTTGGTAACTTGCCTGCCTGGTGCAAAGTTGGCAGACCTCACGCATCACCTAGATAGGATTATAGACAGTGCTGGGTAGGAGCCAGCTCTCATGGTACATGTAGGCACCAATGACAAAGGAAAATGTGGGAGAGAGGATCTGGAAGACAAATTTAGGAAATTTGTCTTCCAGATCCTACATGTACCATGAGAGCCAGCTCTCATGGTACATGTAGGCACCAATGACAAAGGAAAATGTGGGAGAGAGGATCTGGAAGACAAATTTAGGTAGAAAGCTGAAATCCAGTCCTTCAGGGTGGCATTCTCTGAAATGATCCCTGTTCCACGTGAAGGTCCCCAGAGTCAGGCAGAGCTCTGGAGTCTCAATGCATGGATGAGACGATTGTACAGGGAAGAGGGATTAAGTTTTGTAAGGAACTGGCCAACCTTTTGGGAAAGGGGGAAACTTTCCTGAAAGGAAGGGCTTCACCTTAACTAGAGTGGATCCAGGCTGATGGCACTAACTTTTAAAGAAGAGATAGAGCTGCTTTTAAACTAAAACAAAGGGGAAAGCCGCCAGTCATTCAGCAGTCCATGGTTCAGAGGAATGTATCTTTGATAGATACTAATGAAACAGGAGAGTTAGGGCATCCCAAGAGAGAGGCTGCAATAAAAGCAATAGTAGTCCATGTACCTATAAGAAAAGAATCACCTGAGCTAAAGAATTCAAAATTATCCCTATCAATTGAAAAACAGGTTGTTAATATAAACAAAACACACACTTTGAAATGTTTGTATGTCAATGCCAGTAGTCTAAGAAGTAAAATGGGAGAGTTAGATTGTATAGCAGTGAATGATGAGATAGACATAATTGGCATTTCAGAGACCTGGTGGAAGAAGGATAACTAGTGGGACAGTGCTATATCAGGGTACAAATTATATCGCAATGATAGGGAGGAGGGAAAGATATCTAGGTGTCATAGTGGATAACACATTGAAATCGTCGGTGCAGTGTGCTGCAGCAGTCAAAAAAGCAAACAGAATGTTGGGAATTATTAGAAAAGGAATGGTGAATAAAACGGAAAATGTCATAATGCCTCTGTATCGCTCCATGGTGAGACCGCACCTTGAATACTGTGTACAATTCTGGTCGCCGCATCTCAAAAAAGATATAATTGCGATGGAGAAGGTACAGAGAAGGGCTACCAAAATGATAAGGGGAATGGAACAACTCCCCTATGAGGAAAGACTAAAGAGGTTAGGACTTTTCAGCTTGGAGAAGAGACGACTGAGGGGGTATATGATAGAGGTGTTTAAAATCATGAGAGGTCTAGAACAGGTAGATGTGAATCGGTTATTTACTCTTTCGGATAGTAGAAAGACTAGGGGGCACTCCATGAAGTTAGCATGGGGCACATTTAAAACTAATCGGAGAAAGTTCTTTTTACTCAACGCACAATTAAACTCTGGAATTTGTTGCCAGAGAATGTGGTTAGTGCAGTTAGTATAGCTGTGTTTAAAAAAGGATTGGATAAGTTCTTGGAGGAGAAGTCCATTACCTGCTATTAAGTTCACTTAGAGAATAGCCACTGCCATTAGCAATGGTTACATGGAATAGACTTAGTTTTTGGGTACTTGCCAGGTTCTTATGGCCTGGATTGGCCACTGTTGGAAACAGGACAGGGATGGCCTGGATTGCTGAGACCTGTGCCGGGCCTATGGATTTTGCAATCTGTTAGGATTTAGATAGTATGTGGGCCCTGGTCCAAGGTGAGAGATGATTCCGCCCACAGGGAGGGGTCCCATGAACCTCACCAGCGGGACGCGAGGTCTCAGTGATGTCAGACACAGTATCAGTCTAGAGTCTTTATTAAAGAGATAGAAGCACTATCCGTGGAACGGGGAGTGCCAGAGAGGAGGTCTCACAGACCCAGAAACATAGAGTCAGTGGAATGGGGGATACCCAGAGGGAATACCTCCATAGCGTTGGTAATGGTCCGCAGAGTGGGGTATACCGATGAGGTCTTCAGTAGAGATGGTAGTAACCCGTGGGGTGGGGTACACCGAAGGTCCTCAGTGGAGATGGTAGTGGTCCACAGAACAGGGTACACCGATGAGGTCCTTAGTAGAGATGGTAATGGTTTGCGGAGCGGAGTTCACAAGAGAGGGTCCTCAGTAGAGATGATAGTGGTCCGCAGAGCAGAGCACGCCGATGAAGTCCTTAGTAGAGATGGTAATGGCCCTCAGAGCAGGGTACATCAGTGAGAATCCTCAGTAGAGGTGATGGTTGACCGCAGAGTGGGGAACACCAATGACATCCACAGTAGAGTTGGTAAAGGCCTGCAGAGCGAGGTACGTCTGAGGGAGTCCTCCATAGAGATGGTAATGGTCCGCAGAGAGGGGTATACCATAGAGGTCCTTGGTAGAACACGAAGTGGTTCCAGGAAAGCCCCAGGGAGTGGGGCAGGATCCCAGGCATCAGGCCCTCCGAGGAGTGGATGTCCGAAGATGATAAGAGGGCCCCCGAGGAGTGGGTACCCAAGACGTCTACGCCAGGAAGCAGGAACTGGAACACAGGTCCTCTGAGATCGAGATGGATTTAGCAAGGATGGGTCTCTTTGCCAAGTAGTCGGTAAGCAGGGCCAGCTGATTTAAATATCCTGAAGGGATCTATTTATTTATTTATTTATTTTAAATCTTTTCTATACCATCGTTAAGGTGGGAACCATCACAATGGTTTAGAGTAAGGCACATAAAAGTAATGATACTAAAATCTGTCAGTTTATAATTGTGCCATAAGGTTCGGTAACATAATTTGTAATCAATGTTAATTGATAAATGTGATAATTCATGTCCAGGTCTTTCTATATCAGTTTTGAGTATAACACTAGTTTTATAATTGTAACTTTTCCTTTAGTGATGAGCTATCTATTAAAAACTACACACTCAGTGATTGCTATAGTGTGTGTGGGTGTTGTTCATACCTTGCACTTCCCGGCTACTATTCTCCCCTCTCTTTTTGAAAAGCTTGTTTAAAGAGCCAGGTTTTTAATTTTTTTCTAAACGCTTTGCTGTCTCTTTGCAATCTTAACTCCAAGAGCATGGTGTTCCATAGTATGGGGCCTGCCAAGTTTAACACCCTTTCTCTTACTTGTGTTAGTCTTGCTGTTTTGACTGATGGAATAGTTAGGAGTGCTTTGTTGGCTGACCTCAGGTTTCTGTTGGGGATGTGTATGCGAAGGGCTGTGTTAAGCCAGTCTGCGTTTTCGTTATGTATTAGTTTATGTATGGTGCATAGTGTTTTGTATTGTATTCTTTATTCAATGGGAAGCCAGTGTAATTCTGCCAGTGTTTCGGTGATGTGTTCTCTTTTACTTTTGCCAGTTAAAACTCTTGCAGCTGGAGAGGATGCCCCCGAGGTTCCCGTCATGACGTGCTTAAGACTGGCCTGTACGTGCGTGCGTGCGCGTGCCTAAAGAATCCCAATGGCAAGATGGCAGTCGGCAGCGCCCATGCCTCGCTGGGAGGCCTGGGAGCTGAAGGCAGGCTGTTGGCAGGTGTCAGAGGCTGCCAGTCTACCCCATGGAGTCAGAGAAGTGTAAAGAGAGGTGAGCAACTGTGGTCGCAGCCGTCTGCGACCGACGGGCATAACAGCTGGGACCAGGGATTTTCTGGATGAGAGCTGTGGAAACAAAGAAGACATAAGTATGAATGCTAAGAAGTGTGCATGCACTGTTTGTCATAAGATGTGCACTTTGCATCGATCAATCGATCAATGTAAGCATCGTATGCAAACAATTGTGGACATCTGTAGCAGAGAAGACATTTACAGGTGATGGGAACTTACTGGTCCAGACTCACATGGTGTTCAGGGATTTGTCCATCCCCTAGAAGATGTCATGTCCCAGCCATTGAATGAGGTGCTCCTCCATGGACATGAGGACTATCAGGGATGTAGCTCCTCCTCCTGTCGGGTACTGGTATTTTTTGTGGCTCACCACTTTCTTTTTCAGTTGGGCCTTTACATTGCACTAGGGGTAGTCCACCTGCTCTCTGCATTGGGATATAGCCTCCTTGATGGTGAACCATGTCTGGCCCTTACCTACCTTGGACCTCATCGCTGCATGGTTCCCAAACAGCATATTGTAATGCTTGAGGACCCTGGTAATCAGCATCTTGTTGTCCTCAATGCTGAATTTGTATAGGCAAAGATAAGTGCGACCTGCTGCCTGGATGCCAGATGACGGGGTTGTCACTTCCAGATGCTGAGGTCAATCTTCTGACTCTTGTTCTCACTCCCCGCTCCTCTCCCTTCCTCCCCCAACTCCTATCCCAGCCCTCTCTGTCTATCCTTACTAGGGGTGTGCATTCGTTTTGAACTTAAATGTAAAACGCAACTTATTTTTGTTTTTTAACTTAAAAAGTGATGAGGCGAAAACGATCGGATTTCCAACTTATTCAACATAGCTATGTTGAATACGTTGGAAATCGCGATTGTTGATCCTAAATAAAAATTTAAACCCCTCACCCTCCTTAATTCCCCCCCAAGACTTACCAAAACTCCCTGGTAGTCCAGCAGGGAGTCAGGACGCCATTTCTGAACTCCTTTGCGAGGAGCACGTGAGGTCGGCGTCACGTCGGAGTGACGCGGCGTCACTCTGACGTGACGCCGACGTCATGTGCTCCTCGCAAAGGAGTTCAGAAATGGCGTCCTGACTCCCCGCTGGACCTCCAGGGAGTTTTGGTAAGTCTTGGGGGGGGATTAAGGAGGGTGAGGGGTTTAAATTTTTATTTGCACGTATGGACATAGACTCAACTTATGGAATTCTCCATATGTCCATATTGACCGAAACTGACCCCCCCCCTTTCGACTTATGGACTTATGAACATAAACTTTTGCTCTGCACATCCCTAATCCTTACCCTGCTGTCCACCTTCTGCCACACCTGCCTATTCCTTTCCCCCTTCCACCTCCTTCTTTCCCTCCTCCCTATCTCTACTCCTGTCCCTACTTCTACTCCTCCTCCTCCTACCACTCCTGCCCTCCTCCCTCTCCTCCCTGCTGCCCTCCTCCTCTTCTTCTTCTCCTTATGTCTTTCATTTCACCATCCTCTCCACCACTCTGCACTCCTCTGCACTCTGAACCTCTCCACACTCCTCCATCACCACACAAAGACAAACTGACAAACTTGACAAACACACAAAAACTTCCACACAGATAAAGACAGGAGACAAAAATGATAACACTAAACAATAGGACAACTCACTCAGAAATCGCTATGAACCTCCACTAAACTCCACTCCTCTCCTCTTTCTCCCACGCCTGACACAACCTCAAAAAGGCAGCTGCAGAAAGCCGGTGTATATAAACAAAGAATATAATGTGCCAGATGTAAAATGATGCACAATGCACTAATGTGTCATACAACACGATACTACATCACAAGATGCGATAAATTATCGCAAATTGTGAAACTTACTTAATCAATGAGGCATACCAGAAATTTTCCTAACCATGCCCTTTTTTATCACGGACACTAACATTCTATATTTCTGCTTTATTTATAGCATTTTCATGAATCTAGGGCTTTAGCTGGATAGAACTGAAATTTGTCTAAGTTAGACGGATAACTTAAACATGAGCCGGAATGCCTCTTTTGTCTGGCTAGATTTTAGCCAGATAATGACTTATCTGGCCAAAATCTAGCTGGATAAGTGGCTCAATATTCAAAACTTTGACTTTTAGACAGATGACATTTGAGTTATCCATCTTAAAGGCTTTGGATATTGACGTCAATATACTTTTAACATTAGTAAACATTGAAATGCCATATTGAATCTTAACCTAAGCCATAGCTGATTCAGTACAGTGGAGCAAGTTTTTAATAACATCTTTAAACTGAGTGAGGGGTTAAATACAGTATTTGGATCCAGCCCTATGGTTTACTGACCAGTGCTGTGCATTTCCATGCAGAAGGTTCCCGAATCAATTCCCAGATCAGATCTTACACACCTTGGGTCAGCTGGGGCAGGGAATGCTGTGGAGGTCATGTTAACAACCCCTGGGGGGAGGGGGTCATTAACCAGGGTGAAACCTAATGACTGGATTTAGAGCCCATGATTCAAGGTTCTAGAAGGAGTCCTGGTGCATGGTACCTGACTGCAGAACTATTTACTTATTTTAATAGTATTTATGAATCACTTTATAGATACAATCTATCGCTACATTGATCAGACAAGGAACAGTGGGAGGACTTAAAAAACATAGATGTAAAATATCCTTTTGTAGTTGCAAATTAAGGCTCATGGTACCAGGATTGCAGCCACTGGTTCTGATTAAAGTGGAAGAAAAAGGAGAAAGGACAAATTACTGTGGAAAAAAAAAGATAATTGGCTGCTCTTGGTCTGTTGTGTAAGTAACCTTACTGCATAGATCCCTTTAATTGATAAGTGATGTGAAATGTGGGGTTTACTGTATTAAGTCATTGCATGCTTCCCGTAAATTCATGCATTATGCATGCAATAGACTCTGTCAAGATATCATATGCTGTATTGCAATGGACATATCTGTTTTTCTCCCAGTTTTTTAGTATAATGCCAGACTGCTATATTCATCATCACTAGATTTACAAATGGCATTCTTATATTTTTTTTTTAACCAAGTCTTCAAAGTTAGTAAGACTGTTCAGATGACATCTGCACTTCATATGGATCAGTTGCAGATTACAATAAAAGCTCAGCTTCCAAAACCTAACAAAGACAACCCTAAAAGTAGTTCTGTATAATAGATGAAAGTGCTACCATAGGGAGTAAAAACACTTCTTTGTATTTGAGTCTTTAGGGCTCTTCCTTGGAACATCCTTTAACATGAAGAACACTGACATTTGACTATTAAAGCTTCTAAGTTCCTTTGCTTAACCTGGATGCACAAATCAAATGCTAGGAGAAAAAAACCACAGTTTCAGCTTTTTTCATGGCTGTATCATGAATGTAAAAAAATGTTGAGATATGGTAATATCAGCCAGGGAATGAAGGAATTAAATAATTTGCCATTGGCCATCTATTTGTTGATCCCCTCTACCTCCTTTTTGAATATTTAGTTGTTTCCAAACCAAGCATAAATATTTTGAGGGCAATTTGCAAAAGCCATTTGCCATGGTAAATAACAGGCTGCCTAGAATCTGGGTAAAAGTACAGGGGATCAAAAACACATAGGTGGGCTCAGAGCTAGGGTGGCCAGTGATGCCTACAGTTTGGCATTTTGTAAATTTCCTTGTGGTCTTTATCCAAGAAAAAGCGCCAGTGGGTACCAATCTCTGCGAACAACCTTTTCCTCAAGGCAATTTTTGAAAAAGAAAGCAGATGCTTGTACTTTCCCTTTGAGAGCTCAGCGCCAAGTCGGTGGGAAAAGGTTCCCTGCAGGCTTTGCCACAATATGGATATATTTTGAAAACTGCATCAACAAATGTGTCAGATCTCTGCTGCATCACATAAACGCATGTAGCCTACAGCTTTGGAGTCTCCAACACTAATCTCCAAGTATTTTGCTAACAATTTTTCTTTTAAAGTTATTGTCCGAGCACTGCTCTGAAGAAGAAAGAAAGGCTGATGCCTGATGGCTCCTTTAGCCCTTTTCCCCATGTGTGCTGAAGGATTGTAAAATGGCTGGCCTTGCGTGGCTGACAATTGATACGCATTGGCATCCCTCACTGTCTTGATAAGTAATCTATGATTGTTTTTTGGTGATTGACACACAATTTTCGAAGAATGCAGTTTGTCAAAGAGTCCTTTCCTTTCCTTTTGTAGCAATCTCTTTTTCAAGCCAGTGCAGGCAATTTCCTGTATGTGATGGCATTCAAGACATGAGATATCCTTGTCTTTGACAGTAAAGGACATTTGTTTCATTCGAGCTTTTCCCTTATCACTGACAACAATAAAATTGTCAAGTGTGTGATTTGAAACAGAAAATACAGTATGAACTTTTGTGTAAGCAGGGGACATTGGACATAATAACTTTCTGTACTTTATTTTTTTCTCTCTTACTAAAGTAGGTAAGTAGACAAAAAGTAATAGTAACCCATGTGTATTCTCTTTTAGGAGGATACTGGGATTTGAAATAAAGGAAACTGTGAGAAATTTTAATCTGATAGTACAAATACTAAAGGATCTTGAAAGTTTGGGGAGAAAAATAATTACATTTTTTATTTAGATTTCACCTTTTGTGACTGGTCAGTCACTTACTTCAAAGCAGATTACATTCAGATATAGCAGGTATTTCCCTGTCCCCAGAGGGCTTACAGTCTAAAAGGTGACTTTTCAAAGAGGTTCAGCACATACAAATAGCATAAATGCATGTAGGTATCATGGACATATATATATATATATGTGATTTAATAAACATCAAGAGTAAATGTGTATTTTCATTTTTGCATGTGTATTTTATCAGAGGAAAAAAAGTGGCCTAGGTACATTCCAGAATGGGGTTCAGAAGAATGCACGATAGATGCTATTATCAAAGAGATATACACACATACGTTACTTTCTTACACTTTTACACCTACTCATTGGTGCAAGTGAAATTGGACTTCTTTGTTATCTGCAGTTTTTGGGTGGGAAGGTCTGGGTGAATGGTGGGGGTTCAGGATGAAATGCTAGTTAAGTAGTAGTAGTAGTTGTAGAAGTAGTAGAGGGTCTAGGTAAACTAAAAGAAGGAGTTTGTAAGATGGTGGAGGTATCAGAGAACTGGTGATTCCAGGTAGGTATGCAAGTAAGCATTTTCAAAAGTTATATGTGCATACTTTATAAAATACTGCCTCTGTGTTTAATTCTGGGTGTTTATTCATGCAGTATGATAATAATAATTTCATGCATAAAATATACATGTGTGTGTTTATTAAATGGGTAGATAAAGTATGCATTTTCTTATGTAGCAAGATACTATAAACCAGGTTCCTGCCCCCAAGAGCTTATCATATGTTGGAGCCTTACAATATGGACTGAGCTACATATGGATCTGAGTGATATGTTTTGGAACTGTCAAAATGGGGGTTTTCCATCCTGCAGTTACTACAAGCTGCCACAGCCAAAGTGAAAAAATATAAAAATATGTCAAAAACCTCTGTGTGCTCTCCTGTGAATGATAATTGTTCTGCAAAAACCAGCATCCAATACTTATAGTGTTAACACATTGGGGAAAGAGCTGTATGTTTAGCCTTCCCAGAGAACAGCACTACATAGACAGCAGAGGAGGAAGCCAAAGGAATTGCTGGGAGGCCATTTAAGGTAGAAAAGGTACAATTTGGCTTGCTCTGTCTGTGAGTGATAGGTGAGATGGCCAGGAGTTGAAGACAGAAGCCAGGAAGAGAGGAGTACATCTGGTAACCCTGCAATCAGCTCTTCTTCTGAAGAGCTATTCATTTGGGGGGGGGGGGGGGCGAGAGACAGAAATCTGCGCTTTCAAGAAATAGAGAGACAGACCGCTGTTCTTGCTTTATAACTGAGTTACATTTAAAATACCATCAAGGGACAGAGAAGCAAGGAGCTGAAAGACTGAGAGACTTCCTTTCCAGAGATATCCAGACTGGATCACTCTCCTAAGAGACTGAGTTAAGTAATCTAAGCTTTGCACAGAGAATATCAGCAGAGGAAGGAGAAGGTTTATTTCCTTGCCTTTTGTCACAAATTCAGTAGTTCATCCTAACTGCTTCAGCCTTTCAGCCAAAATCAAGCATAAACCCTTGTTGGCAGGTACTAAGAAAAACTGAAGGTTCATGGTCTTTCTGTAAGAGACCTAAACCAGGCCCATTTTCTGTTTAGTATCAAGTAAAACATTTTGGGAAGCTCCCCAGGAGAGAGAGACTTTTCACACACTGCAGGGCTCATCTATTTGGTTTGTCATTTAGCCAGCTCCACCATCAAGATGGACATCTTCATTTTCTTGCTTGTTTTTTTTTTTTCCACACAATTTTGTGTTAGGAACAGGGTGCACCCTTTCCAAAATGATGACATTGGGGTGGACCTCCCCCCTTTTGAGAATTCAGGGATAAAGACAAGAACAAATTAAATGGCTAATATCATCAGGCAACGCCCTTAGTCTTATTCAATTTTGCAAAATTATCTGAAGGTTAGTAAAGTGATTGCAAAATAGTCAAATGGCTATAATGCCGCTTGTTTTAAGATAGAAAATATTGTTATTAAAAAAAACTCAATAATCAACTTCTCTTATTCCAAATAACGATCTCCAAACAGATTGACAATAGACGACTCATCTTGTTACAAATGAATTACATATAATGGCAAAATTACTCCGATGACCAAAAGGTGAAGTGTTGTGATATATTGTATATATAAATACTAAAAAGTGTTCGTGCTTGAAGATTAATTAAAACAAATTAAATAATATTTAAATGGTGCAAAAAACGACGAAGTGCTTATATTAAGTGTAATTGTTCTACCTTAAAATTAAGGCAGCAGTGCGTATCAGCTAAAAACTAGGGGTGTGCATTCGTTTTGAACTTAAATGTAAAACGCTACTTATTTTTTTTTTTAACTTAAAAAAGTGATGAGGTGAAAATGATCGGATTTCCAACTTATTCAACATAGCTATGTTGAATACATTGGAAATCGCGATTGTTGATCCAAAATAAAATTTAAACCCCTCACCTTCCTTAATCCCCCCCCAAAGACTTACCACAACTCCCTGGTGGTCCAGTGAGGAGTCAGGACGCCATTTCTGCCATTTCTGAACTCCTTTGCGAGGAGCACGTGACGTCGGCGCCACGTCGGAGTGACGCGGCGTCACGTGCTTCCTCGCGGGTTTGCTCCGGGACCCTCGTTCGACCCAAAAGGAACTTTTGGCCAGCTTGGGGGTGTCAGGAGGCCCCCCAAGCTGGCCAAAAGTTCCTTTTGGGTCGAACGAGGGTCCCGGAGCGAACCCGTGGGGAATCACGTCACGCCGCGTCACTCTGACGTGACGCCGACGTCACGTGCTCCTTGCAAAGGAGTTCAGAAATGGCAGAAATGGCGTCCTGACCCCGCTGGACCACCAGGGAGTTTTGGTAAGTCTTGGGGGGGGGGGGGGGATTAAGGAGGGTGAGGGGTTTAAATTTTTATTTGCACATATGGACATAGACTCAACTTATGGAATTCTCCATATGTCCATATTGACCGCAAATGGGACCCCCTTTCGACTTATGGACTTATGAACATAAACTTTTGCTCTGCACATCCCTACTACAAACTAAAAATATCATATGTATTTAGAAGTTCAAGCAGATATATTCATTAACTATTATATATAAATACTGAAAGATGATTAATAAGTCGGTGATTCCTATCATTTATATGACAAGTGTACTGTATCTCGAAACACAGCCAGAAGCTTTTATCAAGCATATTTAATTTATTTTTTTTAAAAACTATCAAAAATTAATGTGGAAATGGCATTGTCCAAATTGTGACTTGATGTTAAAACAACGACTCTACTTTGATGTATTTTTAAAACCCCACAGGGGGGTACTTCTATCGGCTGTGGAAAAAGCATGGTGCTGAAACATTAATAGAACATACAACAAGTATAGCAATAATATTAGCTCGAGCTGACCAACCTTTAGTGTTTACAAATGGGTCAACTTTGTGGCAAAATTATCTTTGGTCACACAAAATATGAGTAAAATACCGCGGACAAGAGCTTATATTAGCTATTGCTGTCACCACTAGTGCTAGAGTGGCATTGTCAGAATAAATGTTAAGCTGATGACTCAAAGCAATCTTATTAAGTAAAGAGAAGATTTAATAACATTTTGACTTAAATAAACCCACTTGCCATACATCCTATGCATCTGGTGTACTCAAACCAAAAAAGTTATCTTTAATGCTTGGCGCCAAAATAGATGTCAATCAACTCACTAGGGGCGGGGAAAACAACGAACTTCGGAACGAATATAGAGAGAAATGGCTAAACAAAAAATTAAAAATTAAAAATTAAACCACCAGAGGGTAAACTAAAAATAAAAAGAACATGTGAGAATAAGGAAATGTCAATCAACTCATGGGGGCATGGTTTTGCTAGTCGCAAATGTAAATCCCTTACATACCTTATCTCGAAATAATCTTTCATATGAATAAATATGGTGCCAAAACATTAATAAAACATACAGTGAATGTTGCAATAATATTAACTCGACTTGACAAACCTCTAATGTTTTACAAATGGGTCAACTTTGTGTCAAAATAAACTTTGGTCACACCAAATCTAAGTAAAATACCGCGAAAAAGAGCTTGTATTGGCGATTGCTGTCACCATTAATACTAAAGTGGCATTGTCAGAATAAATGTTAAGCTGATGACTAGAAAAAAGATGTAACAAAATTTTGACTTAAATAAATCCACTTGCCATACTTACTATGCATCTAGTATACACGAAAAATTCAAACAAAAGGAGAGGACATTCAAACAAGATGTCTTTTATGTTTAAGTTTTGCGCCAAAATAGGTGTCAATCAACTCACTAGGGGCGGGGAAAAATGACGAAATTCAAAACTAGCATTATTGAAAGAAGAAATGACTAAACAAAAAATGAAAAATTAAACAATCGGAGGGTAAAATAAAAATGAAAATAAAACTAAAATAAACATGTAGGAATTGGGGAAATGTCAATCAGCTCATGAGGGCGTGGTTTTGCTAATCACAAATGTCAATCACTTACATACCTTAACTCATAGGTAAAATCTATTGCCAAATAATCTTTCATATGATTAAATATAGTTCCCAAACGGTCTTATTATCGTATACCACTTAAAACAGTGAATTATAAAAACTACTCGAATGTAAAATAAACATAATTACTAACTAAAAACAACGTGTAGGGAATGTCAATCAAAAAATAAAAAAATAAATAAAAAATAAAATAAATAAAACACAATCAATTATATGGAGTCTATTTGTCCTTCTACTCGCCAAACTTCATAAAAAGTCCAAAAACACAGTTATTAACCTATTCATAAGACTAAATATGCATGAGGATAATGCAAATATTGATATTGAACATAGATAAAAATATTCCAGGAATCTAAAAAACCTAATAGCCTGTGATGTACTCCACGATATAAGCAACATGAAACCCTAGTGCAAATACTTAGAGGAAAAACCAACATACTATTATAAAAAAAATATTAGGTTATAAACCCCTATTATACTGTGATGTACTCTACATAGATAAAAAATTACTTGAAAAGAAAACGGACTTTATGCTATAAAAAGACAGAGTAATCAATATCTAGGTTTAAACCATGTGGTGACATTGTATTAAAATCATAAATTAATTTTTGTTCTTGCTGTAAAAGTATTTTTTCTAGATCGCCTCCTCTCCGGTGCATCGAGGGTTGCAACAGAACGCAAAATTTATAATCATTGAATTTGTGGTTTGCCTCTAGTGAATGATCAACTAGAGGTTTAGACACAATTTTCCTGTTGATGTTACTTTTGTGTTCTATAATCCTTTTTCTAAATTCTCTGTCTTACCAATGTACATCTTGTTACACGGACATATAACTGCGTAAATAACGCCTTTGCTCCTGCAGTTTGTAAATTGTTTTAATACGAATTTCCTGCCAGTACCTGGGATATCTACATTGTTGGTCTATATATTAACATTACATACAGAGCATGCATTGCAAGGTCTATGTCCAGCTGGTCTGATATCTGCTAACTGTTTCTGTGGTAGAGCTGATGGGGAAACATAATCTTTAATGTTTTTATATCTTTTGTTTGCTATTAATATCTCTTTGTCTTTAAACCCATCTATCAACTGAATCATTGGCCAGTGACGTTTCAAAATTTTGATTATATTATGTGACATGTGCGTGTATGTCAACGGACAAGTAATTTTAACGTTTGGTCTCTTAGGGCCTCATTTTCAAAGCACTTTACCGCGTGCGATAAATTCGCGAATCGCGTTAACAGCTGTTAACGCGATTGCAAATTAGTCATTTGGTATTCAGGGGGCGGAGTTGGGGCGGAGCATATGTAAAGCGGGAACCTGTGTATCGTGTGCGGCGAAACAACCGCTACGGGCCAGAAAAGGATTATCACCATCCACGGTAGTTCCGGACAGCCTGTTGCAGGCTCCTAGAGAGAGAGAGAGAGAGAGAGAGAGAGAGAGAGAGAGAGAGAGAGAGAGAGAGAGAGAGAGAGAGAGAGAGAGAGAGAGAGAGAGAGAGAGAGAGAGAGAGAGAACCTTACTATAATGCCTATGCCCTACATAGGTATTTGAATCCCTATGGGAGGGCTACCTACTAACTCGGGGTGGGGATTAGGTATGAGCGTCGGGGGTTGGGGCCACTTTTGCATTCCACATGAGACCTACGGACAGAACAGTGGTCTCTAGTGCAGATTTGCTGGCCGTCGGAGTGAGGACGCTCACACCAAGAAGTGGTTTGGGCAACGTTCTCTCTACCTAGCTTGATGGACACTCTACCTGGGCAACAACATGCTAGGTGGAGAGAATGTTGGCCAAATCTCCGCTTGGAGTGAGCGTCCTCACTCCGACGGCCAGCAAATCTGCACTAGAGACCACTGTTCTGTCCGTAGGTCTCATGTGGAATGCAAAAGTGGCCCCCAACCCCCGACGCTCATACCTAATCCCCACCCCGAGTTAGTAGGTAGCCCTCCCATAGGGATTCAAATACCTATGTAGAGCATAGGCACTATAGTAAGGTGCGCTCTCTCTCTCTCTCTCTCTCTCTCTCTCTCTCTCTCTCTCTCTCTCTCTCTCTCTCTCTCTCTCTCTCTCTCTCTCTCTCTCTCTCTCTCTCTGAGCCTGCAACAGGCTGTCTGGGACTATTGCCAAATATCGTGCACCGCGATACAGTGGGAAAACATCGCGTGCAGTGCTAATGTTTTCGCAAATGGCGAAAACATCGCCGCACACGATGTTTCCCCACTGCACGAAAGAAGCCTCATTTGCATTGATAACGCCCCCTAATGCGATATTGGAAAATAAGGCCCTTAATCTTGGGTTGAAGAAGGTCGGACCTTTTTTGTTTGAGTGCTCTATTAAGACCACATATTACATACTAGAGATGTGCTTCGTTTTTTTCTACCGGGTCGTTTTTCGGTTCGGATACTTCGTGGTACAATTCGGGTTTTCTCGTTTCGTTTTTTCGAAAAACGAAACGAGGAAATCCGAAACCGGGCCGAAAAACGAATCGGTAAACGAAGCTTAAAAAACCCACCCCAAGCATTTAAAAACATTTAGAAGCATTTTCGTATATATATACAACCCCCCCCCATCCCGATCCCTCCCCAAGACTTACGAAGATCCCTGGTGGTCCAGCAGGGTCCCGGGTTCCATTTGCCCTCCGTGCCCGGTACTGCAAGCCGTGCGCCTCAAAATGGTGCCGAATAGCCTGAACTACCATGTCACAGGGGCTTTCGGCGCTATTGGTCAGCCCCTGTCACATGGCCATCGGCGCCATCTTGTGCTCCTGACCCCCCCCCCAAGGCTTGCCAATAATCCCTGGGGGTCCAGCAGGGGTCCGGGAGCAATTTCGTTGTCGGCTGCCAGTAACCAAAATGGCGCCGATAGCCTTTGCTATGTCACAGAGGCTTTCGGCGCCATTGGTCAGCTCCTGTCACATGATAGGAGCACAAGATGGCGCCGATGGCCATGTGACAGGGGCTGACCAATAGCGCCGAAAGCCCCTGTGACATGGTAGTTCAGGCTATTCGGCACCATTTTGAGGCGCACGGCTTGCAGTACCGGGCACGGAGGGCAAATGGAACCCGGGACCCCGCTGGACCACCAGGGATCTTCGTAAGTCTTGGGGAGGGATCGGGATGGGGGGGTGGTGTACAATAGTTAATTTAAATGTTTGGGGTGGTTTTTTTAATTTAAAAAAAAATTGTGCCCCTCTCCGCAGGCAAACCCGAAAAACGAAATTTCCCCGAAATTCGGAGAAATTTCATTTCGGGTTTCGGGACCTCCGAAACTGCAACAAATTAGGAAATTTTGTGCAATTTCCTAATTCGGGCGAAAAACGATGCACATCTCTATTACATACTTCTCCGGATAAGCTCTGTCGAGAAATATCTGCTTCATTTCAACAGCTCTATATTTAAATGTCGCATCATCTGCGCAAAGTCTTCTAAGTCGTAAGAATTGTGAGTATGGTAGATTATTCATTAAGGACCTATTGTGGCAACTGTCGAAATGTAAAAGTTTATTAGAGTCTGTCGGCTTTCTGTAAATGTCCGTATGAAATCTGCCCTCTTTTAAAGAAATTTGAATATCTAAAAAGGGAATAGAACTTGTATTGAATTGCATTGTAAATTGAAGATTAAGGTCTAATGTATTAAGCCAATTGTGAAACTCTGCAAGGTCTTCCTGATTGCCATTCCATAGTAGAAATATATCGTCTATATACCTTTTCCATAAAATTATGTTAGCAGACCATCTATGTGCTATCAAGAAGCTTTCTTAAAATTTCGCAACATATAAATTTGCTATGGAAAGAGCCATAGCAGAACCCATTGCAACTCCTTTAATTTGGAGAAAAAAATATTTGTTGAATTTGAAGAAATTATTTGTTAAAGCTATTTCTACTAATTCTATAGCCAGTTGATTCGGTATGCGTCTATGTACATTGTGTTTCAAAAGTTGTTCAGTTACAATCTCTACAGCTGATGTTTGCGGAATGTTTGTATATAACGATTCAATGTCCATGGTGACCATTAAGGACTCATCTTTCACTTTTGGAAAGTTCTCTAGTATTGTAATGAAATCGGACGAATCTCTAATATACGATGAAATGGAAGGGACTTGTTTTTTGAGAAATGTGTCTACGAAAGTGGACAAAGGTTCGAGCAATGAGCCAATTGCTGAGATAATTGGCCTTCCTGGTGGTTCAATTAAGGATTTATGGATTTTAGGTAAAACGTATATTGTTGGGAGAACTGGATGATTCACGGTCAGAAATTCAAATTCCTTATTTGTGATGAAATTTGCTTCTTTCGCTGTTGCGAGTAAGGTGTCTATCTGATTTTTGATTTTTTTAGTAGGATCACTCGATAATTTGCAGTAAAATGATTGATCGGATAATTGTTTTTGAATCTCTGCAATATATTTTGTCCGGTCCATAATCACTATGGACCCTCCCTTGTCTGCTTTTATCACAATATTGTCATCATTTCTTAAATTTGTAATGGCATCCATTTCCTTTTTGGTCAAATTTCAATGGTGTTTATTAGTATCTTTTTGTTCTTCTTTAGCTAGATCATTCAATACTAAAGTCTCATAGGTCTGTATGATTGGATGGACACCACCAGGAGGCACCCATTTACTTGGACGTTTTACAATTGAAATGTCAGCATTTGTCTGGTCAGTATTTGAAAAAAATTTGAGTACCTTAAGTTTTCTGGTAAATTTAAATAAATCTACACGAGTCTTAAAAGCATTGTATGTTGCAGTCGGAACAAATGACAGGCCTTTGTTTAGTACTTTCTCTTCATCTTGACTCAATGACCGAGAGGAGATGTTGACTATCTTATTATATGTTTTCAATGTCGATGATTTCGAAACGGATTGTGGAACTGATTGTATCCCTGATTGTGAGGCTGGAAATGATTGTATCCCTGATACTGAAAACTGCTCCCTCTGCCTCTCCCTCTCCATCCCCCTCTTCCTCTGAAAAAAGGGGTATCCCACCTTTTGTTCTGAATCCCATCCTGTTCTGAATTCTTTCTCCAAATCCTATTGACTTGTGATACCCGTGTTTCACCTCTATCCTGTCTTACACATTCAATTTCTGAACTAAAGAGGGGCGCTGAGGGATCTATTTCATATTCTGTGGTGCTGCGTATACGCTTAGCATTTCCGTCTCTGTTGGGACTAGATATTTCATCTTGTCTATCTTCGTTATATCTTTTTTTATTTGTATGTGGTGGTGTTTTGTCATTCTTATAGAAAGGTTTATGGAAAGGTTTGTTAAAACCATGCCACTGATAAATCTTGTTATTTTTATAATCTGCTTCATCTCTTTTACATTTTTCATATTTTTGAGATTTTAAATCTTTCGTGAAGCTATCTAAATTTTTCTTGTAATCATTATGAATAATGTCGAAACAGAGATCATTTTTTTTGAGAAAATCAAGGTTTACATCCAGTTCACTTTTGATTTGACATTCTCTTGTTTTAGATGTTTTAATAATCAGAATCATTAAGTCCATGGAGCATTTATTCAATATGGCTTCCCACGAGTTCATAAACGCAGCATCCTCTCGGAACATGCTGGGCGGCTTATTGATTCTCAATCCTCTTGGTATCCATTTGTAGCGGCAGTAGTCCAATAGCGTGGATGCAAGCCCACGTAGGGACATAAGGCATGGAAGGACAGACAATCAAGGATAGAGGTAAAGCCCATGTAGGGACATAAAGCCTACACAGACAGGCACAGCATTCAAGGATAGAGGTCAAGCCCATGAAGGGACAAAAGGCCTGGACAGACAGGCACAACAATCAAAGAGATAGGTCAAGCCCACATAGGGACATAGGGCCTGGATGGACAGGCACATCAATCGAGGATAGAGGACAAATCGAGGATAGAGGACAAATTCCAAATGTGGACGGACAGGTACAGCATTAGAGGTCAAACCCTTTTAGGGACATAAGGCCTGGATAGACAGGCACAGCATTAGAGAACATAAGAACATAAGAAATTGCCATGCTGGGTCAGACCAAGGGTCCATCAAGCCCAGCATCCTGTTTCCAACAGAGGCCAAACCAGGCCACAGGAACCTGGCAATTACCCAAACACTAAGAAGATCCCATGCAACTGATGCAATTAATAGCAGTGGCTATTCCCTATGTAAACTTGATTAACAGCCGTTAATGGTCTTCTCCTCCAAGAACTTATCCAAACCTTTTTTGAACCAATAAGAATATAAGAACATAAGAAATTGCCATGCTGGGGCAGACCAAGGGTCCATCAAGCCCAGCATCCTGTTTCCAACAGAGGCCAAAACCAGGCCACAAGAACCTGGCAATTACCCAAACACTAAGAAGATCCCATGCTACTGAGGCAAGTCAAGCCCTTGTAAGGACATAAGGCCTGGATGGATAGGCACAGCATTTGAGGTCAAATCCTTGTAGGTACATAAGGCCTGGATGGACATGCATAGCAATCAAGGATAGAGGTCAAGCTCACATAGGGACATAAAGCCTGGACAGACAGGCACAGCAATCGAGGATATAGGTCAAGCCCTTTTAGGTACATAAAACCTGGACGGACAAGCATAGCATTCGAGGATAGAGGTGAAGCCCACATAGGGAGATAAATCCTAGATGAACAGGCACAGCATTCGAGGATTTCCTTTGTGCAGTTACGTTGTGGTTTGATCTGTCACTTCTTCTTGAACTGGTTCACTGCCACACGAAAATGGCATCTTTTTCATTTCTGAAAGATAATTCAACAGAGGATGCTTTTAAAGCAATAGAGACTGCCATTTGTGAAGCAAGAACTGATCTGGAGATTATTTGTGAATACCCAGAAGCTATTAACTGTACTTATGCACTTCAGCTTATGACAAAGGAATATGAAGAGCTCTCAGAAATAATAAACCGCTACTGAAGTCCAAAGCTACAATATCAACCTATGTTGACTTTGTGGTTTACACAGTGCCTCTGTAAACTATGGAAAGACAGAGGATGAACTAGAGTGCAACTACCACCAGTTTTCTATAACTAGAAACATTACTGTTGGCACCTAAGAAAGATTTCGGAAACATGGCCCATATTATGAAGGTCAGGAAAACTATTGAGCATATGAACTATGCAAGCTACAAACATCTGAAGTCAGCTTTTTATGCTTTTACATTCCAAATGTTGCAAAACAGGAAAAAGAATATTCTGGAAAAAAGTGATGCACAAATACATGAAACTGAAATTAGAAATACCAGAACTAAACTCAGACAGGCACAGCGTTTGAGGTCAGGCCCTTATAGTGACGTAAGGGCTGGACAGACAGGCACAGCAGTTGAGGTCAGGTACATGTGCTGATATTATCTGGAGCATAGGAGGCAGTTGGAGCTGCTCAAGGCTTTCAATTGCTTTTATTCATCTTACCATTCAGAGGGAAAATTTGGAAACCCAAACAAAGGCAGGTTTATTTTCAAAAACACTAGCATTTCCATCAACTCTGTTGCCATCCTTGAGCAGAGAGGGCTCATGATATCCCCTGTCATTGAATATGCATGTTCACTGGGCGCACTGGTTGGTAGACATGACAGATATCGCTGAGCCACTTTGGCTAAGTGTAGCCAGATAGTGGACTTGTGTGCCCAATATGCCATCTGATCTGTCTGCATGTCCTCTGTGGGCTTTGAGAGATACTATGTCACTGACAGTTATGCTGGTGTCTCCTTTGCTTGGGTGGGCTGAGAGTCACTCATGCCAACTGCTTTCTCTCTAGCCCATAGCACAAATGATGAATCTTTATGGGCAACATGCCTTTGGTGTACTGAAGTGGAGGAGGAGGAGGTACTAGCTGTCGCTGACAGAGTGCTGCTCATGCTTGGGCTAGCACAACTCTCTGAATTGCCCGCTGCAGTTTCCTCCTTTGCTTCATGCCTAAGCTGTTTCTGCCTATGGCGCTCTTGATCACGGACTTTTGCTAACAGCAGTTCCTTCACAAATGAGAGACAATTGGACTATAGGGCAAGTTTCCCTTTCACATGAGGATCACAGACTGTGGCAAGCATGATTGTGTGGTCTTCTGTTAAAGGCCTTAATCTCTCTTGCACCTGCTCCTGCAAAACATCCAAACAATGCAGCACCTGAGCTCTCATTCCCTCTTCCTGTTTAAAGCCCTCCAAATTTTCCTCCAGGAAATTAACTATAGGGATGATGTCAGCCAAGGTGGCACTTCTGGAACTCAGCTCCTCCGTGACATCCTTGAAGGGCTACAGGATTTTTACCAGCTGACTCATGACTAACCAATCATGATGCCCTGGGGGATTCTGCACACCTATGTCCATTGAACCAGAAAGTTCATGAAGGGGTGTCTGCAGCTCCACTAACCTCTGCAGCATCATATAGGTGGAATTCCACCAGGTAGCAATGTCTTGAATGAGACGCCAGTGAGGCTTGTCCAAATCAGTCTGCTTTTGTCGGAGAACATGCCCCGACCACACTTCTGTGGAAGTGCGCTGCTATGTTCCTGCAGTTCTGTATTAACATATGCAGGTATTCATTCTCTTGGTGACTGGACTCCAACCCCAGAGCTGACTTCACTACCAGGTGCAGAGTGTGTGCAAAACATCGGATGTTCTGAAAGCGCCTTTTGTATATTGCCTTTACCATGTTTACACCATTATCTGTGACAAAGAACTCTGCCTAAGGATTCCTGTCTAACTGGTATAGTTGCCAGCCTGCCAGCATCTATCTGATGCATGCTAGAATATTGGCTGTGGTATGGGCCTGATCTGTCAGGTGGGTGTGCAGTAAAGCTCAACTCCACCCTGATACTTATTTATTTATTTATTTGAAAACTTTTATATACTGGCGTTAGTGGGGACATCACACCAGTTCACATATTAACAGCAGAGCAGAAAATTACATTATAACAGGGCAGTGGAACTTGGGAGGGGCGAACGATAGTGAAGCATAGAGGGATAGAGAACAAGCTGCAGTGGCATTAAACAAGAAAAAACAAAAATTTACAATATTAATGGTATTATATACATAGAGTTATATACCTAGAATTATATGCAGTATTTGTGGTGTTATACACATCAGTGACTTAACTATTATATAACAGTAATGAGTAGATGCAAGAGCTGGGGGCATTTGGTGACAAAGGACAGGACCAGGACTATTCAGGGTAGGCTCGTTTGAATAGCCAGGTCTTATTCATTAATAGAGCTTCTGTCTGCCCCTGCCTCAGCCAGGTCCCACCAGTGTGCTGTTAGGGAGAGGTAAGAGTGTGCAGCATTCATTGTGGTCCAAATATCGCAGGTGAAATGCACACTCCCCTGTGCCTTAGCTAGCAGCACTTGGATGTGACTGTGACACTGCTTGTACAGGCTGGGGATGACCTTTCTGCTAAATGTGGTTCTGGAGGAGACTTTGTAATTTGGAACTACGACCTTCAGAAAATGCTTGAAACCCACATTCTCCACTATCTGCAAGGGCTGGTCATCAAGGGCAATCATTTCCCCAATGCTCCTGGTTACACCTTTGAGGCAGCCTGCCTCCTTCCCTGGGATAGCAATACCAAACACCACCCCATTTACTCCATGGTGAGTTGTCACTTCTGACACATGGCAGGGGGCTGCTGGCCTGCCACCTGATTGCTAGAAGGGGCTGAGGGCATGGGGTAACTCTGCTCCTTTCCAACCAACTTACACTGCCTGAAAAAAGGGGTCCCCTGACTGGTACTGCCACCATCCCCAGATGGCAGTACTGTTGTTGGTGTTGCCTCTTCATATGATGTGTCATGCCAAAATTAGAAAAATGTCCCATTTACTTGCCTCTGCTAATGGCCCTGCCACAGTAATTACACCGAGCAAAATGTGGGTCCTCTGTCACTTTAAACTGGTTCCAGATCGCAGATGTCTTTCATGATCCCTTCTCTATAGCCTTTGGGGTGGATGCTGGCACTGGAGCTGAAGTAGTGGATGCACCCTGAGAAGCAATGCTGCTGGCATCAGTTACACTCTGTGCCTGCACTGACTGCTCTTCCTCCTCATCCTCAGCAGTTTCTTCTCTCCCCTGCAGCACTGAAGTGGTAGCTAAGACAGGCCTAACGAATACTCCTAAACTTTCGTCAGCTATTACTTCTTCCATTTCTGATGAGAATCCTACACAAAATGATTGTTCATCGGAATCAGAAGCAAACAGTGCCTGCGCTACATTGTCAATGCTAAGTCGAGACTGCTGCCACACTACTGCTTTTGGGTGTCACCATTTTCTCTTGCATGACTCAGCCTCCCCTTCCCTCATGTCCAAAACTACAGGGACAAAAACAGGTGGTGGCGATGCATCATGTTTATATTTCATTTTTTTCCGGATGGAACTGCCTGCCCCTCCAGAGATTTTAGATTGGAACAGGTCCCTTTTTAACTTTAATGGGGGACTGGCACTCCCTTTTGTGGTGTCTCCTTCCCAGTCCCAATCACCCGACCATGTCTAGCTTTCCCTGAAATTATGGATTTAATGTCACTGCCTACTAGGGATTTCAATTAAAAGAATTATTTCCAAAAGAGGCCCACTGGGGATTTGGCTTCACAGACCACCGCTGTCCCAATATACTTGAGTCTGCAAAACTGGCTGCCCACAGACACAGTGCCTTGAAGTGCACTAATGTAATGTATGTGCACACACCTAGCTTGTAACTACAAAAGATGCCCACTAAGGATTTGGCTTCACAGACCACCGCTGTCCCAATATACTCGAGTCTGAAAAACTGGCTGCCCACAGACACAGTGCCTCGATGTGCACTAATGTAATGTATGTGCATACAACAAAGTGGTAACTAACTACAAAAGAGGCCCACCGGGGATTTGCCTTCCGTGACCACCGCTGATCCAATATACGTGAGTCTGCAAAACTACCCAGTGCCCACTGTTACTGATGCCCACTGCAATGCCTTCTTGGATTAAAAGAGCACAGAGAGACAGTGAGTTCAATAATAAAAAACTGCAGTTATGCCAGTCAACAAAAAAGCCTGGCTTGCCACAGCAGCAAAATCGATGAAATATCTGTTTCAATGGCAATTCTATCAAACTAGCTACAAATTGAATATATCTCCCACCCACAACACCCAAATGCTGTTTGCAACCGACCCCAGGTGGTAAAATAAGCAGCAAAATGCCACTGCTAATGCTAGCAGCTTCTCTCAGTGGCACAGAGAGACCTTCTCAGATCAATAAACACATTTGCAGTAAAAAAAAAAAAACAGAGCTAGTAGCTGACACTGCAGCCAAATCGAACAAATATATTTTTCTATCAACATAGCTAGCAATTGAATACAGATTTGAGACACTCAGACTAGCTCTGAGTGAAGCCACCTTCCACAGACCACCTCCCCAGACCACTCCTGCAAAGAAAGTGCATGGCATGCCGTGTGCTTAATGTATATATAGTGCTGGGTCATCAGGAACAACGTCGCAGAGCACTGAGTGAGAGTGGTGGTTCGCTGCATTAGAAAAATGCTTAGAGCTGATAGGTTGCATTCTGGTCTCCTTGCCAACCTGTCTGACCCACTCTATGTCAGGGCTGTGAGGTAACATGACTCACAGGAAAGGGCTGGTTTTTAGCTATGGATACACCCACATGGCATTCACCTATTTCAAATGGCTGCTAAGAAATCACTGCGAGCGAGCCAAAAGAATAAAACTAATGATATGTTTGTATTCATGGGGGATCATGATATGTTTCATGAACCCACAAATACAACGAATATGGACCTATACATTGCGGATTGCCAATGCGTTGCAAACGAATGCACAGCCCTACATGCTGTGGGCTGAATCAACAACCTAGGGCTATCCATCTCACTCAGAATCACATACCCAAGTGGTGAGTACTGTGTTCAGTTCTGGAGACCGTATCCCCAAAAAGACAGAGACAAGATGGAGGCAGTCCAGAGAAGGGCAACCAAAAAGGTGGAAGGTCTTCATCAAATGACTTATGAGGAGAGATTGAAGAATCTAAATATGTACACCCTGGAGGAAAGGAGAAGCAGAGGTGATATGATACAGACTTTCAGATATTTGAAAGGTTTTAATGATCCAAAGACAATGACAAACCTTCTGTCGGAAAAAAATCAGCAGAACCAGAGGTCACAATTTGAAGCTCCAGGGAGGAAGACTCAGAACTAATGTCAGGAAGTATTTCTTCACAGAGAGGGTGATGGATGCCTGGAGTGCCCTTCCGGAGGAAGTGGTGAAGACCAGAACTGTGAAGGACTTCAAAGGGGCATGGGATAAACACTGTGGAGCCATAAAGTCTAGAGGACGTGAATGAAGAGTGGGTGGCTCACGGGAATGATGGCTACTACCTGGAGATAATACCCTTATTCAATAAACATACACACGGTTAATGCGACTCCAACATTGCTCTTAGCTTCAACGGCAAGAGGAAATGTGGAAAAAAGGATTTGCATTCACAAAAAATGGGGAGTAGCTTGCTTGTTACGGTGGTTACTACCCCAAACCGAATAAGCCTGATACTTCACTTTCAATGTATAACCAGCATAGCTCTCTGCTTCAATGGCAGGGGAGAAAGTCTGATACTTCATGCATATCCAGCATAGCTCTCTGCTTCAACGGCAGGGGAGAAAGTCCAATACTTCACTTTCAATGCATATTCAGCATAGCTCTCTGCTTCAACGGCAGGGGGAATGAAGAAAAGTGAATCTATATACAGACAACAACCAACAAGGACTGAATTACATAGTCTGGGTAAACAAATAAGCATGGGTGTAGCTTGCTTATTGCGGTGGTTACTACTCCTAATCTCTACATTAATGGTGGGGGTGGAAGGGAAATAGAACCAAAAGGTTACTAAGAGCCAAGAATAACAGATAAGTATGAGAAAAAAAAAAGTGTGAAGCTTGCTGGGCAGACTGAATGGGCCGTTTCGTCTTCTTCTGCCGTCATTTCTATGTTTCTATGTGAAACGTACCAAAGAGGTGACAAAGTGGGTAGGTCCTCGATCAGATTCATCATTTTTGGATCCACAAATAATGAAATCATGACTGACATTCCTCTTTGACTGTGAACGATTACCAGTTTTCATTAGCTTTTAAATATCCAGTACAGGCAATTATAATTGACAATTTAACACATTATCTTTCACTGTAAACTGTGATGTATCACAGAAAAATTGTTGAAACAGCTTTAAACTGCATTGCACTTCCGAAGCTTGTCACATGAATTTGTCACTACTAGACAACAAAGGAATCATTGCTATACGTGTTTAAAATGATCAATTTCAAATTGCATAAATTACCTATACATTTTGACATAGATACAGAATATGTCCTGATAAAAGCAAGTAGAAAAAGACCAACTCCCTAAGACCTTTTTAAAACAGATTATTTAAAACCAGGAAGAATAAAAAGCCCAATTAAAATATATTTTTCAAGCCTCTGTAAATGTTCTGAATTTTTTAAGCAGAAGAAAGAAACCATGACAGTGAAAATATAGTTTTTAATCATAGAACTATGATAGAACTTTAATTAAGATAATTCAGTGGTAGATGTACAGATACTAACATGCAATTATAGTGAAATTAAAACTGTAACACATTAATCTATCATAATAACCATGGCACTACAGAGTACATCAGTCAATGTGTATGCTTTGGTATCACTGCAGACACCCAAGCTGAATGGCTGCATTTTAACATCATTTTTATCTCTTCTACCCAGAATGTAGTACATTATCAGTTTCATTACAATACGCATGAAATTCACTATCCCTTTTTGTATATGCAAATTCCCTCTGCTGATATCATCAACATCTGGAACAGGGCAGAGGAAATACATGGCACATACTCAAGGGTTGATATCTGTACAACCTCCAACACGAAGCCAAAATCACTTGCATACTTCAACCACTGCTTGGTCTCATTATAATGCGCTCTGGAATACTTACACAGTGCTTCATCAAGGGAAAAAATTGAGAAAGTATAATAGCAATATCAAAGTATGGTACTGCATACATCAATTGATTTATAAGATCAAAGTTGGTTAAAAAAAAAATGCCCAGAAATGTACACTATTAACAACTACTTAGCATAATTACTACCCCACAGCAGGAAAGTAATTAAGCATCTTTGAACTATAATGCTATAAAGATTACTGAGTAGGCATGGGAACAAATATCCTATAGTTAATTTCTCACTCTTGATATTCAGGTCTTGATCACATCAAATATTTATTTATAGGGAGAATAATTTTCAAAGAGAATTTGTAAACAAAACAGCATTTTATATCCAGAAATGTTCTTTTAAAATATTGCTCACCCTATATGTAGGTGAACTTACATGCATATGACTGAGCAAAGGCATTCCCAAGGGTGGAGTTGAAGAGAGGTTTGTCCTTATCTGAGTAATCTTGGATTTTAAAAAGTATGAGCTCAATATTGAAAGCAGCTTCAGTGCTATTTAGCTGGATAAGTGTGACAAATATGGCTAATTAGTAGGGATGTGAATAGTTTTTTAACAATTTAAATTATCATTCGATATTTTTAATATCGTCATTAATCGGTAAAGAGTGCGATACAATAGAAATTCCCCCGATTTATCATAAAAAAATCATTAATCGGGTTAGTGCGTACTAATGGGAGTTAGTGCACACTAACAGGAAGTTAGTACGCACTAACAGAAATTGATTCAATTTGACACTTTTCAGGTCAGTTAAGGTCAGTTAGGAATGAATATGTATTCCTATTGGCTGCCCTCTTATTTATTGATGTTACCAAGGTTCCCACTGAGGTGATGGTTTAATATATGGGGGATGGGAAATGGAAACGGTTGGTAGCTTGACAAAGGGAAGGGAAGAGGGAGGTGAAGGGCCAAGCAGTCAGACTCCGTGGTCTCTGAAGGACAGATCTCTTCAGAAAATCAGAGCTGCTGAATGCAGGGGCTGTCTCTCCCTTCACATCCCTCTCCCTCCCCCCCCCCCCCCCCCCCATTCACTGTGCTCAAGTTTGCAGTTCCTGTATTAAACTAAACTTTTTTTTCACTAGAGTAGAATAAAATAAAATTATCAAAATTGATAATAAAACCCCAATTCTGCAGCTAAAAATAGGCTGGAAATCCTTCCCCCATTGACTTCAATGGGAGCTGGAAAACGAATTCACGTATTAACGTATCAGGGCGCCATACGTCCAAATGCAAGGGAAATGACCCCCGACGAATACGTATCTCGAATGCAACGAAAATTTTCTGGCTGCACATCCCTAGTGTGCACTTCACCAGATAAGTCTACACAGCTAAGCTTAGACCTGCTCTATGGGGCATCCAAATTTAGACATACAATTATATGCCTAACTCCAAATATCAGTAGTTTAGCATGCACGTTATATGTCTAATTCACTCTGCCCTGATCTGCCAAATGCATGCCCACTTTTTTTGAACATACATTTTAGGCGTATAAGGAACTTGTATGACTAAGTAGTGGCTACTGAACATGGGCACATATTAAGCAGCCACTAATTAGTAGGGATGTGAATCATGTGCCCGATTGTTTTAACGATCTCAATTGGCTGGGGGGAGAAAAAAATCTGATCAGCATGATTTTTTTGCAAAAAAATCATTTTTCTGAATAGTGCGCACTAACTCAAGTTAATGCGCACTATCAAAAAATTGTTACTTAACATAAGAACATAAGAGCATAAGAACATAACATCTTAACATCCCTAGTGTGCACTTCACCAGATAAGTCTACACAGCTAAGCTTAGACCTGCTCTATGGGGCATCCAAATTTAGACATACAATTATATGCCTAACTCCAAATATCAGTAGTTTAGCATGCACGTTATATGTCTAATTCATTAAACTAAAGTTTGTGTATTAAACTAAAGTTTGTGTATTAAACTAAAGTTTCTTTAGTTTAATACACAAAGTACTTTGTGTATTAAACTAAAGAAACTTTACATAACATGAAATTAAGTACTTCTCTAGATTCTACTTTAGTGAAACAAAACATTTAATAAAGAAACTTGCAACCTGAGCTTCAAAACATTAACATACTATAGAAAAACTAAACAAAAAACTTTATTATTAATTTATTATATTTACAGTGGTTAAATTTAAAGAGCAGGCTGAGGCTAGACTGGCTACTGCTGGTACTTTTTTTCTCTTTCTGGCTAGTGCATGCTATATCTGGTAGCAAAATGGCCACGGGGGACAGCACCAAGCATGTGTGGCTTAGTGTGCACCTCTAGCTAACGAACATTTCCTCAAATGTTACTTTTAAACCATTAAGTAACAATTTTTTGATAGTGCGCACTAACTTGAGTTAGTGCGCACTATTCAGAAAAATGATTTTTTTGCAAAAAAATCATGCTGATCAGATTTTTTTCTCCCCCCAGCCAATTGAGATCGTTAAAACAATCGGGCACATGATTCACATCCCTACTAATTAGTGGCTGCTTAATATGTGCCCATGTTCAGTAGCCACTACTTAGTCATACAAGTTCCTTATACGCCTAAAATGTATGTTCAAAAAAAGTGGGCATGCATTTGGCAGATCAGGGCAGAGTGAATTAGACATATAACGTGCATGCTAAACTACTGATATTTGGAGTTAGGCATATAATTGTATGTCTAAATTTGGATGCCCCATAGAGCAGGTCTAAGCTTAGCTGTGTAGACTTATCTGGTGAAGTGCACACTAGGGATGTGCAGCCAGAAAATTTTTGTTGCATTCGAGATACGTATTCATCGGGGGTCATTTCCGTTGCATTTGGACGTATGGCACCCTGATACGTTAATACGTGAATTCGTTTTCCAGCTCCCATTGAAGTCAATGGGGGAAGGATTTCCAGCCTATTTTTAGCTGCAGAATTGGGGTTTTATTATCAATTTTGATGAAACTTCTGGGGAGCAATCATCAGAACAACAAAAGAGCTCCAAGGTACTTAGACTGTGGCAAAGTGGCATGAATAAACTAAGGCACTGTAATGGTGCAAAGGGGTACCAGAAGTGGCAAGAGTGCTTTAACAGAGGCACAAATCTCTGTGTCAAAAACACACCACAGCTTCAAAAGAGAGCACCGATAACAGATGCATGAACCCTCAAAGGCAGCACAACAGGCAAAGCGGAAAGACAAGTGGCATTGACATCCTACAGCACAATGAAGGGGGAACATAGCAAGCAGAAAGACTAGCACCAACACACTGAGGAACCATGATAGTGGCAAGAGCACCACAAGGAGCTGAGTGAGTCATCTGGTGATTGGCAGCAAGGCAGAGTGGCAGAACGTTGATAGGGGCAAGACAGGCTGGCAGAGCCGAGGTAGTCATGTCGCTGTGGTTTGATAAGGGAACGACAAGGAGGCAAGACAAGACGAGGCTTAGCATGTGGCAGGACTGTCAACTGGGCATTCTGTGCACCTGACCCATCTTGAAACAGGGACCAGGGAGTCTTACACGAGTACTAGGACCTGAAACATGATGAACTATGCCTGAGTGGAGTGGAGCATCTGCGGGTGGAATGGGTTGTCCACTAGAGTGGAACAAGAGCCTTCAAAGTGTGGCGACATGGAGCAGGGTGCCATGTGAACAGCGGTTAAACATGGGTCAACAGGTCCTAAGAGATAGGCTGCAACACCGTGGAGAGTTCCCTTTCCTAAAAGCAGGAAAGGGCTTCCTTGGAATGGGTTGTCCTCTAGAGTGGAGCACAAGCCTTCAAAGCATGGTGACATGGAGCAGGTATTACTGTGAGCATGGTCTCACTGTGTTTGCCACAGTCTATGTACCTTTTCTCATTCTGAACATGGGTCAACAGGTACTAAGAGATAAGCTGCAACACTGGGGAGAGTTCCCTTTCTTTGAGCAGGAAAGGGCTCCCTGGAATGGATTGGACACTAGAGTGTATAATGGTACAAATTATTAGGATTTAATCATTTGCAAACAGATCATGACTTCATAAGCAAGACAGAGGAAGTTCTCTTCTCTGCCCTGAAAATAAAGAAAACTGTTTTATTTAAGGATCCATGCTGTGAAGGATTACTAGTTTTAATTGCCAGAGACTGAGGTTTCCTTTTGGAACGAGGGTTCAGCCATTAGGACTGGACATAAGGCCTGGACAAACAAGCACAGCATTCTAGGACAGAGGACAAACACTTCTAGGAACGGATAGGCACAGCAGTCGAGGACAGAGTCAATCCCACCTAAGGACATAAGGCCAGGACGGACAGGCACAGCAATCGAGGTCAAACACTTGTAGGAACTGCAGGAAGACCTTGTGAGACTGGAAAATTGGGCATCCAAATGGCAGATGAAATTTAATGTGGATAAGTGCAAGGTGATGCATATAGGGAAAAATAACCCATGTTATAGTTACACAATGTTAGGTTCCATATTAGGTGCTACAACCCAAGAAAGAGATCTAGGCGTCATAGTGGATAACACATTGACATCATCAGTTCAGTGTGCTGCGGCAGTCAGAAAAGCAAACAGGATGTTGGGAATTATTAGAAAGGGAATGGGGAATAAAACGGAAAATGTCATAATGCCTCTGTATCGTTCCATTGTGAGACCGCACCTAGAATACTGTGTACAATTCTGGTTGCCGCATCTCAAAAAAGATATAATTGCGCTGGAGAAGGTACAGAGAAGGGCTAACAAAATGATAAGGGGAATGGAACAGCTCCCCTATGAGGAAAGAATAGAGGTTAGACTTTTCAGCTTGGAGAAGAGACGGCTGAGGGGGGATATGATAGAGGTGTTTTAAAATCATGAGATGTCTAGAACAGGTAGATGTGAATCGGTTATTTACTCTTTCGGATATTAGAAAGACTAGGGGGCACTCCACAAAGCATGTGGCACATTTAAAACTAATCGGAGAAAGTTCTCTTTTACTAAACGCACAATTATACTCTGGAATTTGTTGCCAGAGGATGTGGTTAGTGCAATTAGTATAGCTGTCTTTAAAAAAGGATTGGATAAGTTATTGGAGGAGAAGTCCATTACCTGCTATTAATAAAGTTGATTTAAAAATAGCCACTGCTATTACTAGCAACGATAACAGGGAATAGACTTAGTTTTTGGGTACTTTCCAGGTTCCTATGGCCTGGATTGGCCACTGTTGGAATCAGGGTGCTGGGCTTAATGGACCCTTGGTCTGACCCAGTATGGCATGCTCTTATGTTCTTAGGAACATAGGGCCTGGATGGACAGGCAAAGCAGTCGAGGACAGAGGTCAATCCCACCTAGGGACATAAGGCCTGGATGGACAGGCACAGCAGTTTTTTGTTTTTTTAATTTATTTATATTCCTATTTTCAAATGTTTCCAGCACTTTATAGTCGATTACACTCAGTTACTGTAGGTATTTCCCTATCCCCAGAGGGCTTACAATCTAAGTCAAACCCTTGTAGGAACACAAGGCCTGGATGGACAGGCAAAGCAGCAGAGGACAGATGTCAATCCCACCTAGGGACATAAGGCCTGGACAAACAGGCAAAGCAATCAAGGACAGAGGTCAATCCCACATAGGGACATACGGCCTGGATGAACAGGCAAAGCAATCGAGGTCAAATCCTTGTAGGAACATAAGGCCTGGACAGACATGCACAGCAATCGAGATCAAACACTTGTAGGAACATAAGGCCTGGATGGACAGGTAGAGCAATCGAGGTCAAACAATTGTAGGAACATAAGGCCTTGATGGACAGGCAAAGCAGTCGAGGACAGAAGTCAATCCCACCTAGGGACATAAGGCGTGGACGAACAGGCAAAGCAATCAAGGTCAAACACTTGTAGGAATATAAGGCCTGGACGGACAGGCACAGTAGTCGAGGTCAGAGGTCAATCCCACCTAGGGACATAAGGCCTGATGGACAGGTAGAGCAATCGAGTCAAACACTTATAGGAACATAAGGCCTGGATGGATAGGCACAGCAGGTTTTTTTTGTTTATTTATTTATCTTGCTATTTTCAATTGTTTCCAGCACTTCATAGTCGATTACACTCAGGTACTGTAGGTAGTTCCCTATCCCCAGAGGGCTTGCGATCTAAGTCAAACACTTGTAGGAACATAAGGCCTGGACGGACAGGCAAAGCAGTCGAGGACAGAGGTCAATCTCACCTAGGGACATAAGGCCTGTACGAACAGGCAAAGCAATCGAGGTCAAACAATTCAGAAAAATGTATGCACATATATGTGTGCAGTTCCATGTGTATATTGCACAGGCTCATGTAGATCTGTGCTCATGCATACACAAACAAGAGGGTAGGACTTCCTGTTCATGGGTCTGTAGCCTGAACATGCCAGCAAGAGCCCGTCAACCTAATATCACCACCAGAGATGTCACTCATCTGGCATCCCTGGTGGTGGCAAAGGAGGAAGAGCCCTTCCCCATGCCTGGCTGGAGGAGGAACTTGTGCTGAAGTGTAGAGCCTGGAGAGACCTGCAGCAATATGTCAACTAGTGGGTACAGGTATCCTACCAATGAGGGATAAATAGAATGTGGGTAATTTGATTAGGTAAGCTACGGAATAAGGAAAGCACTGTGGGGAAGGATAGGTATGGTGAGGCATGGGGAAGCCCAAGTGGCCATCATATAGTGTGATATCAAATAGGGATGTGAATCGTTTTTTGACGATTTAAAATATCGTCTGATATATTTTAAATCGTCAAAAATCGTTAGAGCCGCGATACAATAACAATTCCCCCGATTTATCGTCCAAAAATCGTAAATCGGGGGAAGGGGGTGGGGAAGGGGGAGGGCAGGAAAACCGGCACACTAAAACACCCTAAAACCCACCCCGACCCTTTAAAATAAATCCCCCACCCTCCCGAACCCCCCCAAAATGCCTTAAATTACCTGGGGTCCAGAGGAAGGGTCCCGGTGTGATCTTTTACTCTCGGACCTCCGGTGCTTGTAGAAATGGCGCCGGCGCTACCTTTGGTTTTTCCGTACGGAAAATGGCGCCGGCCATATGGAAAAACGATTTGCATGCAGGAAGTCGTTCCCGGACCCCCAGGGACCCCCAGGGACTTTTGGCCAGCTTTGGGGGCCTCCTGACCCCAACAAGACTTGCCAAAAGTCCAGCGGGGGTCCGGAACGACCTCCTGCAGTCGAATCGTGTTGTCTACGGCCGGCGCCATTTTGCGCAAAATGGCGCCGGCCGTAGACAACACGATTCGACTGCAGGAGGTCGTTCCGGACCCCCGCTGGACTTTTGGCAAGTCTTGTGGGGGTCAGGAGGCCCCCCCAAGCTGGCCAAAAGTCCCTGGGGGTCCAGCGGGGGTCCGGGAGCGATCTCCTATGCTCCTGACCTCAGGGGACAAAAAACAAAATGGCGCCGGCACTACCTTTGACCTGTCGTATGACAAGGCAAAGGTAGCGCCGGCGCCATTTCTACAAGCACCGGAGGTCCGAGAGTAAAAGATCACACCGGGACCCTTCTTCTGGACCCCAGGTAATTTAAGGCATTTTGGGGGGGTTCGGGAGGGTGGGGGATTTATTTTAAAGGGTCGGGGTGGGTTTTAGGGTTGTTTTAGTGTGCTGGTTTTCCCACCCTCTCCCCCACTGGACCCCAGGTAATTTAAGGCATTTGGGGGGGGGGGGGGGGTTTCGGGAGGGTGGGGGATTTATTTTAAAGGGTCGGGGTGGGTTTTAGGGATGTTTTAGTGTGCCGGTTTTCGATTTACACGATTTTCACGATATTTAAAAAACCCAAACGGCGACAATCCGATTCCCTCCCCCTCCCAGCCGAAATCGATTGTTAAGACGATCGATCACACGATTCACATCTCTATTAAGCAGACACTGAGGAAAGAAAGCTTTATTGTACTGCTGATATAAGTTGAATCTTGCTTCAAGGAAAGGATAGTACTGTAGGCCAGTGATATCACAGTAAACTCAGACAGTCTCTATAGATGATGGTCTCACCCGGATGTAGCAAGGTTGGGTAGTGTTCCGCAGTGCGGGATAAGCCAAACCTGAAGGGTGGAATGAGGAGAGCTGGAGCGTAGCGATACTCACAGAGGCAGAGCTGGTAACTTCTTGGTAGAAGAATGGAGAGAGGGACCCGAGGTCCAAGGTTCAGGATACCCTGAGCAGGATAGGCCTTTCAGGATCGAGTACCTAGGAGCGCTGAAGGATCCTGGAAGAAAGTAGATAGAACCCTCGAGGAGCGGGTGTCCTTAGGTTAGGTAGTTGAACCCTGAAGGTCAGATAGAAGCGAAAGGCCCCTGAGGAGCTGGTACCCAGAGATTCAGCAGGAGCGAGTTACCCCATAGGTTAGAGAGGAATCCAAGCGAGCAGCTTAGAAGCTGTCAAGAGTAGCAAAACTGAAGTCCTTGCTAACTCGTTAGGCTATAGTGGAGTGGAGGTTTAAATACCCGGAGGTACTGATGTCACGCCCCTGAGGTTCCCGCCATGAAGTATTCAAAAGCGTAGGTGGCATGCTCGCGTGCCTAGGAGACCTCAGGAAGAAGCATGGCAGACGGGGATGCCCATACTGTATCTGAGATGCTGAGGGTTTCGGCAATCAGCACCGGAGGCTGATTGCTTCTACCCTTTTCCTCCTCCCTTCCCAGGGAGGAGGAAAAGGGTAGAAGAGAGATAAGGCAGAGAGGTTGCAGCGTCTGCGACCGACGGATGCAACATCCATGAACTGGCATTAATCAAGTTTACTTAGGGAATAGCCATTGCTATTAATTGCATCAGTAGCATGGGATCTTCTTGGTGTCTGAGTACTTGCCAGATTCTTGTGGCCTGATTTGGCCTTTGTTGGAAACAGGATGCTGGGCTTGATGGACCCTTGGTCTGACCCAGCATGGCAATTTCTTATGTTCTTATTATTTCCCTGTCTTGCCTATGTATTGTCTTGCCCCAGTTTGTACCTAGTTTTAGTCCTTGTCCAGTTCTAGCTTGCCTGAACCTGTGTTCAGCCCCAGTCCCAACTCAGTGTCCTGTCCCTGTACCCATTACTCAAGCCAAGCCTTGCTCCAAACCTTCCAGCCTGTTCAGCTATGCTCCAGTCTACCCTTTTTCCAGCCTTGCTCTCACTTGCATAGACTCACTATGATATACTGACACAGCAAAGACCTATTGGCCCCCAGAACCCAAGGGCTCAATCTGCAGAGAAGGAGGTTGGCTAGGTAGATGATTGGCCCTAGTCTTTCCTAGCTTCTAGTCTTGCAATTGTGTACGCTTCTGGTGTGATGTACCTCAAGTCCAGAAATCCTGACACTTCCCCTGGTATGTCCCCACCTTGCGCTCGGTAAAACTTGAGTTGCATAAGCTTGAGCACTGTTGGCATAAGGTTAAATTAGAAGATAATCTTTCAGCCTATCGGTCAACATTGAAAAAGGCTAAACTGGTTGGTATTCTGTCCGAATTGCTTCAGCCATTTCCTATCCTTGAGAGTTGTTTAAGAAAGTCTCTCATTTCTATCCCTAACATTAATTTTCTGCCAGCTTTTCAGGATTCTTGTGAAAAACTAGCTTCATTCAATGAAAAGACAGCTTCAATTGTATACTCGCTCTTATCTTCTTCTGAGCAAGCTGAGCTCCTGGATTATATGGCCCTATAATGCACTGGATTAGATGGTGATTAGATAAATATTTTTCATACATATTCTAATGTGGAATTTGCTAATTGCTTTTTAAGTGCAAAACAATCCATACAAAAATGATAATTTGCTGAGGAAGTGCTGGTAAATGATTATATAAATGTGCAGATATATGAACATGTCTACAAACTGTGAGAACGTACTTCAGATTCAGTATTAAGCACCATAAAGGCAGATTTTACAAGCCCTATGCAAGCCAAAGCCGAGAGATACGCAGGTATCCCAGGCCAGCATGTTCCGCACAGATTTTAAGAGGTGCACAAGTATGTGCATATCTCCCGGTATGCGCACAGATCAGGAAGTCAAGAAAAGGACTGAGGTTTGGGCAGAGTCTGGGAGGGGCTTGGGAGTTGATCTGTAACTTGAAATATGCGCATAAGCATTTACACACACAAGCATGTGTCAGCATCCTCTGCCATGTAACTTTATTTCTGCTATGGAAGGTGTGTAAGTTTTAAAATAAAAAAAAATCAGGGTTAGTCAGTGGGATTTGAAGGGTCAGGGTTAATAGGGTAAAAGGAGGCTATATAGATAGGAGGTTAGGAAATCCTTTCCTTTACTAGTGCGAACTGGAAATGAACTGGGGAAGCAGGTATTTGCATCATCATGCATGCCTAGCATAATCCCACCACTTACGCGGTAGAGGCAGCATTTGCATACACATGCACATGTCCTTATAAAATTGTGCACACAAGTATGTGCATAAAGGCAATTTTATAACGTGTGCATATATGCACATCTATATAAATAAAAATGTAAATGTTCGTTTGTTCAAAATCTTAAATCTCCGAAAGTTCTTCACTGATTGCTTTGAAATTTTGACACAACGTTGCATTCGAATACGCGCGTTTTTATATACCTATATTATATAGATGTCACACCTGTGACAGGTAAAAACATGCTTTTTTGGAAAAACAGCATCATCTGTTGGACGTAAAAGCAACACACGCTATCTACAATATAAATGGGCTCTGACCAACGGACCGAAATGCGCAGTAGAGAGCAGCTCTACCGCGCATGTGCGGACCATAGAGCTCTGCGTTACATGCTGGGTGTCACAGAGGGGAGGAGAAAAAGGCAGACTGAGTATAGTTTATTTTTTTTCATTCTTTTTCACTCTTTTTTCATTCTTTTTCATTGCTAGAATTATGCAGTTTACATCTAGACACAGATTGCTTCTCACATGGACAATTATATGTTGCGTGATCTAGAATCGGCAGACCAGACAATCTCTATATCTGCACAGACAATGGAACAACAAAAAATATTGTATACCCACAAGCATTGTGAAATTAAACATATTAGAAACGTGCGCTTTCTCTTTTCTTTCTTTTCCATTTAACCAGACTGAGCCACAGCAACACGTGGCTGGGTACAGCTAGTATGTTATAAAAATGGCTGCGTCCATTCCTGTGAGCCAGCATAAGCACAGGTGTTTAAATGTTTCCATCCCAGTATTCTGATACCACTCAATATTTGTAGCGTACTCTTTATCCTTGTTTTTGGATCTATTGATATATTTGATGGTAAGGTGGAGCACTTGTAGCCATTTGTAGTGTCTGCCTTGAAATACAGTTTACTTATGTTGTTTTCTGATCCAGCCTAAACACCTGCCCTGGGAATGACTCTCTTGAAAGCAGCTAAAAGAAGATGCATTGGGGAACATGCATAGTTTTAGCTATACTGAGTGATAGCAAGTTTCAGAGAACCAATTTATCCTTGTAAATCGCCATTTCCCCTGTAAAAGTCCTCCCAAAGACACTTCCAAATGTGTGCTTCATTGTTTTATGAAAACTTCAAAAGATTAATCTCTGTGAAAAAGAATTCCAGCTGCTGTACAAACAGACAAATTTAAATGATAATGCAAGCTGCTGATTTAAGTCAAATATAAATTTTGTAGCCATGGCTCATGAGGGTGCAGCTAATTAAAATAAGATAAGTACAATCTGTATTCCAACAAAAGCAGATTAAAATCAAAATGATAATTAATTAAGGAACAATGGAAGACATGTTGTTTTTTTCTTTTAAGCCAATATAGTCATGTTGGCATTTGCTTAGTGGCTTCTGAGCAACTGAGTAATTCAGAAACAAGGCACTTCAGATAAAATACTTAAGGGCTGATCCAAGCAAAATGGTAAACTGAACAGCAGAAATGAAATTAAATTGTGTGAGAGTCAATTCAGTGGATTGAGTGCTCCAGTGATGAAGTGAATTAAATTTGGCTTTCTATTCCTATTCTTTCTTGAATTAGATATATCTATAACTCTTTCACTGCCATGGGGTTTATCATCTCTATGACCAGAAAAGTATCATGAATTTTTTGCTAATAAATATTAAACCACAATAAAAATCTTTATTTATTTATACCTAAACAAAACATACTATATATCCTTACTCAGGACAGCAATGGCTATTTGAAAGCAAACAGTTTGGGGACAATTTTAAAACCCCATAGTATGCTTGCAAACTTGTGGGGTATTTGGTACCCTTGAACTTGCAGACTAATTTTTGAAAGGAAATTCCCCACAGAGTTTCCCTTTGAAAATGTGGATCTGGCAGGGAATGCAGGTACAAAAATATTCATGGGCATTATACCTACTGTACAGAAGATGCAAAGTACACACAATGAAGTAGGGATGTGCAGAGGGACGCCATACGTTGCATTTGGGATTCGTATTTGTCGGGGGGCAGATACACTGCATTCAGCAAGGGGGACCTCCAATACATACATGCATTAATTCTTATTCATTTTCCGGCTAAAATTGTAATAAGTACAACCCTCCACCCTCCTGACTCCCCCCCCCCCCCCCCCCCCAAGACTTACCAAAACTCCCTAGTGGTCCAGCGGGTAGTCCGGGAGCCATCTCCTTCACTCACACCCTCGGCTGCCAGTATTCAAAATGGTGCTGATAGCCTTTGACCTTCTATGTCACAGGGTCTACCGGTGCTATTGGTCAGCCCCTGTCACATGGTAGGAGCAATGGATGGCCGGCACCATCTTGTGCTCCTACCATGGAACCGGTAGCCCCTGTGACAAAGTGAGGGCCCATCAGGGAGATGTGAACAATCTTTGTCTATTTCTTGCTTCTTTTACTGAATCATGCCTTTAAAACACCCACAGGCCTAGTATCTAAGTCAAGAGGGTATGAGAACCTACTCCTAAATATCTCACCTTTGAAAGTAAATCATCCATTGTACCTGAAGACTGGAGGATAGCAAATGTAACCCCAATATTTAAAAAGGGCTCCAGGGGCGATCCGGGAAACTACAGACCAGTTAGCCTGACTTCAGTGCCAGGAAAAATAGTGGAAAGTGTTTTAAACATCAAAATCACAGAACATATAGAAAGACATGGTTTAATGGAACAAAGTCAGCATGGCTTTACCCAGGGCAAGTCTTGCCTCACAAATCTGCTTCACTTTTTTGAAGGAGTTAATAAACATGTGGATAAAGGTGAACCGGTAGATATAGTATACTTGGATTTTCAGAAGGCGTTTGACAAAGTTCCTCATGAGAGGCTTCTAGGAAAAGTAAAAAGTCATGGGATAGGTGGTGATGTCCTTTCGTGGATTGCAAACTGGCTAAAAGACAGGAAACAGAGAGTAGGATTAAATGGACAATTTTCTCAGTGGAAGGGAGTGGACAGTGGAGTGCCTCAGGGATCTGTATTGGGACCCTTACTGTTCAATATTTATTTATTTATTTATTTATTTATTTAGCATTTTTTTATATACCGAGGTATAGCTGAGTTGCCTTCACTCCGGTTTACATATAGAACAACGTGTTACATAGAACGATGTTTGAAATTTAAAAATATCAAAAATTAACAATAATGAGCAAAAACATTACAAGGAGAATGAGTATAACAGGATAACACAGGGTGGAAACCCTGAGAAGGTGAACAGAGATATCTGGGAACATTGAAAACAGAGGACATCTGCATCATGAAACAGGGAGATTGATTGAAGGAGATATTGAAAGATAGCATGCTAAGTTAATAAACTATAAGTTAATTGTGTGCAGTCTTTAAAAGATTGGCTGAGTAGCCAGGATTTTAGGTCTTTTTTGAAGGATTTTAAGTTTTCTTGATTGGTGAGGAAATGAGGTAATGAATTCCAAAGTTTTGGGCCAATAATGGAAAGGGCTCTGTTTCTGGTGGAAGATAATTTGGCCTGTGGGAGAGAGGGAATCACTAGTTGGATTTTACTAGTCGTTCTTGTTGTTCGTTGAGAGCAATGTAAGTGAATGATGTCATCAAAGGTGGAGTAATCGGCTTTGTATATTGCATTGTGAAGAATAGAGAGGACTTTGAATTCTACTCTTTTTTCAATAGGAAGCCACTGTAATTGATTGAGAACAGGTGAGATGTGATCGGCTTTTCTTTTACCTGTTAGTACTCTGGCTGCAGCGTTCTGAAGGAGCTGTAGGGGTCTCAAAGAAGATTTAGGAAGGCCAATCAAAAGGGAGTTGCAGTAATCCAGACTGGAAAATAAGAGGGCTTGTAGGACGGTTTTGAAATCATGGGGGTGAAGCAGAGGTTTTAGATGTTTTAATATTTGAAGTTTGTAGAAGCCTTCTTTTATTTTTGTAGCGATGTGTTTTTTGTAGTTTAGCTCAATGTCTAACCAAAATCCCAGGTCTTTAACGCTCTTTATAATTTATAAATTATTATTTATAAATATTATATATTTATTATATAATAATATTATATTATTATTATTATTATTATTATTATATTATTATTATTATTATATAATATTATATTATTTATTTATTTATAAATTATTATTTATAAATATAATTTATAAATTATATATTTATAAATGATCTGGAAAGAAATACGATGAGTGAGATAATCAAATTTGCAGATGACACAAAATTGTTCAGAGTAGTTAAATCACAAGCAGATTATGATAAATTGCAGGAAGACCTTGTGAGACTGGAAAATTGGGCATCCAAATGGCAGATGAAATTTAATGTGGATAAGTGCAAGGTGATGCATATAGGGAAAAATAACCCATGCTATAATTACACAATGTTGGGTTCCATATTAGGTGCTACAACCCAAGAAAGAGATCTAGGTGTCATAGTGGATAACACATTGAAATCGTCGGTGCAGTGTGCTTCGGCAGTCAAAAAAGCAAACAGAATGTTGGGAATTATTAGAAAAGGAATGGTGAATAAAACGGAAAATGTCATAATGCCTCTGTATCGCTCCATGGTGAGACCGCAACTTGAATACTGTGTACAATTCTGGTTGCCGCATCTCAAAAAAGATATAATTGCGATGGAGAAGGTACAGAGAAGGGCTACCAAAATGATAAGGGGAATGGAACAACTCCCCTATGAGGAAAGACTAAAGAGGTTAGGACTTTTCAGCTTGGAGAAGAGACGTCTGAGGGGGGATATGATAGAGGTATTTAAAATCATGAGAGGTCTAGAACGGGTAGATGTGAATCGGTTATTTACTCTTTCGGATAGTAGAAAGACTAGGGGACACTCCATGAAGTTAGCATGGGGCACATTTAAAACTAATCGGAGAAAGTTCTTTTTTACTCAACGCACAATTAAACTCTGGAATTTGTTGCCAGAGAATGTGGTTAGTGCAGTTAGTATAGCTGTGTTTAAAAAAGGATTGGATAAGTTCTTGGTGGAGAAGTCCAATACCTGCTATTAAGTTCACTTAGAGAATAGCCACTGCCATTAGCAATGGTTACATGGAATAGACTTAGTTTTTGGGTACTTGCCAGGTTCTTGTGGCCTGGATTGGCCACTGTTGGAGACAGGATGCTGGGCTTGATGGACCCTTGGTCTGACCCAGTATGGCATTTTCTTATGTTCACCCTATCCTAGAACCACTATAATGCTGCATTCTGCTACTTGATGGCTTGCTATCTAGATCACAGCACTACAGTAACTACCCAAGCAATAAGTCAACCTCCATGCCCCCTTTTAATAGTCAAATACCATTGTTCAAAAATACTTCCTACGGCCTTGCGACAATCTGTCAAACATGGATACCTCCACTTCTCCCACTAAAGTAATGACATGCCATCTAACTACTCATATGAAGCTGCACATTACACCCTGGAGCATATCAGCTGATGGAATGTCATTCATGCTTTTTGCTTTCTTCACAGATTCTAACAGCTCTGAAAAAAAGGAGGAAGAGAAAGAGGCAGTGGAACACCTAGCCCCTCCTGCATCTGATGCAGCTGTCGTACTACTGGAGAACAGCATCCACCACCCAACACCCCTCCACCACCACCAGTGAGGGATCCAACCTTGGCAGTACAGCCACTCCTATCTCCCACAAGAGACCCCAGGCCAGCATCAGCTGGGATCTCTCTCCCCTTCTTGATAGGGCCTCCTCCCTGTATTGCCCCAGAAACTTGGGACACAGGTCCTCAGGCTGGTCAGCCATTGGTGGCTGAGGAAGGCCATGATACCCATGATATCTCTCTCCATCATCTGCAGAGCAACCATTAGTTGCTGAGCCTGCATCAGTGGCCAAAGCATCTGCTTCTGGCCAGGAGCCAGTGTCTGAAGAAGCTTTTAGCCAGATGGTGCAGCTGATGGTGGAAGAGTTGAGAGGAGGCAGAGCTGACCTCAGGAGGATTCTCACAGTGGTAGAACAACTAGCCAAGGTTCAAGAGGTCTTCACAGAAGTTCTTGAGCTAATGGGCCTGAGGCCACCGCCATGGCCACCAGTCCCCTAGGCCTTTAGGACCTGACCTCCCAAGTGGGCCATTTTTTATATACATATTTTATTCCCTAGTTTGTCCCATCCTTGTCCCATTTTATGTTTTTATATTTGTAAATACTATAGTTTTAAAATTGTTTTTTAAATTTTATTTTTATTATTTATTTTTCAGTTTAGGTGTGTGTATATTATATTATGCATGCTATGGTTCATTTCTCACTACGGTAAATTATTTTTAAGGACATCCTAAGCTATATCTCTCTGACCCACACATAGCCATACATGTAGCTTGCCATGTAGATCTGTCTACTAATTGTTATCATCCTCTCATCTATCCTTACAGCAGTATAATTTTTTAGTTGTGCAGTCTATATGTTTCACCCCTGAAAGACCAACCAGTAAGGGAAGCAACAAATCAGAGATAGAAATAAACATGTAACACCTCCCACAAGGGCTACAGATGTGAGTGTAGCCAAGCCACAAGGATGGGTTTAATCTATAGAGGGAACAATCTTGTATGTTTCCCCTGTAATAAAAGCACAACATAGGGAGACAACAAGCATACAAAAGAGAAGAGGGGTGATAATATATGTTTTGTTAGGATTTATATTCACCTGAAACTGCCTACTACTGCAAGGTTAATACTAGGGATGTGAATCGTTTTTCTAACTAATTGAAATATCGTATGATATTTCTAAATTCGTTAATGTATCGGGTAAAAAAAGAAACGATCACTTTTCCCCCAAAATTTTAGTAAAAATCATTTTTCGAGTTAGCGCGCACTACCAAAAAAAGTTTATTTTTGTTATTTTTTTGTTACTTTTTGCTATTTTTGTTAGCGCACACTAACGGGACTTAGCACGATTTTTCACTAAAAAAAAAAACGGGGATCCGCGGGAAAATGAGATTTTCCCATGGCCAGACGAACCCGAAAGCGGGAACGATCGGGCACCCGATTCACATCCCTAGTTAATACTATCACCTTGATGTCCCATAAATTGCAGAAGTCATAGAAAAGAACTGGACTTTTTTTAACCTACAAAGATGAAGGCCTACCTAGATTAATACAACTGTGTGATATATCTACAGCACCAAGCCTAACCATCTTCATGATAACACTGACTATCCTCATAGGATATAAAAACATAAGAAATGCCAAGCTGAGACAGACAAAGTTCCATAAAGCCTAGAATTCTATTTCTGAAAGTGCCCAATCTGGGTCAAAATTACCCCAAAGATCCCCAACAGTTTATTTATTTCTTCTATCTTGTTCCCAGGATAAGCATTGGCTTTCCCAAGTCTACCTGGCTAATAACTGTTTATAGACTTTTCATTAAGGACTCTCTTTTGAACCCCCACTATATTTTTGCTTTGATCAAGTCTTCTGGTAACAGATTCCATAATTTGATTGTACACTGAGTAAAAAAAATACTTCCTATGAAATATTTCAAATCTTTCAGTTGCTAGTTTCAATGAATGTCCTCAAGTCCTAGTGTTGAATGAAAGAGTAAATAACAATTCCCTATTTACCTGTTCTACCCCAATCATGATTTTATAATAATATCTCTTCTCTGTCTTCTCTTTACCAAGCTAAAGGCCACTAATCAGTTTAGTTTATCTCTATTTCGGAGCTTTTCCATCCCATTTATCATTTTTTCACCATTATTTTATTCTTTTCTATGCCTGCTATATCTTCTCTGAGATGGAGTGACCAGAACTGCACACAATAAGAACATAAGAACACAAGTACATGCCATACTGGGTCAGACCAAGGGTCCATCAAGCTCAGCATCCTGTTTCCAACAGTGGCCAATCCAGGCCATAAGAACCTGGCAAGTACCCAAAAACTAAGTCTATTCCATGTTACCACTGCTAATGGCAGTGGCTATTCTCTAAGTGAACTTAATAGCAGGTAATGGACTTCTCCTCCAAGAACTTATCCAATCCTTTTTTAAACACAGCTATACTAACTGCACTAACCACATCCTCTGGCAACAAATTCCAGAGTTTAATTGTGCATTGAATAAAAAACAACTTTCTCTGATTAGTTTTAAATGTGCCCCATGCTAACTTCATAGAGTGCCCCCTAGTCTTTCTACTATCCGAAAGAGTAAATAACCGATTCACATCTACCCGTTCTAGACCTCTCATAATTTTAAACATCTCTATCATATCCCCCCTCAGCCATCTCTTCTCCAAGCTGAAAAGTCCTAACCTCTTTAGTCTTTCCTCATAGGGGAGCTGTTCCATTCCCCTTATCATTTTGGTAGCCCTTCTCTCTACCTTCTCCATCGCAATTATATCTTTTTTTAGATGCGGTGACCAGAATTGTTCACAGTATTCAAGGTGCGGTCTCACCATGGAGCGATAAATTGGCATTATGACATTTTCCGTTTTATTAACCATTCCCTTTCTAATAATTCCCAGCATTCTGTTTGCTTTTTTGACTGCCGCAGCACACTGAACCGACGATTTCAATGTGTTATCCACTATGATGCCTAGATCTCTTTCTTGGGTTGTAGCAACTAATATGGAACCCAACATTGTGTAATTATAGCATGGGTTATTTTTCCCTATATGCATCACCTTGCACTTATCAACATTAAATTTCATCTGCCATTTGGATGCCCAATTTTCCAGTCTCACAAGATCTTTCTGCAATTTATCACAATCTGCTTGTGATTTAACTACTCTGAACAATTTTGTGTCATCTGCAAATGTGATTATCTCACTCGTCATATTTCTTTCTAGATCATTTATAAATATATTGAAAAGTAAGGGTCCCAATACAGATCCCTGAGGCACTCCACTGTCCACTCTCTTCCACTGAGAAAATTGTCCATTTAATCCTACTCACTGTTTCCTGTCTTTTAGCCAGTTTGCAATCCACGAAAGGACATCGCCACCTATCCCATGACTTTTTACTTTTCCTAGAAGCCTCTCATGAGGAACTTTGTCAAATGCCTTCTGAAAATCCAAGTATACTACATCTACCGGTTCATCTTTATCCACGTGTTTATTAACTCCTTCAAAAAAGTGAAGCAGATTTGTGAGGCAAGACTTGCCTTGGGTAAAGCCATGCTGACTTTGTTCCATTAAAGCACGTCTTTCTATATGTTCTGTGATTTTGATGTTTAGAACACTTTCCACTATTTTTCCTGGCATTGAAGTCAGGCTAACTGGTCTGTAGTTTCCCGGATTGCCCCTGGAGCCCATTTTAAATATTGGGGTTACATTTTCTATCTTCCAGTCTTCAGGTACAATGGATGATTTTAATGATAGGTTACAAATTTTTACTAATAGGTCTAAAATTTCATTTTTTAGTTCCTTCAGAACTCTGGGGTGTGTACCATCCGGTCCAGGTGATTTACTACTCTTCAGTTTGTCAATCAGGCCTACCACATCTTCTAGGTTCACCATGATTTGATTCAGTCCATCTAAATCATTACCCATGAAAACCTTCTCCATTACGGGTACCTCCCCAACATCCTCTTCAGTAAACACCGAAGCAAAGAAATCATTTAATCTTTCCATGATGGCCTTATCTTCTCTAAGTGCCCCTTTAACTGCTTGATCATCTAACATTCCAACTGACTCCCTCACAGGCTTTCTGCTTCGAATATATTTAAAAAAGCTTTTACTGTGAATTTTTGCCTCTACAGCCAACTTCTTTTCAAATTCTCTTAGCCTGGCTTATCAATGTCTTACATTTAACTTGCCAACGTTTATGCTTTATCCTATTTTCTTCTGTTGGATCCTTCTTCCAATTTTTGAATGAAGATCTTTTGGCTACAATAGCTTCTTTCACCACCCCTTTTAACCATGCCGGTAATCGTTTTGCCTTCTTATCACCTTTCTTAATGTGTGGAATACATCTGGACTGTGCTTCTAGATTGGTGTTTTTTAACAATGACCACGCCTCTTGGATATTTTTTACTTTAGTAGCTGCTCCTTTCAGTTTTTTTCTAACAATTTTTTTCATTTTATCAAAATTTCCCTTTTGAAAGTTTAGCACGAGAGCCTTGGATTTGCACACTGTTCGTCTTCCAGTCATTAAATCAAATTTGATCATATTATGATCACTATTGCCAAGCGGCCCCACCACCGTTACCTCTCTCACCAAGTCCTGTGCTCCACTGAGAATTAGATCTAAAATTGCTCCCTCTCTCGTCGGTTCCTGAACCAATTGCTCCATAAAGCTATCATTTATTCCATCCAAGAACATTATCTCTCTAGCGTGTCCCGATGATACATTTCCCAGTCAATATTGGGATAATTGAAGTCTCCCATTATTACTGCACTACCAATTTGGTTAGCTTCCTTAATTTCTCTTAGCATTTCACTGTCCGTCTCACCATCTTGACCAGGTGGACAGTAGTATACCCCTATCACTATAGTCTTCCCCGACACACAAGGGATTTCTACCCATAAAGATTCAATTTTGTATTTAGTCTCATGCAGGATGTTTATCCTGTTGGACTCTATGCCATCCCGGACATAAAGTGCCACACCTCCTCTCGGGTGCTCCTCTCTATCATTGCGATATAATTTGTACCCCGGTATAGCACTGTCCCATTGGTTATCCTCTTTCCACCATGTCTGAGATGCCAATTAAGTCTATGTTATCATTCACTGCTATACATTCTAATTCTCCCATCTTACTTCTTAGACTTCTGGCATTAGCATACAAACATTTCAAAGTTTGTTTTTTTGTTTGTATTTTCATTCTGCTTCTTAATTGATAGGGATAAGTTAGGATTTTTTAGCTCAGGTGAGTTTTTAGTTACAGGGACTATTTTTCTAATTATTGGAACCTCACTGTTGGGATGCCCTATTTCTAATGCATCATTAGTATCCTTTGAAGATACCTCTCTCCGAACCATGCACTGCTGAGCGACTGTCGGCTTTCCCCTTTGTTCTAGTTTAAAAGCTGCTCTTTCTCCTTTTTGAAGGTTAGCGTCAGCAGTCTGGTTCCACCCTGGTTAAGGTGGAGCCCATCCCTTCGGAAGAGACTCTCCCTTCCCCAAAAGATTCCCCAGTTCCTAACAAAACTGAATCCCTCTTCCTTGCACCATCGTCTCATCCATGCATTGAGACTCCGGAGCTCTGCCTGCCTCTGATGACCTGCGCGTGAAACAGGGAGCATTTCAGAGAATGCTACCCTGGAGGTTCTGGATTTAAGCTTTCTACCTAAGAGCCTAAATTTGGTTTCCAGAACCTCCCTCCCACATTTTCCTATGTCGTTGGTGCCCACATGTACCACGACAGCAGGCTCCTCCCCAGCACTGTCTAAAATCCTATCTAGGTGATGCATGAGGTCCGCCACCTTCGCACCAGGTAGGCATGGTGGTCACACCATGGATCTATACAAGGGCATTATGATATTCTTAGTTTTTATCTCAATTCGTTTCCAAATAATTCCTAACATTCTATTTGACTTTTTGACGGCTGCTGCATGCTAAGTCAAAAATTTCAAAGTATTGTCCAAAAATACTCCAAGGATCATTTCCTGGGTGGTGACTCCTATCATGAAACCAAGCATCATTTACTTATAGTTGGGATTATAGGTGGACCTGAGCCTAATGGCCAGAGCCCACCCTTAACCATGGTGCCCCCCCCCCCATGATGGATGGCGATGGGGGCAGGAGAGGTGGCACCTGAAGAGGCAGATTGCCAGCGCACACACTTTAAGGATCATGGGTGCCCCCACCTCCACCCAAGTGGTGTGAAAGAATGAGGTTGCGCCATAGCCCCACCCCGGGCTATGATGCATAGGGGAGCGACGGCGGTGCATCAAAATGACATTGCAGGCCTTTAAAAGGCTGCTATGGATGAGAGGTGATCCTTTTTGAATCCCTCCAAGGAAAAAGAAGGATCGCGCCGAAGATATCAGTGACCGGAGAGAGAAGTACCTGAGAGAGCAGGCAGCATGACCGCAGGCCCAGGCTGAGATCCAGCAACTTTTCCGAGGTCCCAGCACCGCTGAGATCCTACAGCACTGAGACAGCTCCTCACTGCTCAGCGGGAGCCACTTATAAGCCACAAGTCCCACGGTCCACATTCAGCTTATGCTTTAAGCTGGGTGATAAAAAAATATATATATTTCCATCTTGTTCACAGGCTATCTTTAAACTAAGCAATATGTCATCTGGTCCCGACAGCAACATTTCAGTGACAGTCACGAGGGAGGCCTAACAGATAAGTTGAAAACTACGATTGAGGCATTCCGCAGGTGCAGGACAAAACAATGAAACCATGCTGACAGCAGGATAGGAGAGTGTACGCGGCAGAAAGAGAACAAGAGTGGGGAACAGTAGAAGAAAAAGTCGTGAAGGACAGCTACAGAATGTGAATAAAAGGGAACCGCAAGCAAATGCGGCGATGCCAGCAGTCAGCATGATTATGAAGACAAGAGTAGAAGAGGCCACGGTGTTAGGGCCACAGCAGCACACCTCTGAGAAGGCGATGGCACCGAACACATCACACCAGCGCACTTTCGGAAGCCCACAGACGCAAGCCAGTAGGACGCAAGGACAAGCTGGATGCAATAATCTGATGTACCCTACATGGCAGAAACCGGGCAATGCTAATTAGTACCCAAGAGCACCAAGGGGTCCCAGTGCTCAAGGCCCATTCCCAGGATGGAATCAACAAGGGAGGTCATGGGATTGCGGGCCGTATGGTAGAATAAGTAGCTAACACTTCTTCCAGCCACCGTGGTGGTCCTGGCCAGCACCACCACAAGGGCCATTCACCAATCAAGAAGGAGGATATGCTCAATGAGCAGCATCATTGAACAACGAAAATAGAACAAGGACACAGGGAAGGAGGTAATGAAAGAGGAATAGTGGAAGCATACATTAGTGCTATATCATCATTGGGGGAAGGAACTAATGGCCCAGGGACCCAGAGCGACAAGGGAGGATGGCAGAGAACCAAAACACAGAAGAACAAACACCAGCCAAGCAGAACAACCACAACAGATGGGAGACAGCAATGCTGGTGAGTGCGGGGATAAGGAGAAGTCCATTAATAGCTATTAATCAAGTTTACTTAGGGAATAGCATTGCTATTAATTGCATCAGTAGTATTTGTGCAACACTTCTTTACAGAATATTATTTTTCCTATTTTGCAACATTTGGAATGTAAGAACATAAAAAGCTGACTTAAGATGTTTGGAGCTTGCAAATTTCATATGCTCAATAGTTTTCATGACCTTCATAATATGGGCAACGCTCCCTAAATCTTTCTTAGGTGCCAACAGTAATGTTTCTATTACTATAGAAAATTGGTAGTAGTTGCACTTTAGTTTATCCTCTGTTTTCCCAGAGTTTACAAAGGCACTGTATAAACTACAAAGACAACATAGGTTGATATTGTAGATTTGGATTTGAGTAGCGGTTTTCTTATTTCTGAGAGCTCTTCCTTTGTCATCAGCTGAAGTGCATAAGTACAGTTAATAGCTTCTGGGTATCCACAAATAATCTCCAGATCAGTTCTTGCTTCACAAATGGCAGTCTCTATTGCTCTAAAAGCATCCTCTGTTGAATTATCTTTCAGAAATGAAAAAGATGCCATTTTCTTCTGGCAGTGAACCAGCTCAAGAAGAAGTAACAGATCAGACCATAACATACCTGCACAAAGGAAATCTTCTAATGCTGTGCCATCCAGGACTTATGTCCCTACAAGGGCTTGACTCCTATCTTCTAATGCTGTGCCTGTCCATCCAGGCCTTATGTCCCTACAAGGGTTTGACCTCTAATGCTGTGACTGTTAGTCCAGGCCTTATGTCCCTAAAAGGGCTTGACCTCTAACGCTGTGCCTGTCCGTCCAGGCTTTAAGTCCCTTTCGTTAGGGACAGGAATGAATATATGTATTCCTATTGGCTGTCTTCTTGTTATTTATTCATGTTGCCAAGGTTCCCACTGAGGTGGTGTTTTATAGAGTGTGTTTTATATGGGGGGATGGGGAATGTGGTGGCATGACAAAAAGTTATAGTCCTACTGTGATATCATGTCATCAGTCATGTGACTAGAATTTGTTTGTTTATTCTTGTGTTACCAAGCACTGAAAAATGAAATGCAAGTGCATATTTTGAATTTGCCAATCCCTATGCATTTTAGAAAAGGGGAACCTGGCATTTTGAAATATTGTATATATGATGCAGACACACATACTTTTAATTTTCCATTCCTGCTTAATTTTTTTATGAGAGGTACATGATAATTGGTTAATAGAGATGTGTTTTCATCTAGTGCACACTAATCCGAAATTTGGGTCCCCCCCAAATTTAAAAGGCCCAAACCGCGGGAAATACGAAATTTCCCGTGGCGGGCCAAAAATGAAGCCTTGTAAGTTGCTTTTGTTTTGTGGGGTTTGAGGAGAAAATATCAGCTCTTTATTCAATCCATTCATTCGAGTGCTACTAGAGTATAAAAATAAAATTATATTGTATTATATCAATCAATCAGTATTAGCTGCAGCTGATGATTCATACTAAAATATCAGTCTTTCTTGTTAAGGGGTAGCTCCTAGCTATAGTGCTACTAGCATAGGTAGCTAGCTAGCTACTACTAGCTAGCTAGTAGCTAGCTCGTAGCTACTATCCTAGTGTCACTGGCTACTAGCCAGTGAGCCTCTGCTACTTACTTAGCATTTAGCATTATCCTAGCCTAAGTAGGCACCAGTGCCACACCAGCAGTGCTTGTAAGGTAGGCGCTTTCCATGCAGTGCAGTCATCAGCTATTATCCTATCCTCTGTCTAGCAGTAGTGTCTTGTTGGTGTTGGACTTGCACTTGCAGCTTTGACTGTGACTGGCTAGCAGTCATCATCAGTAGTGCTAGTGTATATGTTAGACATCATGTTTTTTTTTTGTCCGGCCTGATTGGGTTTTTTTTTTTTATCAAAAACTTTTTACAGGTACCTGGTGGTCCAGTGGGGGTCCCGGGAGCGATCTCCCGCTTTCGGGCCGTCGGCTGCCACTAATAAAAATGGCGCCAATGGCCTTTGCCCTTACCATGTGACAGGGTATCCTTGCCATTGGCCAGCCCCTGTCACATGGTAGGAGCACTGGATGGCCCAGACCATTTTTAAAGATGGCACCGGCCATCCAGTGCTCCCTCCATGTGACAGGGGCCGGCCAATGGCACGGATACCCTGTCACATGGTAAGGGCAAAGGGCCATTGGGGACATTTTGATTAGTGGTAGCCGGGGGCCCGGGAGCGGGAGATCACTGCCGGGACCCCCACTCCCGGGACCCCCACTGGACCACCAGGTACCTGTAAAATGTTTTTGAGGGGGTTGGGAGGGGGGGGAAGCTAAGGGATTAGTTTTAAAGGGTTGGGGTGGGTTTAGGGGTTATTTTTGTGTGCCGTTTTTCCCGCCCTCCCCCAAAACGATAAGAGAACCCCCACGAACAATTTTGTGGGGTTTTCCTATCGGTTTCGGGGAGCCTCCGATTTCTGACGATTTTGAAAATATCGTAAGATATTTTCAATCATCAGAAGCCCGATTCACATCCCTAGTATATGTCAGATCACTAATATATCAATCACCACTATATCCTATCCTCTGTCCTGTGGTCTGGGGCAATTAACTAAGTAAAGTTTTTAAAATTCCAAACTAATAACTAGTGTCTCAGTATAGCACTTCTCTGCCAGCTATATTTTTAATTTCTTTATAAGGTGTGTGCTGCTTGCTTACTTGTTGGTGCTGTGTTATGCTCGCTGCCCGCAGCAGCCCCACGGTGTGGCCCTCTCACCTCTCTACACAAGCTTCAGGATCCAGCTCCTCATCGCTGGCAGTGGTGAGCCACCAGTCTCGACCTCGGACTTCCACCAGCACCTCCAGCCTTGCTTTGCTTCCTGGGACCTCCAGCCAGGATGCCTCCATCCATCGGGCCTCTCTGCAGGGTTCGCGGAGAGGCGCTGCTGGCAGTATTGCGCCCCTCCTTAGGCACATGTGCACCAGTGAAACCTTTGAAGGGCCCGCACAGGAACCTGGCCACGAACAAGATGTTGACATTAGTTCCCTCAACATATAAAAGCTCAGGCAGCACTCCTTAGCATTGCCTTTGCAATAGGTCGCCCTGGTCTCCTGTTCCAGTTTCCGAGTTCTATTTGCCTTGCGCTTGTCTTGATTCTGTGATTCCTGGTTCCTGTTCCTTGTGTTTGTCTCGTCTGTCTACTGGATCGACTACCTGGTTCTGACCTCCGCTATGCCTAACTTTGCCTGCCTTCTCCAAGCCTGACCTCTGCTACACCTGACCTCGCATGCCTTCTCGAAGCCTGGCCTCTGCTACGTCTGACCTTGTCTGCCTACTCCAAGCCTGACCATAGCTATGTCTGACCATGCCTGCCTTCTCCGTGCCTTGACCATTGCTATGTTTGACCATGCCTGCCTTCTCTGTGTCTTGACCACTGCTGCATCTGACCATGCTTGTCTTCTACGTGCCTTGACCATTCTTACGTCTGACCATGCCTTGACCATTGCTATGAATGACTTTGCCTCAGAAGTTCTTGAGTCCAGAGTTCCACATTGCTTGCTATACCTTCCAAGTGCCACCAGCTTCCATTCAAGCTTGACAGTGACGCCTATGTCCCTATCCTCTGGACACAGACTTCAGCCTTCCTTTGCTCAGGCACCATCAGTTCCTTCTTGTCCCTTGGTGCTTGAATTCCTGTTCCACATCCCGTCCAGGATAGGACCATGCCACCTGCTGGCTGCTGTCTCTTGGCTGAACCATCTCCTACCTGAACTTAACCTTGAGGCCGCCTAAGTTCTGCCAGCCCCGGCACCCGATATCAACACACCTGACCTCCAGGAATGTGATCGTCCCCACTAATCTCCTCATTCCAAAAAGAAGTGCATGGTTACTAGCAGGGCAAGGAAGGACCAAAATCAGAACAATGTGAGGGAAAGGTCCAATCTGTGCAGTGCACTTCATTCTTAGATGAAAGAAAAGTGCTAGAGAAAGTCTTGCATGATGAATCAGATATTGATGAGGAGGAGGATGACAATGTTGTTGATTAATCTGATGTGGATTTCCTAATGGGTGAATCTGTTGGCAAGGGGAAGGGAAAATCCGTGGAAATATCTCAGGGTTTCTTGGCTAATAAAAATTCTGAGGAGGAGAACAACACCACCAATGAAAATGTACTATTCTCAAGATCAAAATCATAGAGCATATAGAAAGACATGGTTTAATGGAACACAGTCAACATGGATTTACCCAAGGGAAGTCTTGCCTAACAAATCTAGTTCATGTTTTTGAAGGGGTTAATAAAAATGTGGATAAAGGTGAACCAGTAGATGTAGTGTATTTGGATTTTCAGAAGGCGTTTGACAAAGTCCCTCATGAGAGGCTTCTAAAACGTCATGAGATAGGAGACGATGTCCTTTCGTGGATTACAAACTGGTTAAAAGACACGATGTTAGGAGCTACCACCCAGGAAAAAGTTCTAGGCATCATAGTGGATAATACTTTAAAATTGTCGGCTCAGTGTGCTTCAGCAGTCAAAAAAGCAGAATATAAGGAATTATTAGGAAGGGAATGGTTAATAAAATGGAAAATGTCAGAATACCTCTATATCGCTCCATGGTGAGACCGCACCTTGAATACTGTTTACAATTCTGGTCGCCGCATCTCAAAAAAGATATACCGTATTTTTCGCACTATAAGACGCACCTGACCATAGGACGCACCTAGGATTTGGAGGAGGAAAATTAAGAAAAATAATTCTGTCCCCTTGATGGGCTCTGTACGGAGTTCCCCGCTGGTGGCAGTCCATGGGATATTTTTTTGGTTTTGTTTTTTTATAGTAAGGCAGAGAACATCCACACAGGTACTTGCTGCTTTTCTCTCCTTCACAATCATACAAGGCTCTTTCACACTCACTAGCACTCTCCCCCACTCAACTCATTGGCTCTCCCTCACATATACACATACCCACAGACAATAACACACTCAGACTCTCTCCCTCATTCACACAGCTCTCTCACACCAGTTATTTTAAACTTTCATGACTGCTCCAAAGTTCAATAATAAATAGTCAGGGCTATATTACATTGATTAGGAGAGCAATTGCTCATAATATTTCAACAGGTAGCCACTTAATCAGCACAGGCAGTAATTCTATTTGCTGGTCTGTGTCATGTGTCCTCCATCCCAGGCAGTATACCACCCCCATGACCCTCCAATACATCCAAACCACAAGGAGTGAAGTTCTTACTCTGGACTGCAAGAGAGGTCCTCCGGCAGAGCCCGAGCTCCCCGCCGGTCCCGGGGTGCAGCTCACTGCAAGATCGGCATGGTGCAGGTCAGTCATCATCTGTTTGAACCGCGTGGGCTACGGAGGCCCTTCCAGTTCAAACAGCTCCCTGCCGGTCTGCTGTTCCCAGGGTGCATCCCACTGCGAAGGCTGGCGCGGCACAGGTCAAATGCCAGCCATCCGAACTGGAGGGGCCTCCATAGCCCACGCAGTTCAAACAGCTGATGCCTGACCTGCGCGGCGCCGGCCTTCGCAGCGAGATGCACCCCGGGAACAGCAGACCGGCAGGGAGCTCAAGTTCCGCCGGCAGAATTTGACACACCCGCATCACCATGCTGATTGGGAGGGGGCGGGGAATGGCGCGCGAGAGGGAGATGCACCCCGGGAACAGCAGACCGGCAGGGAGCTCAAGTTCCGCCGGCAGAATTTGACACACCCGCGTCACCATGCTGATTGGGAGGGGGCAGGGAACGGCGCACGAGAGGGAGAGATACTACCTTCGCTCCATAAGACGCACCCACATTTCCCCCCCATTTTTTGGGGAAAAAAAGTGCGTCTTATAGAGCGAAAAATATGGTAGTTGCAATGGAGAAGGTACAGAGAAGGGCAACCAAAATGATAAAGGGGCTGGAACAGCTCCCCTATGAGGAAAAGCTGAAGAGGTTAGGGCTGTTAAGCTTGGAGAAGAGATGGCTAATGGGGGATATGATAGAGGTCTTTAAGACATGAGAGGTCTTGAACGAGTAGATGTGACTCGGTTATTTACACTTTCGAATAATAGAAGGATTAGGGGGCATTCCATGAAGTTAGCAAGTAGCACATTTAAAACTAATCGGAAAAAATTCTTTTTCACTCAACGCACAATAAAGCTCTGGAATTTGTTGCCAGAAGATGTGGTTAGTGCAGTTAGTGTGGCTGGGTTCAAAAAAGGTTTGGATAAGTTCTTGGAGGAGAAGTCCATTAATGACTATTAATCAATTTTACTTAGGGAATAGCCACTGCTATTAATTGCATCAGTAGCATGGGATCTTCTTAGTGTTTGGGTAATTGCCAGGTTCTTGTGGCCTGGTTTTGGCCTCTGTTGGAAACAGGATGCTGGGCTTGATGGACCCTTGGTCTGACCCAGCATGGCAATTTCTTATGTTCTTATGCTTTTAATAGTCAGATTGCAAAAACTACTGCCAGTGACAGCATCACCCCTACACCATTTGAACATCGGCAAGTGACTACAACTACTATTACTACTACTATTACTACTACTCATATGAAAATGACAAAAGTGTCAAGCCTAGAGTACTGGACAGTAGAAAGACATCTAAGATATGGAATCATTTTCATGCTGTGGCTGATCAGAGATTTTCCAACTGTATCCATTGTAAAAAGATGGTGAGCCGTGGAAGAATTATTGGACATCTTACTAACAGCAACATGAAATATCACCTTGAAAAAGAACATAGAGAACTGTTGCTTGCAGAAGAAGCTGGTCCCACGGTTGTGCTTGCCCAAGCTTCAAGTAAAGCAACAGGAAAGCCACAAAAGGAAAGTGGTACAGAAGACTGTGCATCTGCAGCAGTCTCTTCCTTCTCTTCCCCGGCAGCAACGGCAAGCTGCCATTGAGCAGATGGGGTGATGTCTTCTGCAATTTCACAGAGTAGGAAGCAGGCAATATCCAAAGTGGCTACATGACATATTGCTGAAATGATTGTTTTGGATGATTAGCCACTGCAGATTGTAAAGAATGTTGGATTTAAGCAGCTGATCCATTTTTTTGCCCCTTACTACAAAGTTCCTTCAAGAACTACATTTAGCTGTCGGGTGATTCCTTCCCTGTACACACAATGTCATGCTCAAATGCAGATTGTGATGGCAAGGACAAAGGGGAGAAGAATCCATCTCACCACTGATATTTGAACTAGAATGAATGCAATGCATGCATATTTGTCTCTAACAGCACATTGGTGGCAGCTGGATGAGTCATTACCTGTAAGCGGTGGCAGCAGTAGCACCAGCAGCTCCAAAAAGGTTTTGCCAGGATACTAGTGGGCTTTACTGCAAGCTCAAGTGCTAGACAAGAGTCACACTTCAGAGAATATCTTACAGGCAATTCAGGGGATGATGGAAGGATGGAATGGGCTACTTAGAAGCAGTCATATGGAATGTTTAAATGGATATTTCATTACTGACAACGGTGACAATATTATTAAGACTCTGGCTGATAGTGGATTAAGGGGCATCCAATGCTTGCACATATGCAGCACCTGGTAGTCAAGTCCTGAGGCGGTTGAATGAAAAGTGTCACAAAATAGCTGGACATTTCAATCACAGTATGAAAAGTAGCAAGGAACTCAGAGAGAGGCAAGTAGCAGTTGGGGCACCATTGCACAACCTTGTTCAGGATTTGCCTACCAGATGGAATTCCCCTTATCTTATGTTGGTTGTGTGAACAGCAGACTCCTCTTCATGATTTGCCAATGGCATCTGAAATTGGATTGGAACGTCCTCGTGGATGTCAGGACTAGACAAACATTGCAAGATGGTACATATCCTCAAGCCTTTCAAAGAATATACTGATGCACTGAGTTCAGCTACGGCCACGTTAGGTGATGTCATCCCTGTAATATACTATCTGGAGCAGGTATTAGAGGAATTTCTGCATCAGTCAGATTTTTCAAAGGCAGTGTTGCTGCTTGTGAAATGCTTAAAAGAGCAAGAACAGAAAAGGTTGAATCATCTCATGCAAAGGGATTGCTATACATTAGCTGCTATGTGTGACCCATGTGTGAAAGGCAGGTTTGCTCTCAAGTGCAATGCTCTTACACACTGGAAAAATAAGTTGATTACAATGATTGAAAAGATAATGTCAAAAAGGGTCAGTTTTAAGGATGATGATGACGAATTAGGATTTCAGTCTCCAAATCCATTCTGCTCAACTGGTTTAAACAGCTTCTCCCCTCAAATGAGACACCATTCCCAGCCCATGTTTAATGAATTGGGTCCCATGTCACAGGCTAGAGCATCACTTGTTGGAAGAATTGTGAGTGGTGACCAGCAGCAATACCTGCAAGAGAAGCCTTCAGAAATTCATGATAAGAGTTTTCTGTCAGCCAATTCAGAGCATGGACTCAGATCCTTTGATATATTGGGCACAGAAAGCTTCAATGTGGCCTGATTTTGCCATAGTAACACAGCACTTTCTTTGCTGCCCACTCACCAGTGTCAATAACAGGGAACATTGTGAGTCCACACCATGCACGTTTGTCTGCAGACGTAGTAGAGCAATTGGTTTTCATCAAAATGAACTTTCCGCTGCTTGGGTATCCGGAAGTTCCCTGTGACTGGGAGGAGGAATGAGCCTCCTGTCCAGGCCCGAGATGTAAGGTCAAGGGCTGGAAGAAAGGCTTCACTCTGTGCAGCTGTGCTCCCCGCATTCTGCTGTGGCACCCTGTTGCTTGCCATTGCCACACCACACTGCTGTTGCTGCCTCTTGTGGCCCCAAGAAGAAGCCAGTTCGGGAGCCACAACAGATGAATGCTCTTGTCCTGCTGCATCCGCAACACCGCCCATTGGGGCGCACTACAGCCAGCCATCAGTGAGCACTGCTCCTGCCTCTTGTCTGCCTCCTGTCCATGCCTGAGATGCAAGGTCAAGGGCTGGAAGAGAGGCTTCGCTCTGTGCAGCTGTGCTCCCCATACCACTCGCTGGGGCACCATGATGCTTGCCATTGCCACTACCTCACTGCTGCTGCCTCTTGTGGCCCCAAGAAGAAGTCAGTCTGGGAGCCACAACAGATGAACGCTCTGTCCTGCTGCATCTGCAACACCTCCTGTTGGGGCACCCTACAGCCGGCCACCAGTGAGCGCTGCTCCTGCCTCCTGTCTGTGAGCTTCTCACTCACATGAAAAGTTATAAATAAATAAATAAATATAAATGTTCTCTCTCCTACAGACACAAAACGCACACATGCTTCTCACTCCCATGCTCTCTCTCTCTCATACAGACACAACACACACACAGGCTTCTCACTCCCATGCTCTCTCTCCTACAATACAACATGCACACAGGTTTCTCACTCCCAGGCTGTCTCCTTTCTCCCAGCATCCACCTCAAAGGCATTTCCCCACTGGGTTCCTCTGCCTCATTTCCCCCAGTGTCCATCTCCAAGGCAGGTCCCCACTGCGCTCCTCTGCCTCCTTTCCCCAAGCGTCCTCCTCCGAGGCAGGTCTTCGCTGGGTTCCTCTGCCTCCATTCCCCCAGTGTCCTCCTCCGAGGCAGGCAGGTCCCTGCTGGGGTCCTCTGCCTCCTTTCCCCCAGCATCCTCCTCCAAGGCAGGTCCCCACTGGGTTCCTCTGCCTCCTTTCTCCCAGTGTCCACCCAATTTTAATTCTTACTTTACTTTATTTATTTATTTATTTATTTATTTATGGTTTTTATATACCGGAGTTCCTGTATACAATACATATCACTCCGGTTCACAGTTAACAGTAATAACTACTGCCGGGTGGCAGTTTACATGGAACAAATCTTGGAACAGAAAACAAAAATTTGGTCTAAGTAAATAAGAAAAAAAAAAAAAAAACAACAACAAACTAGCTAGGTTCAACTATAAACAACTATAAACATATAAATAAGGCAATTTATAATCTTGGATAAATAAAGCATAAGGATAAATACATTAGAACAAAAGGACAGGGTTTGTTTTGATTTGGATCTTAGCTCTCTGGGAATGCTTGCAGGAAGAGCCAAGTCTTTAGTTTTGCCTTAAAAGTAGAATGGCACGGCTCAAGGCGGAGGTCTGGTGGAAGGGAATTCCAGAGGGACGGGCCCGCCGTTGATAGAGCGCGTTTTCTCAGGGAGGATTTTGCGGGCTGGGTAATCAATCTGTTTTGGTATGCTCTTCTAGTTGGTTTATCGGAAGTATGTAGTTGCAGCTTGAAGGTTAAGTTGAGTGGGGATATGCTATGAAGGGCTTTATGCATCATCATGCTGTTTTTGAACTGTATCCTGTATTTAATGGGAAGCCAATGAAGGTGCTGGAGGATCGGGGTGATGTGGTCTTTTTTTTTGGCGTTGGTGAGAATTCTTGCTGTGGCATTTAGTACCATCTGGAGGGGTTTGGTGGAGCAGGCGGGAAGTCCCAGCAGAAGCGAATTACAATAGTCTAGTTTCGGGAGAATGATGGCTTGGAGCACTGTGCGGAAATCTCTGTAGCGAAGAAGTGGCTTTAGTTTCTTTAAGACTTGTAATTTAAAGAAGCATTCTTTAGTGGTATTGTTGATGAATTTATTGAGGCTGAATCTGTCGTCTAGTATAACACCCAGATCTCTGACTTGTGGTGAGGTGGTGAATCCTGAGGTGTCTGGAGACTTGCTGGAGGTCAGCAGGGTAGATTTTTCCGGTGCTATTTCCGTTTTGTTGGTATTTAGAACCAGGTTGATGCTGGTTAGAAAGTCGTTGATGGTTAAGAGGCATTTATTCCAGAAGGCCATGGTCTTGTGTAAGGTGTCCGTTATGGGGATGATGATTTGTATGTCATCTGCGTATAGGAAATGGGTAAGCTTGAGGTCGGTGAGAAGTTGACAGAGTGGGAGAAGATATATGTTGAAAAGGGTGGGGGAGAGTGAAGATCCTTGTGGTACCCCCATTTTGGCTTGGATGGGATGAGATTCCTTGTTATTTATTTTGACTCTGTATGTTCTGTTTTCTAGGAAGGATTTAAACCAGTTGAGCGCTGCTCCTGTGATGCCGATATCAGTGAGTCGTTGTAGTAAGCTAGTGTGATTCACGGTGTCAAACGCTGCTGACAGATCTAGGAGTGCGAGAAGGCAAGGATGTCCTTTTTCAAGATTGAAGATAATGGTGTCAGCTAGAGTAGCTAATAGTGATTCGGTGTTCTTTTTCTTCCGGAATCCAAACTGGTTATTGGTGAGGATATTGTTGTCATCAAGGAATTCCGAAAGTTGTCGGTTAACCACTTTCTCCATAATTTTGGCTAACATAGGAAGGTTTGCTATAGGTCTGTAGTTAGCAGGATCAGTCGTGGGAAGGTTGGGTTTTTTGAGGAGAGGTTTGAGCATTGCAGACTTGAGTTGATTGGGAACTTGGCCTTGGGCGAGAGAGCGGTTAATGATATCTGCAAGTGGCTTGGCCACAATGTCAGGGATGGAACTTAGCAGGTTTGATGGGATATGGTCTAGGGGGTGAGAAGACGGTTTTATCTTCTTTAGAATGTTTGTTATTTCCAAGGTGGACGTAGGTTCGAGAGATGTGAGCTCTGGGGTGAAAGTGTTGGGTTGAAGAGCGGGTGCTATAGGTGTTTGCGAGCTGCGGAAACTGGTGACGTTTGTGTGCGGGGGTGTCCCTTTGAGAGGGGCGACGAGTGTGGTAATTTTGTTGTCAAAGTAGTTGGCTAGCTCATTGGCTTTAATAAGAGCTTGGTCATCGGGGATACACGGTCCAGGAGGTTTGGTGAGGGCTGAGACGTAGGCGAAGAGGGCTCTTGAATCAAATGAGAAGTGGTGTATTTTTTTGGAGAAGAAATCTTTCTTGGTTTTGTTGATTTCGTTTCTGTATGAGTTAAGACATGATTTGTAGTTGAGGAGGGATGTTTTAGTTGGGTTTTTTCGCCATTGGTTTTCTTTGCTTCTAAGCTCGTGTTTGCGTGACTTCAGCTCTGTGGTGAACCAGGGCTTCCTGTTGTCCTTGTCTGGGTTGATGGTCTTTGTTTTCATGGGACATACTTGATCGGCGACCTTGTTAGTGATGTTGAGCCAAGAAGATGTAGCTGAGTTGGTGTCTGTAAGGTCTAGATTCACTAGTTCCTTAGTCAGGTGTTTGCTTAGGTGATCTCCTGGGCACTGTTTTCTAATCGAAATGGAGATTGTTTGGGTTGTGTGGCGGGGAGGTTCCGATATCTCTAACATAGATGTGATGATGCTGTGATCAGACCAAGGTACCGAGGAGCAGGTAGGAATAGAGTGCGATGAGAGACCTTCGTTTATAAAGATAAGGTCTAAGGTGTGACCTGCTTTGTGGGTGGGGTCTTTTACTATTTGTTTGAAGCCCATATGGTTGAGGGAGGAGAGAAGAGTTTTACAGTTGGAGGATTGAGGTTGGGCATCCACATGGAGGTTGAAGTCTCCCATCAAAATGGCTGGTTTTCCAGAGATCAGGTGTTTTGCTGTTAGCTCAATGATTGGGGAAGGGTTTGATTCAAGAATTCCGGGGGGAGCGTAGATTAGTGCAATGATTAGATGTTTAGAGTTGAATAGCGCGAATTCTATGTTTGCTATGGAACTGGATGTCTGCAGTGTCAGGCCTAGTGGTTTCTTGGCTGCTAGGAGCAGGCCTCCTCCTCTTTTTTTACATCTGGGTATGGATAGTATATCGTAGTTCTGGATAGGAAGCTGGTTGATTAGGGCAATGTCGGAGGGTTGTAACCAGGTTTCTATTATAGCGCAAATATCAGGTTTTGAGTCGGATAAGAAGTCATTGAGTATGGTGGTTTTTTGGATACTTTACGTGCCTATCTGTAAACCGTTGTGATGGTATATACTTAACGACGGCATAGAAAAGATTTTAAATAAATAAATAAATAAATAAATAAAATAATTGTGTAAATGAAGTGTGAAATAATTTCAGGCCCATGCAAAAAAGTGCGCTTATATGCAATCTTTGCATCATATGCGTAGGAGAGTTGGCTGGCTATGTGTCTGTTCTATGCCACTACCATAACAATGTACATACACAGATTAAAATATGCACACTCTGGAGTGTGTGTTGTGTATGTAGAAACACTTTGATGCCAAAAATTTACGTGTGTCCTAGGAGCTCATTGAAAGCAGAGAATACGTAATGCTTGCTTGTCCGGGAGCTTTATGTGATTCTGCCTGTCCCAGTATTGTTGTTCATTGCAATATTACTAGTAAAGTAGGACTAAGAATGCAGAATCATGTAAAACAAACAAAAGACCTTCAAAAGTAATAATAAAAAAAGAAAAACTGAGCACCTAGCAGTTATACATTTCTGAAGGATTATTTTTTCATGATTCTGCTTTCTTACTCCTACTTTAGTATCACAAGCATTACATTTGCCGCTTTAAATGGCTGCCTTGGTCACGCAGCAATTTTTGGCATCAAAGTGCATACCCATTGCACTAGCCTGAGTGCTGTGCAGTGCACAATATTGCATTGGCCCGTTTGAAAGACGTGTGAATGGTCAGTAGCCATGGTTGAAGCCTTGACATTGGCGCTACTGCTCACAAGTATACAACTTGTGCTAATTCAACCAGATTGAATGTTTTATGAAAGTATATGAGTGTGTACCATACTAAAAACTCTGAAATATGTTGGATTATTATGTACATATCTGCTCTCTGTAATTTAGTAAGAATGATTATCATACCAAACTACTTAATTTAGCAATTAATAGTTATTATTAACTAACTTTTTTTTACTAGTATATTTATTTATTTATTTATTTCAACTGTTTCATATACCGACAACCGTTTGCACATTGTGTCGGTTTACAGATAACTTAAAACCAGGGTATATATAGGCATTGCCTTTACAGGGAAGAAAGAACAAATAAACACAGTGGTAAAGCAAAAACTAGATAAATTGGAAGAGGGATTCAAAGGGGGAAACATAAGTTGGGAGAGGGGTATGAACAACAATATAATGAGGGGTATGAACAACAATATAATGGAAAGGGTTATGTACAGGGTATGAACAACAATATAATGAGGGGTATGAACAACAATATAATGGAAAGGATTATGTACAGGGGTTCAACAGTACGTACGTTGATGTTTCAGGTTCTTGTTCGGGGGAAAGAAGTGGGGAAACAAAGGGGGCAGGTAAAAGGCATAGGTTAGAGGTGGGTCACAGAGGGAGAGGTGTTAGCAAGCGAGGGTGAAGAGGGGTAAGCTTGAATAATAGTATAGTAATAAATAAATACAGAAAGACATCTATGAATGTAATGAAAGACACTGAGCAGTTTGTCACATTAGAAGAACTCTCAGCCCACTCATTTTTCTAAAATTGCAAAAAGAAACACATTTTTTTGTAAGAAAACTTATTTACAATACCAACTTAAAAAAATATTTTTAAAAAAATAAATATGTAATATCTCCTCATGAGATGCCATTCCCTCTGCTCCTGAAAGGCCTCCTCCAGGGCTGATACCCTCCTCTCCAAATTCTGCAACACCATGAAGTCAGCATCATATTTCACCCTGTACTGCCGTACTTCCTGCAGGATATCCTGCAGCTTAGCAAACTGTGCGGGACAAGCAAAGGCAGGAGATCCTAGAGGAGGTACGGCAGTGCTGCTGCTGGCTGTAGCAATGGTAGTGGTAGCACTGGCTCCCGGCACCACTGCCTCTTCTTGCCCTGTAAGGAAATGTAAAAAAAAAAAAAAATGTAAACATGAGACATAGAACAATACATATATGTCAAATAAATAAGCAAATATTGGAATGTTAGTGTTAATATTCCAAAAACATAGTCTGTATGTGTAATTAAACACACAATCATACAATACAGTTAGTTATCTAAGTTAGAGGGTTTTAGGGAAAATGAGGAGTCCATAACAGAGGAGGGAGGAGGGATATCAATCTAGATAGATAGTATGTAATTTGAAGGATTGAAGGAGAAATAAAAGGAGTCTGTCTACCTAGCTGGTATCAAGTTAGACAGTGTATAATGGTACACACACTACAAACCTCCTCTGCTTTCTCCTTCCATTCCTTAGTTTACTGTACTACTACTCATAGTCAGTGTCATTATATATTACATACATATATACATCCCAACCACTATAACTGACTGATCTCAGACACTGACAAAAAATGATTTTGTCCTTTCAGCCTCAGATCAGATATACTACTAAATTGCCTGGCTCACTGGCTGAGGCTGTTGCCTCCATCCTCCTCGGGTGGCAGCTAGGTCCAGGAAGTCCTGCCTCGTCCCTGCTACTGCCGGTGTGTGGTTCTGTACAAGACAGATCAAAATTGAGAGAATAACAGTTAAAAATGTAAAAACAAGAATGAGATCATGTAAGAGTAACACTACAGCCACAAGCATTCATTCAATGTCTGACTGTTATAATAAAAATAAACACATATCAAATTCCATTACAATTAAAGGCCTAGATTCATCATTCTTCGCAGAATGATATATCCTATGAAAATGGGGGGCGGGCCTGGGAAAGCCTGCAGCCTTTGCTCCATGGTAGTGCGATTTCAGCAGCCGCAATACGCCGGCTGCTGGCTTTTGCACAGAATAGCACCACTGTAAAAGGTGGTGCTATTCGGCGCGCTACTGCCAACGATAATGTTAGTAATATTATTGCCGGCAGCGAACACATCACCGACTCTGCCCCACCCCACTTCTCCCTTTCCCCTAATTTGCATTATATCGCATGCAAAAAGGCCCTTTTCGCATGCAATATGGCCTTATCGCACACGTTAGGGCCCTAAAACATGTGAAAAATCTTAAGAAAATAACCCCCAAAATTTGGTACAACAGCAGCAACACACTTATTGAATGAATAATATTTGTGTAGTATTCTAAAAACAATCTACCAGGCAAGGGACAGGAAAGAGTTCTGCAGACCTCCTCAAGCCACTTATCCTCGTAAAGTCTCAAATGGTGACCTTAGAATTAAAGGGGTAAAGAAAAAGGAATAACATTGATTAATAAATATATCATGCCCAAGTTTTTCCTTGACCTTCTAGCTTATTTTGCATGGAATATAGAAAAGTTAGTAAAAAAAAAAAAAAAATTATATTTACTTATCTTTTAATGTGGCATTCTAATTCCCAAATACCACCATTTCCCAAATATAAATATAATAAATAATACTTCAGATAACTTTGTTTCTTTTGTAGTATAGTATAATATAGTATAGTACTACTACTTCTGTTCTTCTAAAATATATTTATTTTAAATTATTACTATACTTATAACTAAATATAACTCACTCTATGCTATACTACTCTATAGAATTTTCAAATACAAAAATATAAATACTAATTAATAATATGCACAACATTATTATCTCTCACCTTTCTTTTTGAGATCTTTGATCTTACAAGGGTAAGAGGCCCGCTGGCAAAACTCCTCCTGGAGAGAGGCCCAGGCTGCAGACTACATTTGCAGGTTTGGCCTGCAGCCTGGGAGGTTGTAGAGGTTCCTCTCATCCAGGAGGATGAGCCAGGCCAGGAGGTCCACATCTGCCTCCATAAAATGGGACTTCCTGGACTGAGAAGACCTCTTCTGTACTGCCACCTTCGAGAAGGATGGTGGGGACTCTCGCTTATGTTCCATCCTAGCATGATAAAATAAAAAAGAAGATGAAGAAAAGTATATGCTTTAGGACAGCTGACTGTTAAGAAGGTCACACCTTAATGCAGGGGGCTTTCTCACCAATCAAAACCCTCCCCCCCCCCCCCTACACACACACATACACACCATTCACTGTCTGGTACATGGGGGAGAGGAAGGGGTGACGGGCCGGACATTTCTCCAGTTTTCTTAATTTTGGACTTAGGGTGCACTAGAAATTGGTATTGTGTTACAATGTCTGTTCCTGTAGTTGAATAGGGAAGGGAAGTGGATTTTAAAATGGTGAGAAAACTGTAACCACAGGTTGCAAGTTTGTGTGTTAAACGCTTTATTTCCCCTAATGTAACACACAAACTTGCAACCTGTGGTCACAGTTTTCTTACTATTACTGTTTTAAACTTGGTTTACATTAAAGAAATTAAAGTACATAACTACATACTATAGATCTATAAGTATCATTTAGGAAAACTAAAACAAAAGCATATACTACTAGTACTTACAGTGCTTAAATTTTGCAACAGTATCTGTCTCTTTAGCAGTGTTAGGTAGCTGAGTTAGCAAGCTGTAGTACTCTACATGCTGATGCTGGCTGTAAAAGAAGCAAAATGGCACAAGGAACACCATTGAACATACGCGAGTTAGTGGGCACTCATTCAAGTTACTGCGCATTAACCCGGGTTTAGTGTGCTGTAACTTGAATTAGTGCACACTAACTCCTGTGGTCAGTGGGCATTAAGCCCGGGTTAGCGCACACTAAGCCCGGGTTAGTGTGCAGTTACTGAGCACTAGTGTGCACTAACTACCGAGGTCAGTGCACACTGAGCCGGGTTAGTGTGCAGTAACTTGAAGTAGTGTGCACTGTTGGTCTGTTACCGTGCACTAACCAATTACAAACAATGCGCATGCCTGGGTTAGTGTGCTTTAACTCAGTAGGTACGCACTAACGCTGGCACAGTTATGGTTCTTCATTCTCATTGGCTCTTCTAAGGTGGAGACAGCCAATGGGAATGCAGAACCATAACCCTAGCTAACAAACTGCTCAAGAATTGTCACCTTTTAACTTATAAGTAAAATTTTTTGTTAGTGCACACTATCTTAATTACAGTGCACTAGTATACAGTTATTGCACCCTAGGTTCTATTAGGGCACACTGACTCCATAATGATGAAAACTGATTAGTTCACACTAATGGAACTTAAGGTGCACTAGTACTTTAGTGAGCAGTAACTAGATGTTAGTGCACATTAAGGCCTGTTAGTGCACACTAACACAATTTGGGAAAAAAACGAACCATGAGAAACTGAAATTTCCCATGGGGGACCCGAACTGAAGCACGAACCAATAAAATAAAATGAAGCACATTTCTAAGATCAATATGTGGCAAAGGAAATCAGAAAAAATGTATATAAGCCTTGTAAGAATGTGAGATAAGGAAGGATGAGCTTAAAGGCATCTTGCAACTTGCTGAGTCTGTGCTTCTCCTTCCCAGCCATTTATATTGTGATTGGCAATCATTTAGGGGGTAATATTCAAAAGGAGTAACGCACGTAAATGTAACTTGTTACGGGAGTGCTAGGGAGCGATCCCTCTTCCGGGGAGAGTGGTATGCCCTTGGACCATGACAGGACTGCAGAGAGGAGCTCCGCAGAAGCACCGAGGCAGGTGAGATATATCCCAGCACAGGCGGACAGGCAGAAGACCAGGAACTCGAACCTCCACCGAACCTGACGCATCAGTAGAGACCCAACAACGCAATGCTGGTCTTCGGGATAGCCCTCCGGCCACTCGATAGCCCTTTCGGACCTGCCATACAGGAATGGAAAATGTGCCAGGATGGACAGAGGTTGAGAGCAGACGGTGGAACTGGAACAATACGAGACTTGAAGACAATGATTAGACGATACTTGAAGACGAGGTCAGACGATATTGGATAAGGATGAGGCATGGCTGAAGAGAAGAACATCAGGAACACTGATGAAAACACTTGCTGAGTGAAAAGATGACAGAAGAGTTAAAACTCAGTATGAAGGTATCTGGCCATGACTCATAGCAGCAACCATCCTGAACTGAGGCTTTGGGGACCCAGCATGATTGGCGTGGCCAACCTTAAGAAGCGGATGCTTCAGACCCAATGCTGAAGACGAATCAGAAGGTCAAACCAAAGTTGAAGAGAGGACAGCCCACTAGGAGGTAGATCTGGAACCAAGACATCTGAGAAGAAGACTACCCGGATGAGGAAGCCAAAGGGTCTGAAGATTTCCTTGACAAAGGAGCCAAAAGGATCTGAATGTTTGACAGCGAAGATCTGAAGATGAGGATGTTAAAGGAGTTCAAAGACGAGGACATCTGTACATGAAGACGTCTGGAATGTCAGGACATCTGGACTTCAACCCCAAGGACACTCAGCCAAGAGCATCGAGGAGTTGTCGAGTGAACTGGAGAACAAGACATCTGAGACATCTGGACTTCGTACCTCCAGGTCACCCAGCCAAGGGCATCGAGGAGGCTCCGAGAGGCAGAACAATAGGATAACAGACTTCTGGAAAGAGAGGACATTGGAGGTGAGGACTTCAGTAAGATCTGAAGGTGAAGACATCAGGAGGGTCGGACGACAAAGACATCTTAATAAGTGGACATGGGATCTGGCGAGACCCAAACATGGAACAAAGATGCAGACGAAGGATCAGGAACCACAAAGGAAGTCAAGGGAATTCCCATGAAGAACAGAGTGCCTTGAAGAAGTGGAGCTGGACATCAGGAACTCCTGGACCTAAGATCTGGAATGGAGATTCCAGGAGCAGTCTGACTTCATGACTGACTCCTTGTGAAGGCGAAGAGAAACTGAAGGCTGAGCACTTTTGTAGGGCTGAAGAGGAATACCCAGGATGAAATCATGAGGAGGAACCAAGAGGACTGGCCCTTTAAATAGGCTGAAGAGGCACGGCCCCACACCTAAGGAGGCAGGACCAGGGATAGCGGCCATATGCAGAGCAGGAGAAGCAAGCCCGAGGCTTGCTTCTCCTGCTCTGCATACGGCTGCTGCCGTAGGAGAACGCTGGGGGCAGCTCCAGCCACTGAAGAGAGGACTGAAGGCGGCTCCAGCTATGTGAAGCACCGGCAGCGGCCTACCCATGAAGAGGAAGTTAGATCGGCATATCCTGCTGTGGGAGGGCTCCGGTGAGAGCGGAACCCACCACGAAGGTAGGATGACGGCAGCGGCTACAAAGTCACCTAGAAGCAGCTTTGCGGCCTCCTCGCCATAAGGTGAAGAAGCAACGACAGCAGGCCCGCCACGGAACACGGCGGCGGCTCCTGCCACATGAAGACGGTGTTGGCATCAGGGAGCTGACTGGCAGAAGAAAATGTGAGAAGCTGCTTGTGGGCTTGTCCCACAAGCAGAATCGTAACATAACTATTGTTGTAGCAATTTTCAAATGCCCACTTACTCGAGTAACGTGCATTTACTCGAGTAAAACCTAGTTTTACTCGAGTAAATGCTTTTTAAAATCATTCCCTTATTTTCTATAATAAACATTTTACTAAATTTCTAAAATGTCTCTGAGTCCTGTGACTGGTATATTGGGGCTAAAACCATAAAATGCCCGTGTACTCATAAAAATGCCAGGGACAGGATCCCAACCCAGCTATCACTTACCTATTCAGGTAGGGATCTGCTGACAAGGCCTAGGCTAAAGCCAAAGCATTGGTTTGTGTAGGCTGAGGGGATGGTAGATCTCGGCAGCCTTGGCTTTGGACTACTCAAAGTGAATGCCTTAGCAGGACCCAAGCCTGATGTTGCAACCCAGCCCAGAGGCCGGAGCTCAGAACCAGGCCCGACACCATGACCCAAAGGCTGGGTCCCTATGCCTAGGACTGCGACCGGACCCAGGCTTGAGGCTGCGACCTGACCTGGAGGCCGGATCCTGACTCTGGGGCCTTAGCCCTGATCTAGGCCTGTCGTGGTGGCCTTCCATGAAGGCCGGGTTCTGATGCGGCTTGGCCTAAGGTCAGACGCAAGCCTGAAACCTATGCCTTGCAGCTCTTCCCACATCATCCTCTTCTTTCTTCTAACTCAATGGGCTAGGGTTGCACCAGAGTAATTAACTCTGGTGCATTTACTCCAGTGGATAATGCCATTTTGGTGTACAGCATTGCCATATAATTGCCACTATGGGCTCCAGGAATACCTCCATGGCTGCCCACGTTTTGTGCAGCCAAATCTACCCACCTAGGTTTAGCTGCTCAGTGCTGACTGAATGTCAAAATCTTTGATGCAGTTGCCTAACTCTACAGTTAGGTGATTACTTCACTTTGAAAACGTACCCCTTTGTGCTAGTCAAACTGTAGAAGTGGCCGCAATATAGCTATCATTTTGCATAATCAGAATAGTGTTATGATGGAAAGGTCTAAGGTCATGCTTTTCATATATATGTAGATGGATAGATATAGATATATACACCCCAAGATACAAAGGTTTTTCATATAAAAAGACCCTAAAGCCACAGCATTGGCCAGAGACCTGACTTTGAGATCTCAAATGCACTTTAATAGAAAATTTTATATGGAAAAATTGTGACAGCAGTTAAAAAACAGGGAAGGTTATTACATTTATTTAGGAGTGTTATGTGACAGTAAAAGTAAAGGTTATATCCTTATTAGATTTCTTCTTTTTCTTACTCTAAAGGAATATAAAATGTGCTCCCAAAGGAAGTATTTGGAGCCGAGTGATTTCAGGAAGTTCTCTAGGCTCATTACATCAGCCTCAAGCAGAAATCAATTTATGTGTGATCTAGGGCAGCTAGAGAGTAATTAGACAGGTATGTATTTGAGTGAAAGAGTGTTTCTAGGCATATCTATATGTAGAGTAAAAAGCATTAATAGAGCATTTTTTATGGTTTCTCAGTCTGCACACTTCAAATATTTATTTCGGGGCCATGAAAAATATTTTCTTTCTTTTTGCCAAATATCTGACCTACTTAGACATTTTAAATTATTTGTCCTCCAGGACTAAAAATAATTTAGCTAATAATATCTTAAATTCACATTTAACACTGGAATTAATTTTAAAACATGTTATAAGAGAGTCTATACTTTTTCAATAGCATGTGTCAAAACAGTATAGGATTACATATACTTTTTTTTTATTTTATTTTTTTATTCTTTATTTATGCTTTTCTAATACAATTGTATCACAAAACTTATATAAGGTAACTTGTTACATAGCATTGATGAAAATAATTCAATAGGAAATTAACATTCTTAAGCAAATAAATCCAATGTTGTAACCAAATCTCACTTCAATATTTGAGAAAGGGGGTATCACTTTCAAGGAGACAATAGGAAAAGATTAATTCAATAGGACTTAACCTGAATTAAAGAGCTAACTACCTTATTCCCCTGGGTCTATGGTTGCCACAGAGGGGGTTAATGAATCCAAATAAAGTTTCAACTGCTCAGGAGAAAAGAAAATAAGAGTATCTGCTTCTTTTTTGATTATGCATTTGCAAGGGTATCTTAAAAGGAAGGTAGCCCCCAAAGATATCACCGCTTGCCGCATCGACAGAAACCCTTTCCGTCTTTCTTGAGTTATTTTAGAAATATCTGGGAACATACGGACCCGACTTCCATGAAACATGTTATTTAGATTTTTAAAATAGGAAATCATTAATCTACTAACATCCTGTTCAAGTATCAACGATACGAACAAAGTGGAAAAATCTATAATTTCAATATCTGAGGATTCTAGGAAGTTAGTTAGATTTTGTAAATCCATAGAAGGTGGTACTTGTTGATTTGAAGCATTTCTTACAGGGAGGAAATAAACCTTATTTATCAAAGGAAACTGTGCTTCAGATAACTGAAGAACCTCTGAAAAATATCTTTTTAAGGAAATGATGGGCATTTCCCCCATAACTCTTGGAAAATTAATCAGTCTTATATTCAAACGCCGGTTCCAGTTCTCCAGTAACTCCAACCTTCTGGAAAGGGCAGCTCTGTCGTGTATAGTGGCAATATTGAATTCTTTAATGTGTGAAATCTCACTTTCTACTTTCCCAATTGAAGACTGTAGTGTTGTGAGGGAATTCTCTTGAATAGTAATCTTAGAATTTACTTGAGAAGCAAATGAGTCCAACTTTGCGTTACAATCCCGTACTGCAAGAGTTAACCCAGCTGAGAGTTCCCATAGATTTTCCAAGGTTACGACCGCTGGCCTTACCAGAGTTTCAGGTCTGGCCTCCGATGTTGAGGGGGTCCCTCCGGAGATTAAAGATGGTATAGATGGTTCAACGGGGACTGAGACTCCTTCCCTCGCCGACCTGTCTCCGTTTCCTGAAACTTGCTCGACACTGACCGGCGCTTCTCCCAGCAACTCAGTCGCAGTGACCTCATCAGTCCGCGCCGGTTGCTGTGCTTCCGGGGTCAAGGTAACTCTGGTAGCCGGTGGACGCGTCTCGGGGGGGCTGAGAGAAACCTCTGTCCCTGGTGAGTTCGCCTCTCCTCTCGGCGTGCTCACAGCGGGACTCACCGCCCCGATTTGTTGTGCTCCTTGGGCGAGGAAGGTGGTAATCAGGGCTTGCTCCGTAAGTTGGGTAGGTATAGAGGGAAAAACCCTCACCTTCCCTTTTCTTTTTGCCGGCATTTCGAGGAAATTCTGTAGAGGTTAGGAGCTGCTCTGTTCCGCACACCCGTTCAGGACGCCATCTTGCCCCCCCCCTCTACATATACTTTAATATGTTGTATCCCTTATACTTGTGGACAATTTTGTATATTGTTTCTATATTACATTTTTAGTGCATTCAAATTATACAAGATCATGTAAATTATAGGATAAACTTGACCTCATGACGGGCAAAGTTTGCCTGACAAATTCTCAAAATATTCTTGGAACAGGTCAAGGACAATAAAGAATGAATTAATCTAGTGTGCTGATGCTAACAGAATAGTAAAACAACAAAAATGCAGTGTGAAGTAAATCAAAAGTATTCAAGGAATAATAAAGAACACAGATTATTCTGATCAGCTATATATGTGCCATGTTGCTGGTCAAAACAGAATGATGTACAGCCATATGTTTTGATTCTGCCAGTGAAATGCTGAAGGGGCATGCTGAAATTCTTATTTGTTCATATATAAATACTGTAAAAGTGTGCTTTAGAGGTGTGGCATATAGCAAATGTCAGAGTACAGAAGGCAAACCTGTACCTTTATGGATATATTGAATAGCAGCAATATGGTAAATGCAGGAACATGTACCTAAGCATTATAAAACAACTACTAACCCAAATGGAACTTGTAATTAATATTGATAAAACAGAATTTCTACACCTAGAATGGAAAAATACTGAAATCAGCCAAACTTCAATAATCCTCAAAGACAACCAGAAAATTGAACTAGCTGGAAAAGTACGTAACCTTAGAATAATAATGGACCCTGAAATCAATCTAAAACAGCACATATCACTAAAAGTAAAGGAAGGTTATGCAAAACTCATGGTACTCAGAAAACTAAAACCGTTACTAACTCAAAATGACTTCTGAACAATTCTACAGGCACTAATTTTCTCCAGCACGGATTACTGTAATGCCCTTCTGCTAGGACTACCAAATACAACATTAAGACCACTTCAAATACTTCAGAACACAGCAGCTAGAATACTAACCGGAAAAAGGAGGACGGACCATATAACCGAAACCCTAGCGGAACTACATTGGTTACCGATTGAACACAGAATTAAATACAAAACCCTATGTACCATCCATAAACTAATTTATGATGAGAAATCAGACTGGCTAAACACAGCATTACGGGTACACTTCCCACCCAGAAAACTTTGATCAGCAAATAAAGCACTCCTAACCATTCCTTCAGTAAAATCAGCAAGACTAACCTAAGTGAGGGAAAGGGCCTTATCATTAGCAGGACCCACAATATGGAACACAATGCCTCCAGAGATCAGATTACAAAGTGATCTCAAGGCATTTAAGAAAAGTTTAAAAACATGGCTTTTTAAACAAGCATTTTACAAAGAGACGGGAGAATAGGAATTATTCAGGAATAGGCAGATGAGCACCGACACACAGTACTTAGGATGGTACAGTAGAGTAGACTATGAACTCCACATCACAATAACTATAATGATAATACTATGTATGATAAATTTACCCATGAAAGTACCTTCGGTACACTCGGTCATGACCTACTTCTCTAAAACTTATTATGTCTAATGATATATTTTAACCGAACCTTTGACGGCACCTGTTAGAATGTACTATAGTACACTTTTACCTACATTAAATATGTGCCTACATGTAAATCGTTGTGATGGTATATAACTTAGTGATGGTATAGAAAAGATTTTAAATAAATAAATAAAGTTATGAGGGGAAGATCGGTCACATAGGTAAATTTCTATCAAGCCACCAACCTGCAACCTTTATGCTTCTGACCTGGAAGGTTTTCATCTTATTTATTTATTTATTTATTTAACATTTTTTATATACCGAAATTCTAGCAACAATGTTGCTAATCATTTCGGTTTACATATAACATTGGAGTGACTAACATGTGAGTCTTACATGGAACAGGAAAATGAACTTGGAGAAAATTGAATAAATACTAATAACCAATAACATTAAAACAGCAACAGTAGTAATAGACATGTTATATACAGGCGATTAAAATGAATCAGTTATGAATAAGGAATCTTGCTTCCTTTTCCCTATTGCAGCTAGAATGGAAGATAGAGGCCGCTATTGGCCCTGACCTGGTAGTTTCATTTTTGTTTTTTGTTTAGAAAATTACCATTCGGTAAGGGTTTGGATAAGCTGAGTCCTGCTGGGATTGGACTTTTTCACTTATGCCACATACCCTGTCAAGTTTGACATATAAAGGGAAGTAATTTTTTTTTCTAAAGGTTTATTATTATGAGGCTTATGTATTAAAGATTTCCTCCTGTGTTGTGTCTATGTGAAGAAATGATTAGTACATAGAGATCTATGGACCGAATTTTAAAAGCATTGCTTGTACTAAAAAGCCCATATATGCGAATATGTGGGCCAGGTGTGAGCGATGTGTATTTTAAAAGCCAGGAGTTATGCATGTGCGAGTAACAAAAAAGGGGTGGGAAAAAGGATATAGGTGGGGGTGGGGCATGGCATGGGCTTTCAGGATCAGGGCCAACTGTTACACACATAACTCCGCATTTTAAAACCAGAGGCTGCAGCACGCAGAGGCTTATTAGCCATGTAACTTTACTGCTGCTCCTGATGAGAAGCAAGTCTGCAGAAATTGCATTTTAGGGCTTACACAACAGGGTGAGAGGTCCGGATCAGTTGGGGAGTGTGCAGAATGAAGAACCAGAGGGGTCTGGGTGACCTCGAGACTTACTGGGCAAACTGGTGAACTAATTTGAAAAACTGGGAATGTTCCTCTTGGGAGTATGTTTTAAAATCTGCTTAATTACATGTGCTAAAGCCAACAAAGTCCTATGGAAGATTCATGAAGTAGGTTTGCTTGAGTAATTTCTTAAAATTAGAAGCATACTTATGTGTGGTAGGCGTATTTTAAATCATAAGCTTGCAAGTGCATGCATAATTTATAATTCATGCATGCCTCCACTCATGCGACAATACACATGTATATGGGCGCACAAGCACCTGTTTTAAAATTAGTATATAAGTGTTAATTTGATGTATATGGTGTTGGTCTTACCATTCAGCTCACACAGATATGAAGGCCCTCAATAACAGCTATTATGATCTGCGATTTATTTTTACTATTTAGGGGATGACTTTCAAACTGCGCACAGAAATATAAAGTCTCTGGGTATTTTTTACACTCTAACTTTACGTCAATTTTCGAAAGGAAATCTTTTGCCCTTGAAAAGTGGGTTGGAAAAAGGCAAAACAAACATGCATAGACCTGCACCTGCTCTTTGTACCAGTACTTTTTCCAACAAAATTACAAACGTATGTGTATGAGTGCAACTGTGCGTGTACATGCATAAATGCTAAGTCCTCCCTGGCTGTGCCCCCAGGAATGTCTCCTCAATTTGCACATAAAAGTGCACATATACTAGCACTATACTCATTTTTTTTTATTTGCAGAGACTATAGGCAATTTTCAATGAGCTCATTTCCTTGCATAAGACACTATTATTTGCAGAAATGCCTTTAAAATTTACATTTGTGTATTCAAGTAACTTTTGTTCTCTAGGCTGGAGAGATTTTCACAGTCTTCTGTTGTAATCCCTATTCTTTCGTCTGATTTCCATATGACATTTCTACCATCAGTTATTTACATGTATATATTTCCATCAAGCCATACCATATATGAGCTTCATATCATAACCTATAACTGTATATGACACAATGAGGATTTTGCAATAAAAGTTAGCATTCATGCTAATGCCATTTTGTGTGTGCTAAAATATGCATGCTTTGCAATATCACTTTATTGTTCACATAAAAACAATCTAAAGACACTTTTGTGGGAGCATGCTAAGATTAACTTTGTGCATTTAGATGAAAGAATATCGCATGCAACTAGGTCTTTAGTGTATACATGATAAATAGCATAGTATGCTCTTCTCATAATATTTGGCTAGTATTTACTGAGTCCTAAAATTTAACACCTGCCACGGATCAAGTGTTATAGTTTTACTATGCATGTTGATACCTAAAAGAAGGGAAGTACATCTCCCTCGTATTGGGGTGAATTTTAAAAGCGTGGTGCATGTCAAAACTTGGAGATATGCGAGTATGTCTGGCCGGTGCAAACCACGCGGATTTTAAAAGGCGCCTGCGTGTATCTCTCGGTATGCACACAAATAAGCTGAAAAAAATGGGGTGAAGTGAGTATGGTCTGGGCAGGGCATGGGCAGGGTGTGGACATTCTGGGACTTTTACATGAAATGTGTGCATAAGTATTTATGTGCACGAGCACACAACTGGATCCCTTACTGTGTAACGTTACTACTGCTATTGATGGCATTTAAGTAATAAAATAAAAAATTCTAGGCTAGTCATCAGGGTTTTAAGGATTGGTGCTAACAGGTTAAAATGTAGGCTATTTAATTAGGGGAGTTAGGAAGTCCTATCCCTTACCTGGGCAAACTGGGAATGAACTGGGGAAACTGGTTATTGCATCACTGTGCGTGTCTACTAAAATCCCACCACTTATGCAATAGAGGCGTCATTTGGATTTGCATACATGTATGCATATACAGCCTATTTTATACCATGCGTGCATACATGTGTGCATGTTAAAATATGGCCACATCATTGGGTGCGAACCAGCTTATGCTCGTACATGTGCGCCCATGTGCCGGTATCAAAATAAACATTATTCTGAGGCTTATAAGTTAATTCCCTCCACTGTCCTTCATCTTGAGTAAATTTTGTGGCAATAATTAGAAAATACAATGGCAAGACTTCTGAAATTCAGTACCACGTCTGTATAAAAATGCACATAGTTCATATTAAATAATGCAAATTGGATTTAGCTCTATTAAAATAAATTAAATTCAAACTTTATGTCTCTAGATAATTTATTTTGTTCTTTAAAAAACTTAGGCCTGGATTTTCTAAGGTCGCAGTCGTAATGGGAGGCGGGGGGGAAGAAGTAGGGGGGCAGGCCTGCAAAAGCCGGCAGCCATCACACCACTCTGGTGCGCTGGCTGCCGGCTTTCGCACCGAATAACTACACCATAAAAGGTGTAGTTATTCAGCGCGAAACTGGCAGCGATAAGGGTCCTTACCTCTCATCGCCAGTGATGTCTCCGCAGAGTCGGCCCCGGTTCTGCCCCAACTCCTCCTCTTCCTGGGCCAACTCCGCCCCCATTTAGTGATTGCACGCGAAGCGATCACTTTTGAAAATTAACCCCTTAATTAGGTGTGGGGAGTGTTCTTAGTGAGCAGTGCAGGAAAGGAAGACAGGGGAATTGCATGGGAATGAAATGCTGAGGATGGAGGATAGAGAGGGAGAAAAGGATCCGAGATGAGGGAGGGTAAGACTGGAACTGTGGAAGGAAAAGGAAAGGGGATCAGAGTGGCAATATGGGGAAGAAGGGGAACAGAGGAAGGACTGAAGATGGGATGAGGGGAGAGGATGAGGAAAGATTAGAGTGGTCTAGAAGAATGGCGTAGGGATTGGAGATGAGGAAGAGAGAGTGATTCAGGCATGGAAAGTAGAGGAAGAGAGAAAGAGAATCACAGAAAGAGGAAAGATGAGGGAATGAGGCATCCAGGACCAAGAGAAGAGGGAGAATTGCCTTTCAAACAGGGCTGCCTATTCCTGAGGAACTTTTTTATTGACTTGTTTTAAATATTATTAGTTTAGTTTATTAGATTTCTTGTACTGCCTTTCAAAAACAATAAAGTGGTTTACTTTTAAACTTTAAAATAAAATATTATATACAGATAGAATACTTTCAGGCACAATATTATACAGCAGCAATAAATTTGTTACAATAAAACAATACAGTCACAAATCTAAATGCATAATCCAATGAAGTTAAGCAACAAGTGCTTGTCTAACTCTTACAAGCTCGTTTAAAAAGCCAGGCTTTAATACGTTTACTGAACTTAGGATAAATGGACTCTCCCCAGTTGCATTCCAAAGCAGCAGCCCTTGGGAATTAAAATCTGTTCTTGTACCTTCCAATCTCATCTCCAGGGGTGGTGGAACCCTTAATAAATCAAAAATAGAAAGAACACAAAGATAGGAGTTGGTTTCCGCCAAGTACTTAGGTTGACCTCTATGTAAAGCTGTTCCATGAGGGGCGGATTTTAAAAGCCCTGCACGCCGGCGGCCTATTTTGCATAGGCGCGTAAGTCCCGGGGCTTTCGAAAAGGAGCGGGAGGGGCGTGTCTGGGGGGCGTGCCGCGGCATTTCAGGGGCGGGCCCGGGGGCGTGGCGCCGGTGGTCGAGGCCTCCGGACCAGCTCCCGGGACCGGAGGACGGAGCTGGGCTGCCGGCTGATGCGCGCAAAGTTAGGGGGGGGGGATTAGATAGGGGTTTAGATAGGGCCGAAATCAGAGTGGCCTCGGAGGGAACAGGCAGCGCGCGCTGGGTGCACAAATATGCACCCCCTTGCGCACGCCGACCCTGGATTTTATAAGATACGCGCGACTACGCGCGTATCTTATAAAATCCAGCGTACTTTTGTTCACGCCTGGTTCGAGAACAAAAGTACGCGATCGCGCAAGAATTTAAAATCTACCCCATAGGTAATAGGCAGCCAATGTAATTGTTGCAGAGTCTCAATCATGTAATCAAATCTCTTAAGACTGAAAATAAGTTTTACAGCCATATTTTGATCTAGTGTAATATCTTTAAAGCAGTGCTAGGGAGACCTTGAGCAATACATTAAAATAGTCAATCTCACATGAAATAAGGGAATAGACTAATGTTCTAAGATCATACCTTTCTAAATACAGTGGTATACAACAAATATATGGTAATACAATGAAGTAGGGATGTGAATCGTGTGCCCGATCATTTTAACGATCGGGTTCGGCTGGGGGGGGGGGGGATCTGATCGTTACGAGATGTGAATTGGAATCGGTTCCGATTCCAATTCACATCACTAATTTTTTTTAGTGAGGACTGCGCTGATAAAAAAAAAACCCACCCCGACCCTTTAAAATTACCCCTTTAGCCTCCCCCACTCTCCCGAACCCCCCCCCCCAAAAAAAACTTTTTACACATACCTGGTGGTCCAGGCGGGCCGCGGGGAGCGATCTCCCATTCCCATGCTATCAGCTGTGCTAAAAAAAAATGGTGCCGATGGCCCTTTGCCCTTACCATGTGACAGGGCAAAGGTGGTGCCGGCGCCATTTTGAATATTGGCAATACGGCCCACGTGCAGGAGATCGCTCCTCGACCCCCAGGGACTTTTGGCCAGCTTGGGGGGGCCTCCTGACCCCCACAAGACTTGCCATACATAGGCCGAGTTTCTTCAAATTGCTATAAATAAAGCAGAACAGCACAAATAGGAGCAAAAGCTGCACTTAGCAATTAGGTACACACAAAGAACTGCAGAATAAACTTGTAAGTCCAAAAGGTAGTCAATTTCAACAGACAGACAGATTGAAATACTATTTTGATGTAAATAATTTGGAAGTACTTTGTGTTCTATATAACTGTAAATTATTGAACTGTCCGGTCGGCTTTGGGTTTGACAAAGCATGTTGTCAGGCTTGCTGATGCGGTAAAAAATTATAACCAATATAAATGAAAAAACAAAAATAAGAATATCAAGTGTCTTGTTTATAATTCATGAAAGGAGTAGTGATGATTTTGGAAGGTGGTTGGCAGATTCCTTTTGTGATATTTGCATTTTTGCTTGCAGGATCAAGTTGTTTCTCTTTTTTGTTTGTTTACACTATCGCTCAGACTATTAGGTGACCCACCATTACCATGACATAAAGGCCCAGCTAAAAACCAAGGTTTTGAACCAGAATAAATATTTGCACAAGACCGGAGGAGGAGCAACTTGCCCCATCATGATGACCCCCATGGAGGATCGCCTAATCAAATGGCTGGGACCAGATATCTTTGAGGGAGTGGCCGAGTAGCTGGACTCCCTGTGAGCCAGAGCCGGTAAATTAATCTTACCTGTAAATGACAAGGCTGCTACAGATGCCCACATATTTTGACATAAGATGCTCACATTGATTGATGCATTATGCCAAACAATACATGTGTACTTCTTAGCATTCATATTTATGTCTTCTTCATTCTTTCCACAGCTCTCACCCAAGAAATTGGCGGTCTCAGCCATGAAGCCCCATGAACCAGCAGCACAGTTCCACCTTTTTCTGCACCTTTCCAAACAGATGCAGAAACTCAGTGGAGCTATGAAGAGGAGGAACAGCAGCATCAGCACCCGCCACCACAAGAACACCTCCAGATGCTGGCAACCCTACCATCACCTGTACTACTCAACATGAGCTTCCACTTGAATGGCTTTAATGATGACTCGTTTTTTTCATGGGAGGAATCTCAGCTATTCCCACCTGCCTCCACATGCCATGTTGCCAGCAGAAGTCAGCTATCACTCATCAAAATGAGCCCACTAGACTGGACATGCCAGTTTTGAAGTGCAAGATTATGCCTTGAACAGCACTGACCACACCACCTGCAGCACCAACACCAGCAGAAATGGTGCGGACAATGTATGAGATGGTCAACCGCATGGAAAGGAAGCATAGCATCTATCTCCACCACATATGGGTAGAGTTAGTGCGCCTGAGGAGGGCCCAAATCAGCCACACCCAGGCCCTTTGGAATCAGACAGCAGCGCTTATGTATGGCCTATCCACTGTGGCAACATCCATTAACATGACAAACCCATTGATGCAAATTCCTCAGTGCTTGCCAGAGCCTCCATCAGTGCAATTGCCAGCTTCCCAGGAATGCAATCCAAACAGATGCTACTCCCAACCAAAAAACCCTCCAATGAAAATGTCCATGAAGCCCCAGGGTTAAATGAAATAAAAAGGCAATTGAAGATTGGTCCAAACAAGACTGGCTGGTCCTCTATGCAGTGTTCCTGTGCCAGCTAGATGGAATAAGACTCCTGAGTCCATCCTGACTACAGAGATCCTGTGCCAGCCTGCTGATATGGATGGTCTACTGTCTGCTGTATCATCCTGCTGCATACTTATAATGCCCTCCTCTATCCTCTGCCTGTACTCCTGCCTCCTTGATTCAGTCTCTAGTCACAGTTCTGCTGGTGTCTCTTCTAATCATGTCTCATTTCCTGGTCCAACTGCTGATGTCTCAACTCATCTCAGCCTGCTGATGCCTCCATGCTGCTGTTTCATTTCCTGGAGCTGCTGCCACATTTTCTGGAGCTTTTGCCTCTATGCTGTGCTCTTCAGTCCTGATCCTGCTGCCTGCTCTTTGAAATATACTGCCTTGACCCTTACGTGTCCCCTTTGAGTGCACTCTGTCAACAAGGACTGTCTGTGCCTTTGCTTGCTATCACATAGTTGTGCTTCCATCATAAGAACATAAGAAATTGCCATGCTGGGTCAGACCAAGGGTCCATCAAGCCCAACATCCTGTTTCCAACAGAGGCCAAACCAGGCCACAAGAACCTGGCAATTACTCAAACACTAAGAAGATCCCATGCTACTGATGCAATTAATAGCAGTGGCTATTCCCTAAGTAAACTTGATTAACAGCTGTTAATGGACTTCTCCAAGAACTTATCCAAACTTATGCTCTCTTAACAATTCTTACGATTGAGACGCCTATGCATGACTGTGGATGAATATAGAGCGAGAGCACAGGAGATGACAGCAAGGTTTTTGGAACGAGGATATATGAAAAAAGTTGTTAAGAGAGCATTTAAGCAGGCGTTATACGCCAATAGAGATAATCTATTGATTACAAGAAAAAAGGAACCATTGACTAGAGTGGTGTGTACCCTTCCATTTTCCCATTTGGGATTTAATATTAAATCAATTGTTAATCAATGCTGGCCAGTATTACAGGATGAGGGGGTGTTTTGAGAATTGCCAATTTTTGCGTTTAGGAAAAAGAGATCTTTAAGGGATATGTTAACTTCTTCGGTACTGCCTATTCAAAGTGAAAATCAAGAAGACAGGGGGCAGTACACTTGTGAAGGTTGTGCAGCTTGCCCATATGTGCAACAAGTAAAATATTTACACATTCCATCCACAGGGGAAATATATTACTTACCAAGACATTTTAATTGAAAATCTGCTCAAGTGATATATGTGATCATGTGCCCCTGTGGATTGTTTTACATAGGGCAAACTAAAAGAATTATTAATGTAAGAATATTGGAACACATCAGTAATATTCGGATAAAAAAAGATAAAGCACCATTGGTTAATGATAAGAAGGGACATAAAATAGAAGAAATGAGATTCTGCTTACTGTACCAATTGACATTGAAGAGAGGAGGAAATATCTCAAGGGTATTGACACAAAAGGAACAGCGATTCATATATAGATGGGGAACAGTGGAACCAGGGGGGTTCAATCAGGAGATAGAGTGGAACATTTTTTTTATGAGGGATTGTGTAGAATGAGTAATATCGATGGCTCGGTTGTACATTAGGTCGGTGGAGAAATATATACAATTCCTGGTTCGTGCGTTCCACTTGGCCGTTAGCTTGGGGATGGAACGCGGTATTGAAGTCTAGCTGGACCCCAAACTTTTTACAGCGCGCCCTCCAATACTTCACCATGAATTGGGAGCCCCTGTCCGAGGCGATGTGTAGAGGGAGTCCATGAAGGCGAAAGATATGATGAGTAAACAGGTTCACCAGTTCGGGTGCTGAGGGCAATTTAGCGAGGGGCACAAAGTGAGCCATCTTAGAGAACCTCTCTATAGTGATCCAGATCACCATTTTCCCTTCAAAGGCGGGTAAATCTATGATAAAATCTGTGGATAAGTGGGTCCATGGTTCAGAGGGGACAGGCAAAGGCTGAAGAAGACCCCAGGGATGACCGGTGGGAGTCTTCTGTCGGGCACAGGTTGGGCAGGAGCTGACATAGAGATGGATGTCCCTCTTAAACTGAGGCCACCAGTAGAATTCAGAGAGTAGCTCCTGTGTCCTAGCTACTCCCAGATGACCAGCGTTCAGGGAGTCATGGGCCCAAGAGAGGACCTTTTTTTGAAGTCGGAGAGGCACCACTGTCTTCCCCATCGGGACCATGTCGGAGGTCGCAAGGAGCACTTTGGCCAGGTCAAGGATGTACTGTGGTGGATTAGGGGTATCTTCCATCTCCACTGTATGGGAAAGGGTGTCCGCCCGGATGTTCTTGTCTGCTGGCCGGTAGCGGAGAAGGAAGTCGAAGCGGCTAAAGAAGAGAGACCACCGGGCCTGCCGGAGGTTAAGACGCTGGGTGCGGCATAGGTATTCCAAGTTCTTGTGGTCCATATACATGACCACTGGGTGCTGGGCCCCTTCCAACCACCTACGCCACTCTTTGAATGCTAGTTTGATAGCCAGCAACTCTTTATCCCCTATGTCATAGTTCCTCTCTGTGGGCGAAAAAAATAGGAGCAGGGCAAGGATTTACCCCCATTGGATAATTGGCTTAGGACGGCCCCTTTGGCCCTGTTGGAGGCGTCGACCTCCATGATGAACTGGCGTTGAGGGTCTGGGTGCCAGAGGCATGTGTCCTGGAGGAAAGTGTCCTTCAATTCCTGAAAGGCTCGTAGGGCCGTCGCCAGCCAGTTCTTAGCGTCGGCCCCCTTTCTGGTGAGGGCTGTCAGCGTGGCCGCCATCTGGGAATAGTGTGGTATAAATTGCCGGTAGAAATTGGAAAAACCGAGGAACCGCTGAAGTGTTTTGACTCCCATAGGCTGAGGCCAATTCTTGATGGTGGCAACCATCTCTGGGTCCATATGGAACCCCGTGGAGGATATGATGTACCCCAGAAAGGGTAGTGACTCCTGTTCAAATTGGCATTTCTCCAATTTGGCATAAAGCCGATTCTCTCGCAGTTTCTGCAGTACTTGACGGACATCTCGGCGGTGCGCCTCCAAGTCCTTGGAATATATTAACACGTCATTGAGGTAGACAATCACTGAGGTGTGCAGCATTTCCCTGAGTACCTCGTTCATGAGGTTCTGAAACACAGCCGGGGCATTGCAGAGGCCGAAGGGCATGACGAGATATTCATAATGACCATCTCTTGTGTTGAATGCGGTCTTCCACTCATCACTGGGCCGAATTCTCACCAGATTATATGCCCTTCGGAGATCCAACTTCGTGAAGACCTTGGCTCCCTGTAGCCGATCCAATAGTTCTGGGATCAAGAGTAGCAGGTAGCGGTCACGCCGCGAAATGCTGTTCAGGCTGCGGTAATCGATACAGGGTCGAAGGGACCCGGTCCTTCTTACCTACGAAGAAAAACCCGGCTCCGGCCGGGGAGTTGGACGGTCTGATGAACCCTCGGTCCAAGTTCTCTTTGATATAGGCAGACATGGCCTGAGTCTCCGGGAGTGATAGCGGGTAGACCCTTCCTCGAGGTGGCGTGGTGCCAGGGATCAGGTTGATCGCACAATCGAAGGGCCGATGTTCAGGAAGTAGTTCGGCCTTCTCCTTAGAAAATACGTCTTGGAAGGCATGATACTGGGGAGGTAGTGCTAGTGGAGTTGTCAAGAGAGTACCAGCGGTCGAGGCTGGGCAGACAGACACTCATTAAAACAGGTTGGACCCCAGGATGTAATCTGGAGGGAGTCCCAACTGATCACAGGAGAGTGCTTCCGAAGCCAAGGCTGTCCTAACACAACTGGGTAATAATAACAACTGTTGGTAGTAATACCATTGCAGTTTATCAAATAGGTATAGACTGCATTTTATCAAATAATTAAAGAGAACCAAACTCTCTCTACAACCTCTAGCAAAACTAGAGTGGGTAAAAATGTGGTTGCTTTACCAGAATGGACTTTCTTCATCTTCACCTTTGCAGCTTTTGAAAAAATTCCTCAATATCAGGCACACCATGAACAGACACCAAGGGACCAATGCAATATGCCGAGTGCGCTCTTAACGAGCAGTTAGACGTGGGTAAAATAGGTGCTAATCATTAATCAATCCCCTAATGCAATAAGGGGATTAGAGCCTATTTATCGCGCGTCTAACGCGGAGTGAATGATATAGCGCTCATCACATGCAAATGCATGTAAATGAGTCTATTACTCATTCACTCCCATGTAAAAGATAAATGTGCATCTCAGATGCCATTTTCATTACTGGCAGACAGGCAGGATATAAAATCCGAGGTCGAGTTTACCGGCGTCCGTCTTTATAACTCGGCTGTCTGCCAGTACTGAAAATGGCCGCCGATAAACTTGGGGGTTGTTTTCATTACTGGAAGACAGGCAACCATGACCCCCTAATTTAAATATTGCATGGCACCCCCCCTTTGGGGCACCATGCGTGTGTTAAGAGAGCGGGTGCCTTTATTGCATGGGCCCCTAAAGCCGCACTGGTTGTATTTTTTACTTCATGCGCTGCTGCTGAATATTTTCTTCCTGCTGTCTGCAATTATTCTATTGGGGAACATGCTGATTTTATGGAGCCTGAGGTTACTACCATCAGAGATGAATTCCCAGTGAAGTTGAAAACTTTTACTTGCTGGAACTGCAACCATCAAGATGTATTGGAAGTTTCTGCAATTGCTTCCTTCTTACCAGGAGGTATGGCCAAGTGGTTAGAGAAATATCCTGAAAGCTAGGAATACCAGAGATCCAATCCTATTTCCCTCACTGATACTCCTTGTGGCCTTGGGCAAGTCACTTTATCTCCAATTGCCTCAGGAACCCATCCAGACTGTAAATTCCTTGGGGTACAATCTTATTGTATATGAATACTAATAACACCGTAAGCCTCCTTGAGCATTATTTTTAAAAGTAGGCTAAAAATAATAATATTTTTATTATTATTACTACTCCATTATCTGTGAAAACATCTGTGAGTAATATGGGCCAGTCCCCATTTCAATTTGGTAAGAGGACTTTAATTATGGAAAAAATAAGGAATTTTCTTTTGATTCTATATCCAAGCGAAAAATCTTTGGACACATTGCTACATTTATTAGGTTAGAGGCTCTTGTGGTTGCAAAAATTGAGCTTCAATATGATTTGGGAGAGAAATCTGTAGACTATATTATTCAGTGTGAAGTGGTTGTGACAAAAATAAATAAAAAGTATCTTCTGTTGAATCTAATGTATATCTATTCAGCATACATGTGTTGCCTTTACTATAGATAAGATCACACTTCATCATAATTTGTAAAGTGCTGAGAATGTTTTAAAAACATAAAAATATACATCTAGTCAGTTTTCCATGTGTGCCAAGTATTTCAGGTATCGAGCTATTTAAACCATTATTTGAAAGAGGTTTTGAAAATTCCTGAGGCAGCTTTGCTGCCCTAAGCCTCAGCTTATTATTTGCCAAACAAAACCAGAGTAAAGTTTGAAAATGGGAAAGCAGAAATAATTGTTGGAAAAGAGATAAATTTTGATAATTCCTTGGGGAAGGCCTTGAGGCATTTTACAAGCATCGCTGACTTAATCTACTTCGCTTCCAGATCTTTTGTTGGAACTGGATTGTGATTGGATTTTAAACCTTTTTTTAATCCCTAGATGTGATTTAAAAAAAAATTGGCTCAAGTAATAAATCCATAAAAGAGGAGTCTTAAGTATTCCTTCCTTTAGGGAATACACTACCTAGGCCAGGTAAAGGAGAAAAGAAAAATCAGTTTTTCTTTTAAATCAAGCTTTTCCTTTCAAATTCACTTGCCATCTGATTTTAATGGGTCTATTTTGGCTATACGTATTTAGAGAGCATTGTTAATATTTTTGGGTTAGTTTTCTTATTTTGTTTCATATATTTCTGTTTGTTCATGGAATATTTTAAATCTTATTTTTTTATTATTATTTGTTACTGCTGTTTTCTTCATATTTGTTTATATATTGCATGTTGATTTTATTCTGTTATTATTGAACACTGTTTCATTTGTTTATTATTGTGCACCACTTTGATCATTACCATAGAAAAATGGTCTTCAAACACTGTATAGATGTAAATAAATAAATAAAGGCATAAATAAAATAAATATCAATATTTTCAGATATTGGAGACAAGCTTGTAAACAGGCATTAAAAATCTAAAGTGCTTGCTATGAGAGCTGATTTTCTCCCATAAATGTAATTTATTTCATAAGCAGAAAATTTGTATTTTTTTTTAGACAAATCAACTTTATGAATTTTCAAAGAATGACCAGCAGGCATTTAGGGAGCCTCAGGTCATCCCAAGCCATTCGGGATATGGTGCCAACAAGATAGAAGTAACTGAGGATCAATCCTGGCCCATTAGAGACCTGGAGGGTTCTACATGTAGTTGGGGGGGTGGGGAAGGATCTGAGGAGTGCCAAGGTAGGTAAGGGTATTTTTATCTTGTGGAGTTGGGGGAGGTATTCAGAGCTGGGAGGCAGTCCTTATACATTCACTCTTTTTGGAAAGATACTAAATATGGGGAGCCTGAAAGCCTTGCTTTTTGAGAGAGGTTTTCTGAAAGTGGTGCCTTAAGGTGGGGTTGGAACTTGAATTGCCCATTTAAATATCACTGGGTAGACTGGGACATGCATTTCCACAACATGGCACATGCATGTTATAAAATCCAATGGCCATGCATACATATTCGGGTGGCACGTGCAGGGGGGGATTTTCACGAAATATGTGCGCCAATGCAATTGGGCCTCCCCTAGTTCCCTCCTAGTCCACTCCAATTAAGGAGTGGACTGGGAAGTAACTTCCACACCCCCCTACTAACCTTCCTCCCTCTTCCCCTCTCCTCCCCACCCCCTAAACCTATCCTAACTATCCCAAATTTTTTATTTTAGTACTCACTGCTACTCTGGAGCAGAAGTAATCTTCACACACCGGCAGCCAACCAGCGCTTCCCTGGGACAGTGTTAAATTGTGCTGTCTCAGCCAGCCCCCCCACCCACCCAGACTCCGACCCCTGGCCCACCCCTTTGGTGAGGACCGGCACTTCGGCGTTTAATGGGGTTTACTTGTGTGGCTGAGCCAGTTGTAAAATGTGCGCGGCATGTGCAATGCCTTGCTACACGCATAGCCAATTTAAAATTTACTTGTTAGTGATTACCATGCGGACTAAGGGGGTTATTTTCCAAGCTGCGTCAAGGCGTAAACTCACCCAAAGATGAGATTTCTGCAATGTTCTCTCAACCTAGCTTGATGTTACCCAGGTAGAGAGTCCATCAAGCTAGGTTGAGAGAACATTGCACAAATTTCATCTTTGGGTGTCAGTTTCCTCACTCCGAAGCTCATCAAATCTTCACAAGAGAGCAGTGTTCTAAACCTCACCTCGAGTAACTATGTGGCCCTCATATAGAGGTATAAATACCTACCTAGAATGAGGGCATTATGGCTAGACACTCTCTCCTCCCTCCCCCCAGTGGTTATAGATAGGAATTATATCAGTTGTGGCACTTACCACAAAGTATGAAAAGTTATCACACTCTGCAAAGTGCTATGATAGCACACTTGGCAATAAATAAGCTATTACCATAAAACATGCCCCTCTTCCTATCACATGTGATAGTTTGATGAATCTTGGCCTAAATCAGGTTTTATTGCTTGACTTTACTGCACTTTAGTAAACAGGCATCTTAATTTATTGGTGCTACCAGCATATGTGGTGGTTTCTGGCATTCACTTCCTTTAAACTGGTAATCCATTAATTAAAGGGTGCACAAATCCAGAAGTAGCCAAGTATGCTTTCTACTCTACTCATTCTTGAAATATAGTTATCTAAGATATGTATCATTTCTAGGGATGTGAATCGTTTTTTGACGATTTAAAATATCGTCCGATATATTTTAAATCGTCAAAAATCGTTAGAGCCGCGATACAATAACAATTCCCCCGATTTATCGTCAAAAAATCATAAATCGGGGGAAGGGAGAGGGGAAGGGGGAGGGCGGGAAAACCGGCACACTAAAACAACCCTAAAACCCACCCCGACCCTTTAAAATAAATCCCCCACCCTCCCGAACCCCCCCAAAATGCTTAAATTAACTGGGGTCCAGAGGAAGGGTCCCGGTGTGATCTTTTACTCTCGGACCTCCGGTGCTTGTAGAAATGGCGCCGGCGCTACCTTTGGTTTTTCCGTACGGAAAAACGATTCGTGGCAGGAGATCGCTCCCGGACCCCCGCTGGACCCCCAGGGACTTTTGGCCAGCTTGGGGGGGCCTCCTGACACCCACAAGACTTGCCAAAAGTCCAGCGGGGGTCCGGAACGACCTCCTGCAGTCGAATCGTGTTGTCTATGGCCGGCGCCATTTTGCGCAAAATGGCGGCGCAAAATGGCGGCGCAAAATGGTGGCGCAAAATGGCGCCGGCCGTAGACAACACGATTCGACTGCAGGAGGTCGTTCCGGACACCCGCTGGACTTTTTGCAAGTCTTGTGGGGGTCAGGAGGACCCCCCAAGCTGGCCAAAAGTCCCTGGGGGTCCAGCGGGGGTCCGGGAGCGATCTCCTGCTGCGAATTGTTTTTCCGTACGGAAAAACAATTTGCATGCAGGAAGTCATTCCCGGACCCCCGCTGGACTTTTGGCAAGTCTTGTGGGGGTCAGGAGGCCCCCCCAAGCTGGCCAAAAGTTCCTGGGGGTCCGGGAGCGATCTCCTACGCTCCTGACCTCGAGGGACAAAAAACAAAATGGCGCCGGCGCTACCTTTGACCTGTCATATGACAAGGCAAAGGTAGTGCCGGCGCCATTTCTACAAGCACCGGAGGTTCGAGAGTAAAAGATCACACCGGGACCCTTCCTCTGGACACCAGGTAATTTAAGGCATTTTGGGGGGGTTCGGGAGGGTGGGGGATTTATTTTAAAGGGTCGGGGTGGGTTTTAGGGTTGTTTTAGTGTGCCGGTTTTCCCGCCCTCCCCCCCACTGGACCCCAGGTAATTTAAGGCATTTGGGGGGGGGGGTTCGGGAGGGTGGGGGATTTATTTTAAAGGGTCGGGGTGGGTTTTAGGGATGTTTTAGTGTCCCGGTTTTCGATTTAAACGATTTTCACGATATTTAAAAAACCCAAACGGTGACGATCCAATTCCCTCCCCCTTCCAGCCGAAATCGATCGTTAAGACGATCGATCACACGATTCACATCTCTAATCATTTCTCTGACATTCCTTTCTCCCAATTTGATTTAAAGATATTTTATTAGTTTAAACCAGAAGCCTGCAGCCTTCCTTGTTTTCTCCTTCCAGTCAATTTTTCTTTTCTTATTTAATTTCATATTTTTGCATTTATAGACCTTCTGCAAATACCCCAATGCAGTTTACAATATTTGAATATTTAGCTTTCTGAACAAGCTAAGTTGAAAAATCATATTTTCCTAGCATGTAGCAGATGGATTCAGGACCAATAGGTATAGTGTGCTCCTGATAGCAGTTGGAGATGGATCAGATTTCAATCTGACGTCAGCCCTAGTACATATACCCCTGCAGGAAGCCCTGCTCTTCAGTATTTTCCATCTCCATAGCAGTTCGGGACTCTATACACACTTGCACAGCGTTATTCTAACCAAAGAAATCCCAAACAAAGAAGAAAACTTATCTTTACAGTTGAGCCCCGCTCTCCTGCGATGATACCTTTGGGTCCCTCCCCCAGTCGAGATTCCTGAGGTGATTTCCGCAATGAGAGGTAGACCTCAGTCTGGCAGCCGGCTCCCGGCGGAGACTTAGACCCTGGCAATGGGTGCGGCTGAGAGGCAGCGTGTGCAACTTCGAGCGCGGTGATGAAGGTACTTTTCCCTCTCCCCCCGCAGCCGAAGACCGCCTGGGACGAGACCGGGAAACGCTGAGACAAGGTAAGGTAGAAAACTTCCTAAAAGTCTCCGGTCTCCGGGGCTCGAATAGCTGCACAGATTGCCAGCCGGCGTCAGTGCTACTGGGTTGATCAGCCCTATCCGGGCTAGACCCTGGCCGGACAACAGGGTCCTCCCACGTGGAGACCCCCCGAGGTGCTAGCCATATTGCTTGCGTGGTTGCTGTCACCATTTTCACTTGATCGCCGCCCTGTCCGCCGATTCGATCCATGTGCACAGAGGAGAGCCGTGCGCACAAAATCACTTGTGCACACACCGGCGCACGCATAAGGCTGTGCGCACAGCAATGCACATAAGGTGCCAGGCGCACAGCCACACGCTTCACTGTGCTGGGCACAAAAGTAAACCCATGTGCACAACGGCGTGCGCATCTTATTGAGCACGCATCCAACCTACATGCACAACTTCTGCACACACGGAGTACATAACTAAGCCTCTCGGCGTACACTTGAATGCACAAACCGGAGTATTCTTCAATCCTACACACACAAACCATGGCACCACCGGACAAGAAGCTCAAGGTTCAGGGCCTCTGCCCAGCATGCAACATCAGAGCTGCACAGCAGGAAGATGCCACAGCCCTGTGTCTACAGTGCAAGGATGCTCTGGGTGAACCAGGCCAAAGTCCTCTCCAGACGGCACTGGGATCCGGATCCACAGACAGTACACTGGATCTGGCTACCCCCGATGGAAGCCTCCTTCCAAAGGGGCTCCCTGGGGACGCGGAGCCTCTCAATTTAGACCCAGCATCTTTCTCCTAGGTAGAATTCTTCAAAGGCCTACATACCTTTGTCCACATGCAACCGTCGCCCCCGATGACACAGCCACAGCCTGCCCCAGAGGACCCGAACATCCCGGGATCCTCTAAACCTAAAGAAGTGCCCCTCCCACCTCAAAGCCCCAACTTTGGGGACACGGACACCTCATACAAGGATCAAGACTCTCTGGAGGAAGGGGAAAGCCCTCCATGAATGGAACCTTACTGAACCATGAGGTGTTCCTTTGCTAAAGATGAACTATAAGACCTCGTGGCTCACAGCCTGAAAGAGCTTTCTATCCCAGGCATGAGTGCCACAGGGGAACCGAAGATGAACCCCCTCCTCGAGGGACTCCATTAGGCCTCCCGCCATTTCCCTTTGCTGCAGGCCGTTCAACAGCTGATTGACCTGGAATGGGAGGATCCAGAGGCCACGTTCAAGGAGGGACAGACCCTGGCAGCCCTAAACCCCCTGGACCCCGCTGCCAAGGACCTCCTGACATTCCCTAAAGTGTATGCCATGGTCTGCGTGGTCTCAAAGTGCACTACCATCCCAGTCGAGGGAGGAGCGACACTCAAGGATGCCCAGGACAGATGCCTCGAATCCATCCTCAAACAGTCATTCGACGTATCAGCTATGTCACTACAGATCATGGCCTGCTGTGCCCGGGTGACACGTGCCAGCTTATCAAAGACCAGGAACGCCACTATACCCGTCGATGCACTAGAACCAGCAGGATAATTACTCACGGATGCGACCTCTGACCTGGTATGCACCGCAGCCAAAGGCGTTTCGACCATCATGGCAGCCAGAAGACAACTCTGGCTCAGAAGCTGGTCAGCCAACGCAATGTCCAAAATGAGACTCATGAGAATGTCCTTTAAGGGAAGCCTCCTGTTCGGAAGCAAACTGGAGAAGTTAGCCAATAAATGGGGTGAATATCCAGTACCGCAGCTACCGGAGGACAAGAAGAAGAGAAGCCAGAGCCCCTCCCCATGAACATCTAAGGGCAGAGGATCACAGCACTTCAAACCGTACAGAAGTATATATCAAGCATCTCACCCCACAGGCAGGGCCAGTCCTTTTGGAACAAACACAACAAAAGGGGAGCCGGCGTTAGTCCAGGCCCCAGCTGACCCCGCAATGAAGATCAGCCAATCCATCCACAGGAAGAAGCCATAGGGGGCAGGCTTGCCCTATTCTGCCAAAGATGGGTCAAGATAACTTCGGACAAGTGGGTCCTAATACTCATTCGACAGGGATATTATCTGGACTTCCACAACATCCCTCCAGACAAGTTTGTTAAATCTCCCTGCCAAGACCATTTCAAGAGTGCGGCAGTGGAATCTACACTGACCAAATTGCTCAAATTAAAGGCCATAATGCCATTGCCCATGCAACAAGAAAATACGGAGCACTATTCCATCTATTTTATCATTCCCAAGAAAGAGGGTATGTTCCGGCCCATCCTGGACCTCAAGTCGATCAACCACCACCTGAGGGTACCTCGCTTCCACATGGAAACCCTACCCTCGGTCATAAGGGCGATATAGCCGGGAGAATTTCTCACATCCCTGGATCTGTCAGAAGCCTACCTACACATCCCGGTCCATCATGAGCATCAGTGTTTTTTAAGCTTCGCGATCCTGGACCACCACTACCAGTTCCGGGCACTACCCTTCTGGTTAGCCACAACACCCCGAATGCTCACCAAAATCATGGTTGTAGTGGTGGTGACACTGAGAAAAGAAGGAATCCTCATACACCCATATCTGGACTATTGGCTGATCAGGGCACAATCCCCAGAGGAAAGTCATCAGGCGACCACCAGAGTCAAAACTCTACTGGAGAACCTCGGGTGGGTGGTCAACACAAACAAGAGCTGTCTGCAGCCCTCCCAATCTCTGGAATACCTGGGAGTCCGGTTCAACACCAGACAAGACAAGGTCATTCTGACTCCTACAAGGAGAACAAAACTGATGAACCAATTGCGAAACCTATTAAGCAGTCTTTGCCCCAAGGTGTGGGACTACCTCCAAGTCCTCAGTCTTATGACATCCACACTGGAAGTGGTCCCATGGGCCCCCTACAGCATTCTCTTCTGTCATGATGGAATCTGATGTACCAGAATTACTCCATTCACCTTCAGCTCCCGGAGGAAGTTCAAACCCAGCTACAATGGTGGCTACAAGAAGATTATCTGAGTAAGGGAGTAAGGCTATCCCCGCTGACCTGGATCCTGCTCACCATGGATGCAAGCCTACGAGGGTGGGGAGCCCACTACCAGGAACTGACCACCCAGAGGCAATGGGACTAGGAATAGTCGGGATGGAACATCAACCAACTGGAAGCCCGGGCAGTCAGACAAGCCTGCCTACAGTTCAATTACAAACTCCAGGGTGAATCGGTCAGAGTCTTGACGGACAATGCCACAACAGTGGCCTACATCACTGACAGTGAGGAACCAGAAGCCAACAAGTGTCCCTGGAAAAAGACCCCCTAATGGCGTGGGCAGAATCAAACCTACAAGAAATCTCAGTCGCCCACATCGCGGGAAAAGACAGCGTCACTGCAGATTACCTCAGCAGACAAAGTCTAGACCACGACATCCTCGCATGGATAGTCAAGATTCCCACGATTCTGGAATTCCTGCAGAACGGCTTACAGAAGGGGTTGTCTCTCAACTCCATCAAGGTGCAGGTGGCCGCGTTCGCCTGCTACAGAGCCAATGTGAGGGTCGGCAGCCTAGCCTCTCACCCAGACGTCTCCCACCTCCTGAAAGGGGTCAAACAGATCCGACCACCCCTAAAGTGCCCGGTACCTTTATGGAATCTCAATCTAGTTCTAGACTTCCTAGCAGGAGCCTTCTTCAGACCAACCTGCGGTCTGTCCCTCCGACTACTAACATTGAAGACTGCATTTCTAGTGGCAGTCTGTTTGGCCTGTTGCATCTCCAAGCTTCTAGCACTGTCCTGTCGAGAACCCTTCTTCAGGTTCACACCAGGACCCATACAGCTAGCATGGTCCCCACCTTCCTCCCAAAAGTGGCTTCTCACTTCCATCTAAACCAAACCATCTCACTGCCATTGCCAGACAAGCATAAGGACTCGGAAGAATCTCGCCGCCTTCGCCATCTTAACGTCAGCAGACTCCCAGTCTAATATCTGGAAACGTCGGAATCCGACGAAAGAAGGACCACCTCTTCGTCCTTCACAATGGGAAGAAACAAGGGGAAGCGGCCTCACGGGCAAACATAGCCCGCTGGATCAAAGAAGTTATCAAGGCAGCCTACGTAGAGGCAGGCAAGCCTCCACATCTACAAGTCAAAGCCCATTCCACTAGAGCCCAGGCAGTGTCCTGGGTGGAAACCAAGATGTTGTCAGCTGCCGAGATCTGTCGGGTGGCGACATGGTCCTCCATTCATACCTTCTCTAGGTTCTACCGCCTGGATATTCAGTCTCGGGAGGACATAGCATTCACAAGCACAGTACTAAGTGGGCCATGGGCAGTCTCCCACCCAGTTCGGGAGTAGCTTTTGTACATCCCATTGGTCCTGAGTCCATCTGCTACACACTAGGAAATGGAGAAATTACTTACCTGATAATTTCATTTTCCTTAGTGTAGACAGATGGACTCAGCATCCCACCCATGGCTGCCGACAACCACGGAAAACTCGGGTGACAATTCCCCGAGAGCAAGACAAACACGGGTAAGCCAAGCTTCATAAGAACATAAGAACATGCCATACTGGGTCAGACCAAGGGTCCATCAAGCCCAGCATCCTGTTTCCAACAGTGGCCAATCCAGGCCATAAGAACCTGGCAAGTACCCAAAAACTAAGTCTATTCCATATTACAGTTGCTAGTAATAGCGGTGGTTATTATCTAGGTCAACTTAACTAATAGCAGGTAATGGACTTCTCCTCCAAGAACTTATCCAATCCCTTTTTAAACACAACTACATTAACTGCATTAACTACATCTTCTGTCAACAAATTCTAGAGTTTAATTGTGCGTTGAGTGAAAAAAAACTTTCTCCCATTAGTTTTAAATGTGCCACATGCTAACTTCATGGAGTGCCCCCTAGTCTTTCTATTATCCGAATGAGTAAAAAACTGATTCACATCTACTCGTTCTAGACCTCTCATGATTTTAAACACCTCTATCATATCCCCCCTCAGCCGTCTCTTCTCCAAGATGAAAAGTCCTAACCTCTTTAGTCTTTCCTCATAGGGGAGCTGTTCCATTCTCTTTATCATTTTGGTTGCCCTTCTGTGTACCTTCTCCGTCGCAATTATATCTTTTTTGAGATGCGGCGACCAGAATTGTACACAGTATTCAAGGTGTGGTCTCACCATGGAGCGATACAGAGGCATTATGACATTTTCCGTTTTATTCACCATTCCCTTTCTAATAATTCCCAACATTCTGTTTGTTTTTTTGACTGCCGCAGTACACTGAACTGACAATTTCAATGTGTTATCCACTATGACGCCTAGATCTTTTTCTTGGGTAGTAGCACCTAATATGGAACCTAACATTGTGTAACTATAACATGGGTTATTTTTCCCTATATGCATCACCTTGCACTTGTCCACATTAAATTTCATCTGCCACTTTGATGCCCAATTTTCCAGCCTCACAAGGTCTTCCTGCAATTTATCATAATCTGCTTGTGATTTAACTACTCTGAACAATTTTGTATCATCCGCAAATTTTATTACCTCACTTGTCGTATTTCTTTCCAGATCATTTATAAATATATTGAAAAGTAAGGGTCCCAATATAGATCCTTGAGGCACTCCACTGCCCACACCCTTCCTCTGAGAAAATTGTCCATTTAATCCTACTCTCTGTTTCTTGTCTTTTAGCCAGTTTGTAATCCACGAAAGGACATCACCACCTATCCCTTGAGGAACTTTGTCAAATGCCTTCTGAAAATCCAAGTACACTACATCTACAGGTTCACCTTTATCCACATGTTTATTAACTCCTCCAAAAAAGTGAAGCAGATTTGTGAGGCAAGACTTGCCTTGGGTAAAGCCATGCTGACTTTGTTCCATTAAACCACCTCTTTCTATATGTTCTGTGATTTTGATGTTTAGAATAATTTCTACTATTAAGACACCCATACCTACCGGGTGTTGGTGTTTCTCGGTTGAAGTGCACTGGCGGTCTCCAGCTATATCCACATCAACCAGTTCAATTTATTCAAGTTAATCAAAGTTAACCAAGTTAATCAAGTTGTTCAGTCACACATATATCCACAATTGCTTTTCGAAGAGAATACTGAAGAGCAGGGCTTCCTGCAAGGGTATGTGTACTAGGGCTGACATCAGATTGAAATCTGATCCATCTCCAACTGCTATCAGGAGCACACTATACCCATTGGTCCTGAGTCCATCTGTCTACATTAAGGAAAACACAATTATCAGGTAAGTAATTTCTCAATTTTATAATGTATAAAGAATTAATGAGTTCGTGTCAGGTTATATGATCAATCTGTATTTCTCAGTGAGCAGGAAAGAGAAATATAGCCAATCACTTATCATCTACTATCCACTCTTGCAGAACAATCTCCTCTTTTAAATTTGGTTCTGATATATATAGCCAAAGTGGGTTGTGACAAATTACTGATTTCTTTCAGTGAAACCCACAAAGTTAATAACAAGTTTATTTATGTATGTATTTATTTATTTGATTAATATACCACAATTCAAATCCAAATTGGGTTGCCCAATGCAATTTACAGTTTATAATCGTTAAGCCATCAAATAAAAATGCATCATAACAATAAATCATAATGAATAATAAAATAAATAATTTAAAACAAAATTGATGCCAAGCAAGTAGATCATAATCCTTCCACCCTACATCCCCACAGCTCAGTTAGATCTAGACATCACCCATTCCCAATATTAAGCCCATTCAAATGTAACTGCTTCAAGAGGCTTACCAAGGAAAAATCCATGTTTTGGCTTTCTTCCTTAAAGTGAGATTGTTCTCCTCCAATGTAAGTGCCAGCAGAAGCCTATTTCACATGGAAGAAGCCTCTACTAAAAAGGCTCCAGTGTTTTATGCATTTTTTTTTTCACAAAGACAACAATTAGTACTGCTACTTGACTAGAATATTAGCATCACCATCGGATTTGTTTTAGGTAAAATAGACCATTTTCCTTCATTACTTAAAATGTCAAAGATATCAATTTGAATTGGATACAGTGTAGAATAGATTATGGCTATAGGTGATTAGCACTTTAACTGATATCCTTTAAAATGAATTCAATAGTTTTAAAGGAGCAGAAGCTTACATCTTTTATGAGATAGTAAATCAGTTTTATTTTAGCAGCATAAGTATACAAGATGTAAGATGGTAAATATAATTTTGTTTTTAAGTTTCTAAGTTTTACAAAGCAATGAACTGTTATAAAAAATAAGCATAAACTCATGCGTTACCTCCATGTCAACCTGTACTTGACAAATATGCAATGAAGGACTAATTAATTCAGGTGAAATATTAATTAAACCAATTTATCTAACCCTTAGCTGTTGGCAGGTCACACTCCTACAGAGATCCAGGACCTGTCTCACAGCACAGTGCTGGGGAATCCAGTAACATTCAAGCAGCCAAATGACAGGTTGTTCCAAATCTCAAAGAAAACTAGAATTCAAAGGTCGCACAGATGTCACTGTGAGGTATATCGGCAAGAACAGAGTAAAGAAGCACTTGGATTGCTAAATTTTAAGCAGAAATAAAATTGGCAAATATTATAAGGCAGCTACCCCAGAGATTAATGGAGCATGTTAAGCTGAGCACGGAACTTAGTCTTAAACTAGCTAGTTCACAGGTATTTATTGTGAACCGCAACAGTTAATGTTCTGTGGAAAAAGTTCTGGAAAAATCCCCTGGGAAAAGATTCCTTAGGAAAAGATCCACTGTCTTTTAGTTCAGGGTTTTTTTTTTTCTCTGCAAGGAACTTATTTGCATATTCAGTTCCAGGGGATCCAATGTTGATCTCAATTCAATGTCACCATCATCTACAGGCACAGAATTGGTGGGATGCTGATGTCATCTTCTGTGTCCAGATGCTTGTGAATAACAAGCAATATGTGAATAATAAGTAATATGTTATTAACTAACTGAATAACTAGCCAATATGTATCTAGACATAATCAAACAGCTATTAAACCAAATGGAGCTAGTGATAAACTTAGAACAAAAAAACATAAACCCTATCCATTCACCAATAACAATTAACAATAACCAAAGAGTAGAATTAGCAGAAAAGGTACGAAACCTAGGTGTCATACTAGACTCTGAACTAAACCTGAAACAGCACATATCACTGAAAATAAAAGAGGGATACGCTAAACTAATGGTACTCAGGAAGTTAAAACCTTTACTAACACTATCAGATTTCCATACAGTTTTACAAGAACTAATTTTCGCAAGCACTGACTATTGCAACGCCCTGTTCCTAGGACTATCACAGGTGACCCCACGACCTCTTCAAATTTTGCAAAATTCAGCCGCAAAAATATTGACAGGTAAAAGAAAAAGAGACCATATTACTGGAATACTTGCAGAACTTCATTGTCTACCTACTGAACAAAAAGTGCAATATAAAGTGCTATGCACTATACACAAATTAATTCAGGATGAAAAAGCAGAATGGCTGAACACAGCATTACATGTACATGTTCCACACAGAAACCTAAGATCAGCTAAAAAAGGACTTACTAACTATCCCCTCGGTTAAGTCTGCTAGACTCACACAAGTACGGGAGTGAGCACTATCTTTGGCAGGACCCACATTATGGAATTCAATAGGGATATGAATAGTTTTTTGACGATTTAAAATATCATCCGATATATTTTAAATCGTCAAAAATCGTTAGAGGCGATATTTAATAGGAATTCCCCCGATTTATCGTCAAAAATCATAAATCGGGGGAAGGGGGAGGGGAAGGGGGAGGACGGGAAAACCGGCACACTAAAACATCCCTAAAACCCACCCCGACCCTTTAAAATAAATCCCCCACCCTCCTGAACCCCCCAAAATGTCTTAAATTACCTGGGGTCCAGTGGGGGGGGTCCCGTTGTGATCTTCCACTCTCGGGCCACGGGTGCGTTGATAGAAATGGCGCCGGCGCTACCTTTGCCCTGTCATATGGCTGGCGCCATTTTGCAAAATGGAGCCGGCCGTACGGCAACACGATTCGAGTGCAGGAGGTCATTCCCGGACACCCGCTGGACTTTTGGAAAGTCTTGTGGGGGTCAGGAGGCCCCCCCAAGCTGGCCAAAAGTCCCTGGGGGTCCAGCGGGGGTCCGGGAGCGATCTCCTACGCTCGTGACGTCGGGGGACAGGAAGCAAAATGGCGCCGGCACCATTTCTATCAACGCACCCGTGGCCCGAGAGTGGAAGATCACAACGGGACCCCCCCACTGGACCCCAGGTAATTTAAGACATTTTGGGGGGGTTCGGGAGGGTGGGAGATTTATTTTAAAGGGTCAGGGTGGGTTTTAGGGATGTTTTAGTGTGCCGGTTTTCCCGCCCTCCCCTGATTTACGATTTACACGATATTTAAAAAAACAAAACCGCGACGATCCGATTCCCTTCCCCCCCCCCCAGCCGAAATCGATCATTAAGACGATCGATCACACGATTCACATCTCTAGAATTCAATGCCTCTGGAGATAAGACTGCAAAACAACTTCATTTTGAGTACAAGCAGCTGATAGCCTTTGCCCTCACTATGTCACAAGGGCCAACAGTCGGCCCCTGTGACATAGTGAGGGCAAAGGCTATCGGTGACATTTTGAATACTGGCAGCCAACTTTTTTAAATCAATGCCTTACTGAACAATACCTGCTTCATAGCTGGTTTCATGGCTAGATACAAAGTTTTCCACAAAGGATATGCTCAGCAGTTCATGGGTCTGAGGTGCACTAGAACATTGTGTAGACAGCTATCTGATAGGGAAGAACAATTGCAGATTCTTCTCACCTGTGTGATTCACAGCCTCATATGAAGTTGCCAAGGTCATCACATAGCAGAAGATTTCATTGTTGTATTGCTTAAACTTGCTCTTTGGTTCAGTCTGTGTGCATGTCTGTAGGCTGTAGGGATGTGCAGAGCAAAATTTTATGTTCATATTTTTTATGTCCGAAAGGGGGTCCCACTTGCGGCCAATATGGACATAAAAAAAATCCAATGAGTTGGGTATATGTACATATGTGCAAAAAAAAAATTTAAACTCCCTCACCCTCCTTAATCCCCCCCCCAGACTTACCACAACTCCCTGGTGATCGAGCGAGGAGTGAGGACGTCATTTCTGCAATCCTTGGCGAGAAGCATGTGACGTCGGCGGCACGTCGAGTGACGCCGGCGTCACGTGATTCCCGGCTCGTTTGCGCCGGACGGCTCGTTCGGCCCAAAAAGAACTTTTGGCCAGCTTGGGGGGGCCTCCTCCTGACCCCCCCAAGCTGGCCAAAAGTTCTTTTTGGGCCGAACGAGCCATCCGGCGCGAACGAGCCGGGAATCACGTGACGCCGGCGTCACTCGACGTGCCGCCGACGTCACATGCTTCTCGCCAAGGATTGCAGAAATGGCGTCCTCACTCCTCGCTCCATCACCAGGGAGTTGTGGTAAGTCGGGGGGGGGGGGATTAAGGAGGGTGAGGGGGTTTATATTTTTATTTTGGCTCAACAATCGCGATTTCCCACATATCGAACATATCTATGTTCGATATGTGGGAAATCCGATCGTTTATGTCGAATCAATTTTTTAAGTAAAAAAAAAATATGAGTTGCGTTTTACTAATGCGGTCAATCCGAATGCACACCCCTAGTAGGCTGAGGTTCAATTATGAACCTCCTCAGGGGCGGATTGACTTAACGGGGGATCGAGCTTCCCCCGGTGGGCCGGTCTAGCTGGTCACGTGGTCTTGACCGCGTGGCTAATCGTCTCTTGCAGCCTGCACTCAGCCCAGTGACCTCCAACAATTCAAGGTAGGTGGCGAAATGGTGATTGCAGCCTCGCAGCCCCCCCCCCCCTCGAAGCAGGGCCGACACAGGTGGTAGCTGGTAGCTGTACCCAGCCAGTCCCTGCCGGAGAAATTAAAATCGAGGCCAGCGGAGGCCGAAGAAAAGAAGATGGGCCGGCACCGCCCAGCCAGCCCCCACTGGAGACCAAGTGGCAGGGGCCGAAGAAATAAAAATCATGGCCGGCGGAGGCCAAAGAAAAGAAATGGGCCGGCCCAGCACCTCCCAGACAGCCCCCGCGGGAGACCAAGCCTGCGAGGGCCAAAAAAATAAAGATGGGCGCCGCCCAGCCAGCCCCCGCTGGAGACCAAGCGGCGGGGGCCAAAGAAATAAAAATTGTGGCCGGCGGAGGCCGAAGAAAAGAAGATGGGCCGGCGCCTCCCAGGCAGCCCCCGCGGGAGACCAAGCCCGCGAGGGCCGAATAAATGAAGATGGGTGCTGCCCAGCCAGCCCCCGCTGGAGACCAAGCGGCGGGGGCCGAAGAAATAAAAACCGTTGCCGGCAGGGGCGAAAAAATGAAGATGGGCGCCGGTGGGGGCCAAAAAAGTGAACACCGGTGCTGCTAGCCACCGCCGGAGACCAGCTGTTCAGCTGGGGGCCTTAGATCGACAGAGTGCTTCTGTGTGTGTGTGTGTGTGTGTGTGTGAGAAAGGAATGGTGCTTCTGTGTGTGTGTGTGTGTGTGAGAAGGGAATGGTGCTTGTGTGTGTGTGTGTGTGTGAGAAAGGAATGGTGCTTCTGTGTGTGTGTGTGTGAGAAAGGAATGGTGCTTCTGTGTGTGTGTGTGTTTGTGTGTGTGTGAGAAAGGAATGGTGCTTCTGTGTGTGTTTGTTTGTGTGTGTGTGAGAAAGGAATGGTGCTTCTGTGTGTGTTTGTTTGTGTGTGAGAAAGAAATGGTGCTTCGGTGTGTGTTTGTGTGTGAGAAAGGAATGGTGCTTCTGTGTGTGTTTGTTTGTGTGTGTGAGAAAGGAATGATGCTTGTGTGTGTTTGTTTGTGTGTGTGAGAAAGGAATGGTGCTTGTGTGTGTTTGTTTGTGTGTGTGTGAGAAAGGAATGGTGCTTCTGTTGTGATCCTGCCCGCGAGGAGCGTGGGCAGGCTCTTACCTTTGTGGCCAGTGGGGCTGCCGACTCGCCCCCACGGGTCCCCAGCTGTTCAGCGCGGCGGGCCGCCACTGTCGCCGTCCTCTGCGGCATGGAGGCCGCGTTCTTCTGCCCTGCGTGGCAGGGCCGATTCGCCGGGAGCCGTCTCTCGCGGCAGTAGCCATGCTGCCACGGCCGGGGTCCTCAAATGGCAGAGAGGCCGTCTCTGCCGTTGCCTGTGCTCCTTCGTCCATCTTCACGGCCGGGTGCCGCTCCCGCAGCCTGCCTCTCTCCCTTCAGCTTCACAGCAGGGCTGCCACTCCGAAGCTGCTACAGTCCGGGTCTTCAGCCAGCAGGGTGGCCGTCCCGGCCGGTGCCTGCAGCTCTCCATGCTTCCTACCTTCTGTCTTCACGGCATGGAGCCGCTCCTGCAGTCAGCCTGGAGTTCTCTTGTCCTGTGGCTGGAGGCCACCTCTGCTCCGCTGCCCGACTGGCTTCTTCAGACCTTCCACATGGCTGAGGACGCCACCTGCAGATCCTGCTTCTCTCTCCAGCTTCCTTAGGTATGGGCGCGCACCTCTCGTCTGTTTTTCAAGGGCCAGCTGGGTGTGGCCCTCTGCTGACCCCTCCCTGGGCATTGTCCTCTTCAGCCCTACAAAAGGGCTCAGTGTCCATTCCAGCTTTGCCTTCGCAAGGAGTTGGTCAATCCTGGGATACTGCTGTCCTTCGCTTCAGGAGTCATCCTTGTTCCAGCACTTCAAGGTCCTGTGTTTCCTGTTTTCATTGGAGCTCCTCGTCTTGTCTTCTTGTCTACGTTCCAGTCCTGATGTTTACCTGCTGTTCCAGATGTTCGTGTCCCAGCCCTAAGGTCTGTCTCCTGATCCAGTATCTGTGTTCCAGTCCAGATGTTTGTTCCTGATATCCGTGATCCAGCCTGATGTTGCTTCTCCTGATCCTGAAGTCCGTGAGTTTGTCTTGCTCTCCTGAACCCTGGTTCCTCATTCCTGAGTCTTTCGTACGCTTGGAACCTCGCGGCAAGCCATGTCGTGGTCCGCAACCAGCCCCACGGGTGGGCTGAGTAGGGCGCTTCATGATGCAAGCCTTGTACCTTGTTCCTGAGTCTTCTGAAAGCCAAGTACCTCATTCCTGAATCTCTGAAAGCCAAGTACCTTATTCCTGAATCTTCTGTACACTTGGTACCTCGCGGCAAGCCATGTTGTGGTCCGTGACCAGCCCCACGGGCGGGCTGAGTAGGGTGTTTCATGATGCAAACCTTGTACCTTGTTCCTGTGTCTTCTGAAAGCCAAGTACCTCATTCCTGAATCTCTGAAAGCCAAGTACCTCATTCCTGAATCTTCTGTATGCTTGGTACCTCGTGGCAAGCCATGTCGTGGTCCGCGACCAGCCCCACGGGTGGGCTGAGTAGGGCGTTTCATGATGCAAGCCTTGTACCTTGTTCCTGAGTCTTCTGAAAGCCAAGTACCTCGTTCCTTCCTGCGCTGGTACCACTCCCGCGGATGTAGGACAGGATGGTCCGTGACCAGACCAGTAGTACTGGCTGAGTAGGGCACCTGAGGGATCGCGCCACTGACCTTATACCCCGAAGTCTAGTCTTTGCATCCAAGTACTTCGTTCCTGAGTCTTCGTCTGTGCCTGAGTCTTCATCTGTGCATCCCAGAACCTCTTTCCTGAGTCTACGTTTGTGCCTGAGTCTTCGTCTGTGCATCCAAGTACCTCGTCCCTGAATCTCGTCTGAATCTCCATGTTCCGGTCTCCGCTGCCCTGAACTCCATCCGGCCTGCCACTTCTTGCCATTCCCTGCGGCAGGTCCGAAAGGGCTTGGAACGGTTGGAGGACTGTTCATAAGACCATCATTGCGTTGTTGGTCTTCCGAAGCGTGCAGGTCCGGAGGAGGGTCAGTATCTCCAGTCTTCAGTCCAGCCTCGCTCCTGCCAGCCCATGCTCGGGCATGCCTCGCCTACCGCGGCACCTCTTTGGAGTTCCTCTGGGTTCGAGCCGTGGCCAAAGAACACACATCTCTTGGTAAGTGGGACCGCTCTCCTAGCGCTCCACAACAGCTTCTGTGTGTGTTTGTTTGTGTGTGTGTGTGAGAAAAGAATGGTGCTTCTCTGTGTGTTTGTTTGTGTGTGTGTGAGAAAGGAATGGTGCTTCTGTGTGTGTTTGTGTGTGTGTGTGTGTGTGTGTGTGTGAGAAAGGAAGGGTGCTTCTGTGTGTGTTTGTGTGTGTGTGAGAAAAGAATGGTGCTTCTGTGTGTGTTTGTTTGTGTGTGTGTGAGAAAGGAATGGTGCTTCTGTGTGTGTTTGTGTGTGTGTGTGTGTGTGTGTGTGTGTGTGAGAAAGGAAGGGTGCTTATTTGTGTGTTTGTGTGTGTGTGTGTGTGTGTGTGTGTGTGTGTGTATGTGTGAGAAAGGAATGGTGCTTCTGTGTGTGTTTGTGCGTGTGTGTGTGTGAGAAAGGAATGGTGTTTGTGTGTGTGTTTGTGTGTATGAGAAAGGAATGGTGCTTGTGTGAGTCAATGTGTGTGTGCGAGAGAGAGATGGAGCATGTTTTTGGCTGGCTTGTGGCCTTGAAAGAGAGGGCATGTGTATGATTGAGCATGTAAGTGAGATAGAACATGTGTGTGATTGAGAGCTTGTGTGTAAGTGAAATAGAGAGAGCATGTGTGTGATTGAAATCCTGTGTGTAAGTAAGGGGAGCGAGAGCATTGTGTGATTGAGAGAGACTGGCCAGAGAGGCGACGTGTGTATGTGTGAGACTGATCAGGGAGATGACTGGTATGTGTGTGCTTGTGTGTGTGAGAGAGAGATACTGGTTGGGGAGATGATTGGTGTGTGAGAGATAGAAACTGGTCTTGAGGGTGTGACTGGTGTGTGTGTGTGTGTGTGTGGGAGAGAGATAGAGAAGAGACTGGTTGTGGTCCCTAAGGAAGAGGACCATGTGGACAGCTTCAGCAGCTACTGCTGCTTCTGGTGTTGCCTGCAAGGGAAAGAAGTAGGAGAACTGCTGGAGAGGGTAAGTAAAGGTGGCTTTTTAAGTTCATTTTTCTTGACTGACTCCCATTTTAATTATTGGGTAGTATGTGATGTGTCTGCTGTTTGAAATATTTTATTGGTAATTGGTAAAGGTTTCAAAATTTTCTTGAGTCTTTAATTATTGGATATTCTATTCATATAGAAACATAGAAACATAGAAGTGACGGCAGAAGAAGACCAACGGCCCATCCAGTCTGCCCAGCAAGCTACGCAGTTTATCCATTTTTTTCCCCCCTTTTTTCTCCCTCCCACCCGTCTCTATTGGCTTCCAGCACCCTCCGGCCCCAATTCCCTTCCACCCCTCCACCAATGCAGAGAGCAGCGCCATCCTAGTGAACATCCAGCTCAATCAGGGGTAGCAACCGCCGCAACCAGCAGGCCACATCCCTGCCCCTTACCCACCCCTGTTTTGTTTGCTTGTTTGTTTTTTTTTTATTTTTTGAGATGGCAGCCCTCCATCCTTCCACTCTGTGAAGGTGGAACACCAACCACTGGCATCCCGCTCCGTGAATGCCTCTGTGGCTACTGCCACTCCGTGCAGTGTTTTGTTGCATGAAAGTGGAACACCAACTACTGGCCACTGGCATCCCGCTCCGTGAATGCCTCAGTGGCTACTGCCGCTCCGTGCAGTGTTTTGCTGCCTGAAGGTGGAACACCAACTACTGGCCACTGGCATCCCGCTCCGTGAATGCCTCAGTGGCTACTGCCGCTCCGTGCAGTGTTTGCTGCCTCCTCTCTATTTATTCATCAGCTGTTTTGAAATTATTTTATTAGTATGATTTTATAATTATGATTCATGATTTATATATCTTGATTTTATTGTTTCATGAAGAATGGTGACTTTTTGTTTTTCCATTGTTGCACTGTATAGAGTCTGGTGTGATATGTTTTACAGTTTAGTTTTTGTCTGCGCATTTCTATTTATACTTTATGTGGCTTTATTCTGTATTTGGTGAGAGTTTGTGTTCTGCATGCAAAGACTGAGATGAAGCATTATTTTTAATATGTGGTTTCTCTGTAGGGATCTGTAGTAGCTTGGCCTGTTCTGCTTTCCTGATAGGAGGTGTATTGATATTTTAGATTCTGGTGTAATATTTGTGGTATTCTTTTTCATAGGTGGGGTTGTTATTCTTTGAGTTTTGGCAAATAGTACTGTGTTGATACGGGAGGACCGTACCGAAATATAGGTGTGTGTACATATATATGTAAACTATATATGTAAATTATATTGTATATGTAATTAATATTAATATTAACGACAAAGAGACATTACTGCACAATGTAAATAATCTACCTCTGTAAAGTTTATATTCATTCCTATCTATTCTCCTTCATCCCCCAGTTTTAATGACCTTGTTATATTGTAACTTTTTTGCTTCTTCTGCACTGGTTAAAAGTTTTTCACACCCCTGTTATTTGTAAACCGGCATGATATGATTGTATCATGAATCCCGGTATAGAAAAGCCTTAAATAAAATAAATAAATAATAAAATAATTGGGTACCCATGGGCCAGTATGGAGAAAAATCCCCCGGGCCACTATTTTCCCTCAATCTGCCCCTGAACCTCCTTGATTCAGTCGACTGGGTTTTACCCTACAGCAGGATTGGATTGGAAGCTAATGTACGAATCTCAAAATTGAGTTCATTGTAGAGCATCTAGGGCAACCCTTAATCATACATATAGTTGCAATCGAGAAGGTACAGAGAAAGGCAACCAACATGATAAAGGGAATGGAACAGCTTCCCTATGAGGAAAGGCTGAAGAGGTTAGGGCTGTTCAGCTTGGAGAAGAGCGGCTGAGCGGGTATATCATAGAGGTCTTTAAGATCATGAGAGGTCTTGAATTAGTAGATATGAATCAGTTATTTACACTTTCAGATAATAGAAGGACTAGGGGGCATTCCATGAAGTTAGCAAGTAGCACATTTAAGACTAATCAGAGAAAATTATTTTTCATTCAGCGCACAATTAAGCTCTGGAATTTGTTGCCACAGGATGTGGTTAGTGCAGTTAGTGTAGCTGGGTGGAGGTGGAGCATAGGAGGAGACAGAGTCTATCTGGAGCTTTGCCAATAGCAACCCGGGGTTCCCTCAGGTTGAGCCCTTGGTTAACCGGGCCGCCTGCTACTTAGGTGGGCCTCACAGGGTCTCCTAGAGAGGAAGTGCAGGGGAGTGCCCACCATGAATAAGGGTGTGCAGTCGATGTCCAAGCAACAATGTCCAGAGGTTGCAGGAGGCCAGAAGAGTGTGTCCGAGAGGAAAGCAAAGATCAAGGCCAGTCTAGAATGGTCAGCCGAAGCAGGGGTCAGTACCTGTAGTCAATCCAGGAGTAGTCAGTTCAGGCAAAGGTCAAGTTCCAGGCAGTGGTCAGACAAGGTCAGTGGACAGGCAGAGGTCGGTTCCAGGCAGTGGTCAGACGTGGTCAGTGAACAGGCAGAGGTCGGATCCAGGCAGCAGTCAGGCGAGGTCAAGAGCAAGCAAAGGTCAGTACCGTGAGATCAGTCTGAAGGGTACTACCAGAGATAGAGATGAAGGAACAGGAGATGCTGGAACAGGAGACACTGGAACAGGCAAATTAGAGAACACCAGAGTGTACGACCCAATTGCCAAGGTAAGGAAGTGGTGTCTGACCACGTCCTTAAATCCTGCTGTTAATCAGGGTGCACCGCAGAGCTGGTATCCGCCCTTTGCCCTTTAAGAGGCCGGGTGGTCTGCTCGCGCAGGCCTAGGGGCGGGGCTGACACCATGGAGGATGCCGAACCCTGCCGTGAGACCTGGATGGGAGACTGTGAGCGGGGGAGCCGGGGACACCGCGAACTGGCTGCGGCTGTGGAGGAGGAGAGGCCAGAACTCATGGATGGGAGAGAAAGGTGAGCAGGGCTGGCACGGAGCGGACGCGGCCAGGATGCGCAACAATAACCACTTCTATTAATTGCATCAGTAGCATGGGATCTTCTTGGTGTTTGGGTAATTCCAGGTTCTTGTGTCCTGGTTTGACCACTGTTGAAAACAGGATGCTGGGCTTGATGGACTCTTGGTCTGACCCAGGATGGCAATTTCTTATGTTCTTATGTACTGGCAACTGTGTTCTGAGCAACTTGTAGTCGATGCAAAAGCCTCTTTGGCAGACCCATGCATAGACAATTACAGTAATCTAACTGAGATATTATTACAGCTTGAACAATTGTGCAAAATAACTTGCAGTCTAAATAACTCAATTATAAAAAAAAAAATCCAAAAACATTTTTACCACCTGGGAGACCTGAGGGATCCAATTAAACTCAGCATCTAGCTTTACTCCTATATTCTTGACTATATTGGACAGTGTTATCTTATTCAATCCAATCTGAATAGAGATGGGAGAGAATTCTCCCTTTGTAATCCAACTCTCAAGAGTTTGGTTTTCTGGACATTTAAAATCACTTAAAGAAAGCAGTTTGCATTACCTCTAGATCTAATTATACTTTATTAGTTTCTAGTTTGTACCTTATCCAGGGGAATAAGAATCTGTATGCCATTGGCATGTATATCCTTTTAAACCCAACTCCACAAATAATTTCCCTAATGATTTAAAAAAAAATATTAAACAAAAAGGGAAACAATTAAGAAGCTTGTGGGACTTCATAAGTTTATTTCCTCCCAACAAGTTGCTCTAAATAATGTTTAATCTATTTTACATTTTTAAAAATGAGATATTTTAGGTTACGAGAATGGTTAAAAATGCTTAATACAAAGCAAACAGTCAAAAATGTTAAAATTATAGGAAAAGAAAAATACTATAAACAGCCACCATCACAACCAATTATGAATGTAGACAGGTCAAAAACAGGATAATTAGTGTGAAGTGTCAGACCTGCAACATCTTGGATATCAATGTGTTAGGTATTACAATTCTCTAGTAGTTACTTTTGAAATCTCTGGATTCTTACTGTAACTTTAATGTCCAGTTCATTTCTATGCTATACAATTCTGTCTTCTTACATTTTCTGGTAAATTGTGATGGCATTATAGATTTCCCAGAAGCTGCTGCGGTAAGGTGGGGCTAGATCCACTGAAGGAGGTTGGAGTGGCAGCAGGGTCCCTCAGCATTCCCTGGTAAAGCCACATGACTCTCTTGGGTTAATGAAAGAGATAAGAGGATGATTATGCATTCTGTGCACGTATGTATTACAGTGCAAGTTTCAATTTTCTTCACCAATAGTTGGAAGCATTGTCTGAAAATGGAATTTAAATGCATTTAAGGGAAAGTTAAATGAAGACAACAATATTGTTAAATCACATAAAGATATGGAAGGGAGCTTAAGAAGTTATCTAGTCCATCTTAGTGCTTCCAGGCAGGATCTTCAGTATCTGAACTATCTCACACAGATACATGTCTATTCTGTTTTTAAAAACATCCAGTAACATAGATTGTACCATTCCCTAAGATAATTTGTTTTAGTGCTTAATTACCCTTACAGTTAGAGTTGTTCCTCAGGTTGAACTTAAATCTCCCCTGCTACATTAAGCCCATTACATCTTTCTCCAGGGAAGATAGAGAATATTGATTATTATCCTTTTTGTAGCTTCTTTCTATATAGTTCAGTGCTGTCATGTTTTTGCAGGCTAAAAACAAAATTATATTAACCTTTTCTTGCACACATATACAATCACACCTCTCCCACATACCACCACCCACATACAATCCACACATGCCTGAACCCACACATATACATACACACACACATTCCTACACCTACACACACACACACACACACACATACACATACCTCCACTTCTAGAACAACCACACACATCTGTTGTGAGCACACAATCGTGAGCGTGAGCCCCTGTGCTGCGACATGACTGACACAACCCCGGGGTTGGCCGTGGTCCATGCTGCTGGCAGGTGAGTGCATCTGTTCACGGGCTAGGCTGAAACAGGAACACTCTTGACTTGGAACAGGAACACTTGGATGTCCATCACACACTACCAACTGAGAACCAGCAACCCATGTTGGTCTCTGGGGTAGTCCTCCGGCCACTCCAAAAGCCCTTTCAGACTGCCGCTTGAAAGCAGTTTGCATGAGGACAGATGGAGGCAAAGAAAACTGAAGGTGACACTGGAGACATGGACATAACACTGAAGACTTGCACGTGATGAAGCTGAAGCATGGTTTAAAACAGGAACAAGACGAGGCTCAAGGTTTGGAATAGTCAGGTGGCTGGAACAAGAACTCCAGAGACCCAGGATAGGACTCAGGAACTTGGACTCAGGAACTCAGACTCAGGAGACTCGAACCAGCGAGGAAGGTGAATATAGGACCACAAACCAGGAACAGGAACTGAGGTCTCTGAAGACTCTGAAGACTGGAACAGGACTCAGGAACTGGAACAAGATGACAAAACCAACAGGAAACAGACCAGGAACACGAAGGGCCTTGAAGATCACAGGAGACCTGAAAACCTTGTGAAGCCCTGCGGCAATGACAGAAGAGGTCTTTTAAAAGCCTAAAGCAGTGACATCATCAGAAGGGGCAGCAGTCCCTTTAAATTTCAAACAGGGATGTGCACAGCTAAGGAGAAAGGTGTGCTGCAGCGGGAGTCATCAGTAGCATTTCAGGGCCACACTGAAGATCAGTGGCGTCTTTCCCTCTGAGAGGAGTGGCAACCAAGCTGAAGTGGCATCCGGCTAGCATCTGATGGAGCGGCAGCATTCAAGGGCCGCATGGAACCAAAGCGGCGTTAAGGACAGCGGTGCTCCAGCCTCACAAGAAGCCAAAGGCAGCAACTCAAGCTGCAAAGAGGCAGAGGCACACAAGCGGTGCTGGGAGGCAAGTGAGGCCACTTGTGGAGCTCTCCTGTGAGCAGAATCGCAACAACATCCACATTTGTATTCCCCACAAAGATGAAGGTGATTACAGTGACAATGTCTGTGTTGTGAACGTGTGGATGCGGTTGCTTTCTCTAGAGGGATGGAAGCCCTTGGGTCACGGCACAGCTTAGGGAGGAACCTCGAATCACACACTGTGGGAGGTGAGAGTGTCCAAGCACAGGCTGGAGCTGGAACAAAGCTGGAGCTGGAACAAGATGTGGAACATCGTAGGCAATGGAACAAGGCAGGCTCAGACCTCCACTGGACCTACACGCACAGGTGAGACCCAGCAACGCAAAGCTGGTCTCAAGAGTAGCCCTCAGGCCACTCGGTAGCTCTTGGGAACAACGAGTGCATGAGGCTAGGAGGTAGCTGAGGAAAGGAACATCACTGGACATCACTGGACAAAAACCTCTTAGACATCCCATCACCACGACAGGCCCGTCTTGACATCACCAGAAAAAGATCATTCTCTGTCATTGGACCAATCTTATGGAACGCATTACCAGACTCTTTAAGATCCATATCCAACTCCAAACACTTCAAAAAATCCCTAAAAACACATTTATTTCAATCTGCTTTCCATATATCACACACTAAATAACATAACTACTTCTCCATCACACAGGGCACAACATTATTATATATTGATTTATTTTTATGTAAACTATTCATTGTTTTAGATTTTTATTTTTATTATATATTTTTGTAATTTTGAGCTTTTATAATTTGATAATCTTTATGTTCTTTTAAATTTAAATCTTTATTTACATTTGTTTTTTATTTAGTTATGTAAACCGTTTTGATTAAACACTGTTTGTAAAGACGGTATACAAACACTTTTAAATAAATAAATAAATAAATAACATGATGAAACATGGAACTGAGGAACTTGGAAGACTCAGACAGAAATTTGAGGAACTTTGAAGATTCAGACAGAGACTCAAGGAACTTGGAAGACTCAGACGAGGACTCGAGGAACATGGAGGACTCAGATGAGGATTCAAGATTCAAGCACTAGTACAGGGTGAGTACTGCTCAGCAGCACACCCTAGACAGCCGTCTATGGCTGGTCGCGGACCATGCCGGAAGCGAAGCAGACTCCAGACAGAAGATGAAGATTTGAACTGGAAACATGACGAAGATTCAGGAGAGGCCTGCACCAAGGTGCGCCTTACACAGCTGCCTGTGGCTGGTCACGGACCATGCTGAAGTGGAGCAGGCTCTGGCTTGAGTCTAGGGCATAGAGAGAAGCAGGAACAAGGAACTCCGAAGACTGGGAACAGGATTCAGGTTTCAAGGCTCAGGTTTAAAGACTCAGGATTCAGGATCAGACCTCGGTATTAAAAGCAAGAGCCTTCTGGAGACTTGTACTGCAGACATGAAGACAGACCTTGTGCCCCAAAACGCCATACACAGCCCCCCATGGGCTGGTCACGGACCACAACGGTGGCATGCCAGGAAAGGTGGATGAGAAGGAAACCTGGAAGCAGGACGAAGAGCCAGAAGATGGAACATCAGGACCAGGATTGGAACATCAGGAACTCAGAACATGAAGAACAAAGAACATCAGGAACATGGAAAATCAGGGACACCGAAGAGACAACGAAGCAGCTCCGATGAGGAACAGGAATATCCATGGAGACCAGGAACATCTAACTTGAAAACCATCAAGGCAGACGAAGGCCACGGAGAACCTTGCATATTGAAGGAAGCACAGACGACTTTGAGAATCTGATGTGAAGTTCCCGAGGAAGTGGAAGAGAGCCCTTTTAAAGGGCTGACATGGCATGGAGTGATAATAGCATCTGTTTGAGCCGCGGGGCTTTTCCCAATGCTGGCCCTGTAAATATTGAATAGAGGCATGCGCGCCTATGCAGGGCCCAGGACAGGCAGGAGAAGGATAGCAACGTCGGCGGCATTCCTGCCGCAAGGTGAAGCACAGCAGCGGCGGCACCAGGGCTGTGAAGAAAGAACCGACGGTGGCGGCTTCTCAGCTGCAAGGGATTGGAGATAGCGGCTTCCCCTGCTGTACAGAGATGGTTTCAGCAGCTGCTCCTACCATGCAAAGAAGAGGAAGATGTAGCGGCCCTTCCTGCCGCAGACAGCGGTGGCCCCACGGCGTAAAGGAGCAACAACAGGGGTGTTGGGCCACGAAGATGAAGAGAAGACATTGGGCGCCACCCTGACCGGTGCGGGAGGTGAGAGGCTGCTCACAGGATGGGCTCAGTGAGCAGTATCGCAACAGCCTGATAGGACATCTGTAAGTAAAACTATATTTTACTTAGAGAAGTTGCCTTTTACAAAATTACATGCTGCTATGCATAAGATTACCTAAACTGAGCAGAGGCTTTCCTGGGGACAGAATTGGTGAGGGACTTGCATATAGGAAGGATAACTGTCAAACATGCTCATATATGGCCATGTGGAGATCTAGTACAGTATTTTATGTCCTGTGCATATTATAAAATACACATATCTGTCCCTCAACATTCGCACGTATGTTTGCTTATGCACAAATATCTGCAATGCACAGAAAATACATACTTTTCCAAACTATTTTATAAACAAACACATGTATATTTTACACGTAGAAAAAATATAACTTCTTTGCTTAAAACCCTGCGTCTATTTCTATACAGAAACATAGAAACATATAGAAACATAGAAAAATAGAAACATAGAAATGACGGCAGAAGAAGACCAAACGGCCCATCCAGTCTGCCCAGCAAGCCTTACACATTTTTTCTCTCATACTTATCTGTTTCTCTTAGCTCTTGGTTCTAGTTCCCTTCCACCCCCACCATTAATGTAGAGAGCAGTGATGGAGCTGCATCCAAGTGAAATATCTAGCTTGATTAGTTAGGGGTAGTAGGGGTAGTAACCGCCGCAATAAGCAAGCTGCACCCATGCTTATTTGTTTTACCCAGACTATGTTATACAGCCCTTATTGGTTGTTTTTCTTCTCCCCTGCCGTTGAAGCAGGGAGCTATGCTGGATATGCGTGAAGTATCAGTTTTTTTTTTTTTCACCCCTGCCATTGAAGCAGAGAGCTATGCTGGATATGTGTGAAGTATCAGTTTTTCTTCTCCCCTGCCGTTGAAGCAGAGAGCTATGCTGGAAATGCGTGATGTATCAGTCTTTCTCCCATGCTGTTGAAGCAGAGAGCCATGTTGGATATGCATCGAAAGTGAAGTATCAGGCACATTTGGTTTGGGGTAGTAACGCCATAACAAGCCAGCTACTCCCTGCTTTGTGAGTGTGAATCCTTTTTTCTTCTCCCCTGCCGTTGAAGCTATGCTGGATATGCGTGAAGTATCAGTTTTTCTTTTCCCCTGCCGTTGAAGCAGAGAGCTATGCTGGAAATGCGTGATGTATCAGTCTTTCTCCCATGCCGTTGAAGCAGAGAGCCATGCTGGATATGCATCGAAAGTGAAGTATCAGGCACATTTGGTTTGGGGTAGTAACCGCCGTAACAAGCCAGCTTCTCCCCGCTTTGTGAGTGTGAACCCTTTTTTCTTCTCCCCTGCCGTTGTAGCAGAGAGCTCTGCTGGATGTGTGAAGTATCAGTTTTTCTTCTCCCCTGCCGTTGAAGCAGAGAACTATGCTGGATATGCATTGAAAGTGAAGTATCAGGCTTATTTGGTTTGGGGTAGTAACTGCCGTAACAAGCCAGCTACTCCCCTGTTTGCACAAGTAATTGAAATCACCAGTTTGCCAATACCTCCACCAGTTTACTCAGTCCTTCTCCGGGACATCAGCATTCTTCTAGTTATTCACCCAGTTCACCCCGACCTCCCACCCACAATAGTAGACAACATACAGGTCTGATATCAATTGCATTAGATAATTAGCAGGTGTAACCCCTGCTATAGTTACCCAATGTTAGGTTCCATATTAGGAGCTACCACCCAAGAAAGAGATCTGGGCGTCATAGTGGATGACACATTAAAATAGTCAGCTCAGTGTGCTGTGGCAGTCAAAAAAGCAAACAGAATGTTGGGAATTATTAGAAAGGGAATGGTGAATAAAACGGAAAATGTCATAATGCCTCTGTATCGCTCCATGGTGAGACAGCACCTTGAATACTGTGTACAATTCCGGTCGCCGAATCTCAAAAAAGATATAGTTGTGATGGAGAAGGTAGGGAGAAGGGCGACCAAAATGATAAAGGAAATGGTACAGCTCCCCTATGAGGAAAGACTAAAGAGGTTAGGACTTTTCAGCTTGGAGAAGAGATGGCTGAGGGGGGATATGATACAGGTGTTAAAAATCATGAGAGGTCTAGAACGGGTTAATGTGAATCTGTTATTTACTCTTTTGGATAATAGAAAGACTAGGGGGCACTCCATGAAGTTAGCATGTGGCACATTTAAATCTAATCAGAGAAAGTTCTTTTTCACTGAACGCACAATTAAACTCTGGAATTTGTTGCCAGAGGATGTGATTAATGCAGTTAGTGTAGCTGTGTTTAAAAAAGGATTGGATAAGTTCTTGGAAGAGAAGACCATTCCTGCCATTAAGTTGACTTAGAAAATAGCCACTGCTTTGGTCTCAGTTGGAAACAGGATGCTGGGCTTGATGGACCCTTGGTCTGACTCAGCATGGCAATTTCTTGTGTTCTTATGTTCTTATGAACAGACTTAGTTTTTGTTCTTATGAACAGACTTAGTTTTTGGGTACTTGCCAGGTTCTTATGGCCTGGATTGGCCACTGTTGGAAACAGGATGCTGGGCTTGATGGACCCTTGGTCTGATCCAGTATGGCATGTTCTTATGTTCTCACATATAAAATAATGTATTCACATATAAAATAGTAACTTACATGTGCATCTATGACAGCGGTTCTCAACCCTGTCCTGGGGGACCCCCCCAGCCAGTCGGGTTTACAGGATATCCACAATGAATATGCATGAGAGAAAATTTGCATGTTATGGAGGCAGTGTATGCAAATTTTCTCTCATGCATATTCATTGTGCATATCCTGAGAACCCAACTGGCTGGGGGGGGGGAGTCCCCAGGACAGGGTTGAGAACCACTGATCTATGAGCCATGCTCAGGACACACCTAGACCACCCTTTTGTTGCGCAGGTAAATGTGCATGGGAAACAAAAAATGTATGCATACTTTTGATGTTTATGAAACAGCATGTATGTGAGGTTCCAGCTACTTATCCATGTATATGCTAATTTTATATTTTTAACTCCTTTGAAAATTCACTCCATTCTTTGTAAAATTCAATCATATGTGCATAAATTTTCATAATTTTCAAGGTAAATATATGTACTTAAATTTGCTTTCAAAATTTGTATAAACTATGCATGTATTTGCTGCATATATTATGTGGAATTTTTAAACACAACTGAGCCTTTGTTTTTTTTCTTGGGGGTGGCCTCCCCTCTCTCTCCCCTGCACCCAGCCCTTTCCCCACATCAGTATCCCACCTCTTCTTCCCCATCCACCTCTTCTCACTTCAGCCTCTGTCCTCATCCACTGTCTCTCTCCACCCTTGCTCCCTTCAGCCCCATCCTTTTCCTTTCCCCTGCTTCCATCCCCCCCTCTTGCTCATTTTTCCACTTCCTGCCACCACGCCGATCCCTACCCATCTGGGGTGTTACTAAATGCATAAAAAATCCAGGTCAAAAGCCCATAAGTTCTCCCCTTCCTTCCCCCCAAGGTTTTAATAATTAATTCATCATGATCAACAACTTCCCACCTTCCCCAGAACTTTCTTTTAAAAACACACAATTGGACATCTGACTATTCATTTTTTTTTTAAATTATTTATTTATAAATTTTTCACATATATACAAGAATATCTAAATATCTTGCAGATAAGAAATATAAGTCATTTACATCAGGTAAACAAAAGAAAGAAATATAACATAATTATATCAATACAACATTCGTAAATGTACTTCTAACTATAGGAAAAATTTGTTGAGATCTCTACAATTAGAATAAATGAGCCAAATTCAAAAGAAAACATACACAAGAGAATATAGTACTTGGAATCTCACTATACTCTTATTTCCCTATTTTATTTCCCAAGAAGTTTTTTAACTGATCTGGATCTAAGAAGGAATAATCCTTCCCCCCTAGTTTAATTGCACACCTACAAGGGTATTTTAGGAAAAAGAAACCTCCTTTTTCCTCCACCTCTTTTTTGAAACCTAAAAACTTTTTCCTTCGCAGTTGTGTGTTTTTTTCCAAGTCTGGAAAAATCCAAACTTTCTGTCCGTAAAAAGCTTTTGTTCTATTACGGAAAAATAGCTTTAGGACATTATCTTTATCAGTTATGAAAGCAAACTGAATTAATAAAGTACTTCTATCATTAATGTCTAATTCATCTTGGGATTTTTGTAATATTTCTGAAATATTTAATGATGGTTCCAACTGCTGTTCTCTCTCAGCACCAGGTTTCGCTAATTGGTCTTTTCTCTTTTTCCCCCCAACATAGAAAGCTCGTACTATTACAGGGTACATTTGTTCAGATATGTTAAGAATTTTGTTGGCATATATTTTAAACAATTCAATAGGGCTTAGATATTCAGAGACTGGAAAATTTGTTATTCTTAAATTTAACGCTCTTACAGTGTTTTCCAATGTTTCAATCTTTCTCTGTATAATAATCTCGTTTTTAATCTGACATTCTTGAACATTTTCAACATGTTTCAACCTTTTATCTAAGCAACTAATTTCTTTTTGCTGTTCCTGAATCTTATTACTATTTTCTTTCACAGTAACATTTGTCTGTCTAACTTCTCCTGTCAAATTTACAATAAGGGAATCAATTTTCGCCATATAATTCCAAAGTGATTCTAACGTTATAGTAGTAGGTTTCATCATTTGCAACTTTTCCTGGTCTAATTTTACAACATCACCCTTAATTACATTTGACATTTTAGGAGTACTAGAGTCTCTAGGTTCCTGTTGAATTTTCCCATCGGGACTTATTTCATGATCTCCTAATAAGGGAGGTTCCACCTGTTGGTCAACCAGTCTCTCTTCTCCTTTTTGTAGGTTAGCAACTATTCCAGTACAGTTAATTACTTCTTTTGGTTCCTCAGGTTCCATTGAGGGTAAGGACCCTTCATAGCCAGGAGGAGATGGTTTATCGGGAGCCCCCGGACTCAGAGATATTTCAGAGGTCAGGTGGAGGGGATTTAGCTCATAATCACCCTGCACAGCGACCTGTACAACGGGGGCATTTTCGGAAGATTCCATCCATTCTGTAACCGATCTTTGTCCAGGAATTGAGGAAACATTAGATACTAGGCGTAACTTCGCCTTTCTCTTTGAGTGAGGCATTAATCCTTGAAAATAACCTGGTCACTTCAAGGTACAGATAGGATCTCGTACTACTGATCAGGAGAGTAGAGAACCTCGTGGAGAGGTGTTTGTGTGGAGAAAACCTCAGCAAAATTAAAGGACTAGTTAACTCACAGTTTGTCGCAGTCAATTCAGGCAAATCAGGCAAAGCCGGGCTAAGCCGGACGTAACCGCGCGCGCCCCTTAGGCTTTGGCGGCGCACCTGGCGTCGGCTGCGCGCCGCTATCGGCAGTGTTTTTAAAGTCCCGCCCCAGTTCCGGTTCGGGGCAGCCGGCCAATCAATCTCCACCACTCCGTCGGGGCTAAGAAAATCTCCAACCCCCGGTTAGGGCAGAGCAGGTAATTGTAGGTTCAGAGTTTCCTCTCACCCAGATCCTCTCAAGGCAAAATAGGACTCGGCAGCGTTTTTAAAGTCCCGCCCCAGTTCCAGTTCAGGGCAGCCGGCCAATCAATCTCTACCACTCCGTCGGGGCTAAGAAAATCTCCAACCCCCGGTTAGGGCAGAGCAGGTAATTGTAGGTTCAGAGTTTCCTCTCACCCAGATCCTCTCAAGGCAAAATAGGACTCGGCAGTGTTTTTAAAGTCCCGCCCCAGTTCCGGTTCGGGGCAGCCGGCCAATCAATCTCCACCACTCCGTCGGGGCTAAGAAAATCTCCAACCCCCGGTTAGGGCAGAGCAGGTAATTGTAGGTTCAGAGTTTCCTCTCACCCAGATCCTCTCAAGGCAAAATAGGACTCGGCAGCGTTTTTAAAGTCCCGCCCCAGTTCCGGTTCGGGCAGCCGGCCAATCAATCTCCACCACTCCGTCGGGGCTAAGAAAATCTCCAACCCCCGGTTAGGGCAGAGCAGGTAATTGTAGGTTCAGAGTTTCCTCTCACCCAGATCCTCTCAAGGCAAAATAGGACTCGGCAGCGTTTTTAAAGTCCCGCCCCAGTTCCGGTTCGGGGCAGCCGGCCAATCAATCTCCACCACTCCGTCGGGACTAAGAAAATCTCCAACCCCCGGTTAGGGCAGAGCAGGTAATTGTAGGTTCAGAGTTTCCTCTCACCCAGATCCTCTCAAGGCAAAATAGGACTCGGCAGCATTTTAAAGTCCCGCCCCAGTTCCGGTTCGGGGCAGCCGGCCAATCAATCTCCACCACTCCGTCGGGGCTAAGAAAATCTCCACCCCCGGTTAGGGCAGAGCAGGTAATTGTAGGTTCAGAGTTTCCCTCTCACCCAGATCCTCTCAAGGCAAAATAGGGACTCGGCAGCGTTTTTAAAGTCTCGCCCCAGTTCCGGTTCGGGGCAGCCGGCCAATCAATCTCCACCACTCCGTCGGGGCTAAGAAAATCTCCAACCCCCGGTTAGGGCAGAGCAGGTAATTGTAGGTTCAGAGTTTCCTCTCACCCAGATCCTCTCAAGGCAAAATAGGACTCGGCAGCGTTTTTAAAGTCCCGCCCCAGTTCCGGTTCGGGGCAGCCGGCCAATCAATCTCCACCACTCCGTCGGGGCTAAGAAAATCTCCAACCCCCAGTTAGGGCAGAGCAAGTAATTGTAGGTCCAGAGTTTCCTCTCACCCAGATCCTCTCAAGGCAAAATAGGACTCGGCAGCGTTTTTAAAGTCCCGCCCCAGTTCCGGTTCGGGGCAGCCGGCCAATCAATCTCCACCACTCCGTCGGGGCTAAGAAAATCTCCAACCCCCGGTTAGGGCAGAGCAGGTAATTGTAGGTTCAGAGTTTCCTCTCACCCAGATCCTCTCAAGGCAAATAGGACTCGGCAGTGTTTTTAAAGTCCCGCCCCAGTTCCGGTTCGGGGCAGCCGGCCAATCAATCTCCACCACTCCGTCGGGGCTAAGAAAATCTCCAACCCCCGGTTAGGGCAAGAGCAGGTAATTGTAGGTTCAGAGTTTCCTCTCACCCAGATCCTCTCAAGGCAAAATAGGACTCGGCAGCGTTTTTAAAGTCCCGCCCCAGTTCCGGTTCGGGGCAGCCAGCCAATCAATCTCCACCACTCCGTCGGGGCTAAGAAAATCTCCAACCCCCGGTTAGGGCAGAGCAGGTAATTGTAGGTTCAGAGTTTCCTCTCACCCAGATCCTCTCAAGGCAAAATAGGACTCGGCAGCGTTTTTAAAGTCCCGCCCCAGTTTCCGGTTCGGGGCAGCCGGCCAATCAATCTCCACCACTCCGTCGGGGCTAAGAAAATCTCCAACCCCCGGTTAGGGCAGAGCAGGTAATTGTAGGTTCAGAGTTTCCTCTCACCCAGATCCTCTCAAGGCAAAATAGGACTCGGCAGTGTTTTTAAAGTCCCGCCCCAGTTCCGGTTCGGGGGCAGCCGGCCAATCAATCTCCACCACTCCGTCGGGGCTAAGAAATCTCCAACCCCCGGTTAGGGCAGAGCAGGTAATTGTAGGTTCAGAGTTTCCTCTCACCCAGATCCTCTCAAGGCAAAATAGGACTCGGCAGCGTTTTTAAAAGTCCCGTCCCAGTTCCGGTTCGGGGCAGCCGGCCAATCAATCTCCACCACTCCGTCGGGGCTAAGAAAATCTCCAACCCCCGGTTAGGGCAGAGCAGGTAATTGTAGGTTCAGAGTTTCCTCTCACCCAGATCCTCTCAAGGCAAAATAGGACTCGGCAGCGTTTTTAAAGTCCCGCCCCAGTTCCAGTTCAGGGCAGCCGGCCAATCAATCTCCACCACTCCGTCGGGGCTAAGAAAATCTCCAACCCCCGGTTAGGGCAGAGCAGGTAATTGTAGGTTCAGAGTTTCCTCTCACCCAGATCCTCTCAAGGCAAAATAGGACTCGGCAGTGTTTTTAAAGTCCCGCCCCAGTTCCGGTTCGGGGCAGCCGGCCAATCAATCTCCACCACTCCGTCGGGGCTAAGAAAATCTCCAACCCCCGGTTAGGGCAGAGCAGGTAATTGTAGGTTCAGAGTTTCCTCTCACCCAGATCCTCTCAAGGCAAAATAGGACTCGGCAGCGTTTTTTAAAGTCCCGCCCCAGTTCCGGTTCGGGGCAGCCGGCCAATCAATCTCCACCACTCCGTCGGGGCTAAGAAAATCTCCAACCCCCGGTTAGGGCAGAGCAGGTAATTGTAGGTTCAGAGTTTTCCTCTCACCCAGATCCTCTCAAGGCAAAATAGGACTCGGCAGCGTTTTTTAAAGTCCCGCCCCAGTTCCGGTTCGGGGCAGCCGGGCCAATCAATCTCCACCACTCCGTCGGGGCCAAGAAAATCTCCAACCCCCCGGTTAGGGCAGAGCAGGTAATTGTAGGTTCAGAGTTTCCTCTCACCCAGATCCTCTCAAGGCAAAATAGGACTCGGCAGCATTTTTAAAGTCCCGCCCCAGTTCCGGTTCGGGGCAGCCGGCCAATCAATCTCCACCACTCCGTCGGGGCTAAGAAAATCTCCAACCCCCGGTTAGGGCAGAGCAGGTAATTGTAGGTTCAGAGTTTCCTCTCACCCAGATCCTCTCAAGGCAAAATAGGACTCGGCAGCGTTTTTAAAGTCCCGCCCCAGTTCCGGTTCGGGGCAGCCAGCCAATCAATCTCCACCACTCCGTCGGGGCTAAGAAAATCTCCAACCCCCGGTTAGGGCAGAGCAGGTAATTGTAGGTTCAGAGTTTCCTCTCACCCAGATCCTCTCAAGGCAAAATAGGACTCGGCAGCGTTTTTAAAGTCCCGCCCCAGTTCCGGTTCGGGGCAGCCGGCCAATCAATCTCCACCACTCCGTCGGGGCTAAGAAAATCTCCAACCCCCAGTTAGGGCAGAGCAAGTAATTGTAGGTCCAGAGTTTCCTCTCACCCAGATCCTCTCAAGGCAAAATAGGACTCGGCAGCGTTTTTAAAGTCCCGCCCCAGTTCCGGTTCGGGGCAGCCGGCCAATCATTCTCCACCACTCCGTCGGGGCTAAGAAAATCTCCAACCCCCGGTTAGGGCAGAGCAGGTAATTGTAGGTTCAGAGTTTCCTCTCACCCAGATCCTCTCAAGGCAAAATAGGACTCGGCAGTGTTTTTAAAGTCCCGCCCCAGTTCCGGTTCGGGGCAGCCGGCCAATCAATCTCCACCACTCCGTCGGGGCTAAGAAAATCTCCAACCCCCGGTTAGGGCAGAGCAGGTAATTGTAGGTTCAGAGTTTCCTCTCACCCAGATCCTCTCAAGGCAAAATAGGACTCGGCAGCGTTTTTAAAGTCCCGCACCAGTTCCGGTTCGGGGCAGCCGGCCAATCAATCTCCACCACTCCGTCGGGGCTAAGAAAATCTCCAACCCCCGGTTAGGGCAGAGCAGGTAATTGTAGGTTCAGAGTTTCCTCTCACCCAGATCCTCTCAAGGCAAAATAGGACTCGGCAGTGTTTTTAAAGTTCCGCCCCAGTTCCGGTTCGGGGCAGCCGGCCAATCAATCTCCACCACTCCGTCGGGGCTAAGAAAATCTCCAACCCCCGGTTAGGGCAGAGCAGGTAATTGTAGGTTCAGAGTTTCCTCTCACCCAGATCCTCTCAAGGCAAAATAGGACTCGGCAGCGTTTTTAAAGTCCCGCCCCAGTTCCGGTTCGGGGCAGCCGGCCAATCAATCTCCACCACTCCGTCGGGGCTAAGAAAATCTCCAACCCCCGGTTAGGGCAGAGCAGGTAATTGTAGGTTCAGAGTTTCCTCTCACCCAGATCCTCTCCCTATTCATTTTTATATGAGCTCTATTCTACATTGCTATGCAGCTGTCATTAGGGAATCATCCTGAATGACCTGTGACAGGGAAACCATCCAGCTAGTTCAATCTCAGTAGGGGTCCCACAGTTATCTCCACACCCTCTTCTTATTTCCATTCATATGAAGACAAGACATCCCTGCTCATTAGGGGGCGGATTTTCAGAGCCCTGCTCGCTTAAACCCGCCCAAAACTGGGCGGATTTACGCAAGCAGGGCCCTGCGCGCCGGGAAGCCTATTTTACATAGGCCTCCCGGCGCGCGCAGAGCCCCGGGACTCGCGTAAGTCCCGGGGTTCTCCGAGGGGGGCGTGTCGGGGCGTGTCGGGGGCGGGCCCTGTCGTCGCTGCGTTTCGGGGGCGTGTCGGCAGCGTTTTGTGGGCGGGTACGGGGGCGTGGCTACGGCCCGGGGCGGTCCGGGGGCGTGGCCGCGCCCTCCGTACCCGCCCCCAGGTCACGGCCCGGCGCGCAGGAGGCCCGCTGGCGCGCGGGGATTTACGCCTCCCTCCGGGAGGCGTAAATCCCCCAACAAAGGTAAGGGGGGGGTTTAGATAGGGCCGGGTGGGTGGGTTAGGTAGGGGAAGGGAGGGGAAGGTGAGGGGAGGGCAAAGGAAAGTTCCCTCCGAGGCCGCTCCGATTTCGGAGCGGTCTTGGAGGGAACGGGAGTAGGCTGCGCGGCTCGGCGCGCGCCGGCTATACAAAATCCATAGCCTTGCGCGCACCAATCCAGGATTTTAGCAGATACGCGCGGCTCCGCGCGTATCTACTAAAATCCAGCGTACTTTTGTTTGCGCCTGGAGCGCAAACAAAAGTAGGCTATTCGCGCGCCTTTTAAAATCCGCCCCTAGGGATGTGAATCGTTTTTTGAAGATTTAAAATATCGTCCGATATATTTTAAATCGTCAAAAATCGTTAGAGCCATGATACAATAACAATTCCCCCGATTTATCATCAAAAAATTGTAAATCGGGGGAAGGGGGAGGGGAAGGGGGAGGGCGGGAAAACCGGCACACTAAAACAACCCTAAAACCCACCCCGACCCTTTAAAATAAATCCCCCACCCTCCCGAACCCCCTCAAAATGCCTTAAATTGCCTGGGGTCCAGAGGAAGGGTCCCGGTGTGATCTTTTACTCTTGGACCTCCGTGCGTTGTACGGCCAGCGCCATTTTACGCAAAATGGCGCCGGACGTACGGCAACACGATTCGACTGCAGTAGGTCGTTCCGGACCCCCGCTGGACTTTTGGCAAGTCTTGTGGGGGTCAGGAGGCCCCCCCAAGCTGGCCAAAAGTCCCTGGGGGTCCAGCGGGGGTCCGGGAGCGATCTCTTATGCTCCTGCCGTCGGGGGACAAAAAAAAAATGGCACCGGCGCTACCTTTGCCCTGACAGGTCAAAGGTAGCGCCGGCACAATTTCTACAACGCACGGAGGTCCGAGAGTAAAAGATCACACCGGGACCCTTCCTCTGGACCCCAGGTAATTTAAAGCATTTTGGGGGGGTTCGGGAGGGTGGGGGATTTATTTTAAAGGGTCGGGGTGGGTTTTAGGTTTGTTTTAGTGTGCCGGTTTTCCCACCCTCCCCCTTCTCCTCCCCCCCCCACTGGACCCCAGGTAATTTAAGGCATTTTGTGGGGGTTCGGGAGGGTGGGGGATTTATTTTAAAGGGTCGGGGTGGGTTTTAGGGATGTTTTAGTGTGCCAGTTTTCGATTTACACGATTTACACGATTTACACGATATTTAAAAAACCCAAACTACGACGATCCAATTCCCTCCCCCTCCCAGCCGAAATCGATCGTTAAGACGATCGATCACAAGATTCACATCTCTACTGCTCATAAAGCAGGAGGCACCCTCACAAACGTTTTGCACCATTATTACAAAGTGCTGGGTATACATGTCAGTGGTCTTTCTAGACAGACGGAACTTGTATGCAACAAAGAAACCCATGGCCAGTTTCAACCATCTAGTAAAGCTACCACTAAAACTATTCAAATGCATCAATATAAAGTTATTTTAGGAGTGAAGCCTGGGGTCTGTATAGGACAGGACAGAATTCCAATATAAATCCTTCATCTCAAGTTCTACAGTACCCTGTGTTTACAGAAGCTCCCTCAAAGGATGCAGAGCAGAAATAGGACACTTCTCCTTATCAATCACCATATAAATATACTATTTAAACACTGTTGTCACCTCACTGTAACAGCAACACATTAGCCCACCTCAGTAACATTGTGTAACCATTCAAAACCCTGCAAAAAATGTACTCAGAACCTAGAGCAAACTGGTATAACATTAAATACTAATTGCCAGTAATGATCCTACCCATGAAAAAGTAACACTGCAAATATTACACCAGGCCCTAAAACACCAGTACACCTCCTATTGGACAAACAGAACAAGTCAGGCTGCTATAGATCTCGTCACAGGAACTACATGCTAGCAAAATACCTCACATCAGTCACATACAGAACACAGACAGACTCCCACCAAATATAGGATAAAGAGACCATAAAGTATAAATGGAAACATGCAGACAAAAACTGAACCAAAAACCACAACATGCCAGACTTTGTATGCAATGCAACAATGGAAAAAAAAGAAACATCACCATTCCTCATTAAATATTAAATACAATCAAGAAGTATAAAACATGATCCATACCAATAAAAATAATATATCAATTCAGTTGGGGGCAAATCTTTAAACTTACGCAAGGGCGCAGATTTGTTCGCACAACCTGGCGCGACCTGAGGAGTCCCTTCGTTAAATTAGAAGATCCATTATTGCATTTCAACTTGAAGTGGGCTTTGGACGTTCCTTTACATCGCCACTTCTCCTGAAGATCTCAGTGACATCCACGGTAGTTCAACCATGGCTGCTGCTATTCTTAGCTGCTATTCTTAGCGCCCTCTACATTCACCTGGCCTCAAAGGTGCTCAACATCTATCCGCATTTATGGATTACAAACTAAGAGATATGTCACGTTCCAACCTTTCGGAGGATGTGTCTGATGAGCCACAGCACATAACAGTTCCGAAGAAGATATCTCTGACAACCAGCTAGTCTGTTTCCGCTGGTAATGCCATCATCTTAGAAGTGGACCTTAGACGTACCACAACTTTGCCACTTCCGCTGAAGCCTCAGTGACGTCCACATCAGCTACTTTACAGCTGAATTCTACATCTACTCTCATCCAGCAACTTCTTCTGGAGAGTCATCTGTAGAGATGGATTGGACATTAGGGATGTGAATCGTTTTAGGACGATTAAAATTATCGTCCGATAATTTTAATATCGTCTTAAACCGTTATGGAACACAATACAATACAGATTCTAACGATTTATCGTTATAAATCGTTAGAATCGTGAGCCGGCACACTAAAACCCCCTAAAACCCACCCCCGACCCTTTAAATTAAATCCCCCACCCTCCCGAACCCCCCCCCCAAATAACTTAAATAACCTGCGGGTCCAGCGGCGGTCCGGAACGGCAGCGGTCCGGAACGGGCTCCTGCTCTGAATCTTGTCGTCTTCAGCCGGCGCCATTTTCCAAAATGGCGCCGAAAATGGCGGCGGCCATAGACGAAAAAGATTGGACGGCAGGAGGTCCTTCCGGACCCCCGCTGGACTTTTGGCAAGTCTCGTGGGGGTCAGGAGGCCCCCCACAAGCTGGCCAAAAGTTCCTGGAGGTCCAGCGGGGGTCAGGGAGCGATTTCCCGCCGCGAATCGTTTTCGTACAGAAAATGGCGCCGGCCATACGCGTATGGCCGGCGCCATTTTCCGTACGGAAAATGGCGCCGGCAGGAGATCGACTGCAGGAGGTCGTTCAGCGAGGCGCCGGAACCCTCGCTGAACGACCTCCTGCAGTCGATCTCCTGCCGGCGCCATTTTCCGTACGAAAACGATTCGCGGCGGGAAATCGCTCCCTGACCCCCGCTGGACCTCCAGGAACTTTTGGCCAGCTTGTGGGGGGCCTCCTGACCCCCACGAGACTTGCCAAAAGTCCAGCGGGGGTCCGGAAGGACCTCCTGCCGTCCAATCTTTTTCGTCTATGGCCGCCGCCATTTTCGGCGCCATTTTGGAAAATGGCGCCGGCTGAAGACGACAAGATTCAGAGCAGGAGCCCGTTCCGGACCGCTGCCGTTCCGGACCGCCGCTGGACCCGCAGGTTATTTAAGTTATTTGGTGGGGGATTTAATTTAAAGGGTCGGGGGTGGGTTTTAGGGGGTTTTAATGTGCCGGTTTTTCGATTTTTCGATTTTTAACGATTTTTAACGATTTTTCACGATATTTTACCCCCCCAAATGGCAACAATACGATTCCCTCCCTCTCCCAGCCGAAATCGATCGTTAAGACGATCGAGGACACGATTCACATCCCTATTGGACATACCTCAACATCGCTACTACCGCTGAAGCCTCAGTGATGTCCACATCAGCTACTTACAGCTGAATTCTACATCTACTCTCATCCAGCAAACATCTACTGGAGAGTCATCTATAGAGATGGGTTTGGACATACCTCAACATCAAATAACCGTCTTCATGGATCATAAAAACCTTAAGTATCTCTGCCACGCACAACGTTGAATTACCGTTTTGATTTTCTGCTTAAGTATTGATCTGGAGATCAAAACACCAGAGCAGATGTGCTGTCTCGCTCGTTTCACTCGGAAGATGTGCCTGATGAACCACAGCACATAATGGATCCAAAGAAGATATCTCTAGCAACCAGCCAGTCAGTTTCCACTGGTGATGCTACCATCTCTCATCCAGCATTATCTACTGAAGAGTCATCTTTAGACGTGGATCTTGGACGTAACCTGACATCATCAATTCCACTGAAACCTTCAGTGACATCCACAGCAGCTCCATACATTGCTGCTGATATCAATAACACTCTGCAAGATTCTTCCAAATCTCAATATCCATCTGTCATCATTGCAGAAGATGAATTAGAAATTAAGATCAAAGAGATTTTGGATGTTCATAACAGAGGCAAGACTTTTGAATACCTTCTGATTTGGGAAGGCTTCGGCCCCGATTTAATCACTTGGGAGCCTCGGACCAATATCTTGGAGAAAGAGATTATTCATCAGTACCACTCGCGCATCCTTTTAAACCTAAGCCTGGTACCCAAAGAGGAGATCACCCTTTGAAGGGGGGTACTATTGCATCCATCGCTGCTCCATGCCCTCACTCTGTCCTCTTTGCCTCTGTGGTGACTCCCTCCGGGTCTGATGGATGGCTGGCTGCTGCGGCATCTCCATGCAGTCTCCCTCCAGCATCCCCGGACCGGCTCGATGTTACAGATCTGCCATGTTTGCCTGAAGACATAGGGCGCACGTGCGTGCTCTGACTGAAGTACCAGCAAGGGCGCAAACTTCAGGGGCATCCCCCTGAGATGATGTCATCCGCTTCCAATATTTAAAGGTCTCTATTTCCACTGTTGAGTTGAGTTAGCAAGGAGTGAAGAAGATACAGATACGGATCCATCTACGATTCCTCCAAGCTACTCTGCCTCCTCGGACTTACCAGAGGTACCTGCTCCTCGGGGGCCCGGCTCTCTCTTTACCTTTCAGATTACAGATAGGAACCGGTACTCGCTCCTTGAGGGCCCATGTTCCTGGACACTCTGAAGATTCTTTACTGCCTGGAAGATATCGCTACAACAAACAATTGTGAGTTACCATCGCTCTCTCAGAGCTTTCCCTGGAACCAGGTACTCGCTCCTCAAGGGCCTAAACCTTTCCAGCTCCTGAGCTTCCTTGAGACCTTATGTGAGTTTTGTCATCGAGTTCTGTTCACAAACCTTTTCTACTCTGCCTACACGTTCTACAGTTTCTCAACTGCTCAGCCATCCTGGATCGCTGTTCCAGTACCTGAGGGACTAAAGCCTTGTCGGGCATAACAGCTCACTACTGCCACCTCTGGTGGTTTCTAAACCATGTGTGTCTGTCTCCATACTCAAGCCTAGCGGGTGGTTCCTCTCGGGATACCCTCCCGAGGGTATGGTCATCTGCCACTGGCCAAGGGATCCACCCACAACTATATCTAATGCTACAGATTGTTACTCTGCAGTCTACTAGTACAGATTTCCATCTGCTTGCTCCTCCCATCAGCATAACAGATTATAACAGATTGATAAAGCCTCCTTCTTAGGAGCTCATTATTAACAGATATCACAACAGATTGCTACTCCTTGCAACAGAACATAACACATCCCTCAGTCCCAGCGCGTCAACAATTCTAACCCTACTATCTGGACCCCCAGAAGGAGAAGGGGGGAAAACAACTACTGAAAGCACTGATGGGACAATCAACCCCAAGGACCTCATTAGCCCCGAGAAGTAACAGTGGGTTGCCATCTACTTCAGAGAGCCTGATTTTCCAGGGCTCCAAGGGCCAGAGCAAGGAGGAACGGCGATTGGAACAGGGGGGGGGGGGGGTGGAGAGATGCCCCTTGGAAGTAGGAGTAAAAGAATCTAAAATACATGTAATGCTTGCTACTTCTTTGGAAATGCCTGTAAAAATCACTCTAGAAGAAATTTGGAAAGTTTTAATTACAATGAACCGAGCAATAAATTATTTAACTACTGTTGTGAAGGAAAATATGAAGAAAGTTCAGAGAATGGAAAATAAGATTCTGGAGATGGAAACATCATTAAAAGAAATAGACTCAGAGATGAAAAAGGTTAAAGAAGTGCGATGTAATTTGATAAAATCAGAAAATTTCTGAATTTTCCGAAAACTAGGTGGATGTCCCCTAAAGACCTTCTCAAAAGCTACTTAACTAATATCTTAGGATTTTCTGAAACATCTATTCCGGCGGTTTCTAAAATATTATATTTACCTTCTAAAGAGGAAGAAAAAGAAAAACAGGATCAGGCTCATATATCAGCAGATAACTTAACGGACATATTAGAAAAATCCTTTGAGACTAAAATAGAAACTAGGGCAATGTTGCTGGTGTCCTTTACACTGGTTTCAGATAGAGACACTATACTTTGATTGTATTTTCACATTCAGAACTTGCAATTCTATGGCAAACAAATCAGAGTATTTCCTGATATTACAAAGTTAAAGCAAGAAAAGAGAAAACTTTTCCTGATGATGAAGAGTGAAGTAATCTCAAGAGGAGCTAAATACTATTTAAGATTCCCATGCAGATGTATCATAGTATTTCAAAATGCTAGATATATTTTTGCTGAGCCTGAGCAATTATGGCTGTATTTAGATTTCCACTCCTAATAATAACTCCAAGAGGGGGTTGGCTATATAAATGAAGGTACATGTTTTTCACTGTGCTGTAATCAATATTATAATAAGTTTTTTCCTTCAATCTGCTTTAATGTACTTGATCTCCCACCATTCACATAATATTTGGATAAAATAGATAATCTTCTGTACAATATATAACTAGAATGATTTCTTTTCTGTATTTTTCTGGAAACATTGTTTCAATGTTATTTGTTTAAACTCCAATAAAAATAAAAATAAAAATAAAAAATCTGTTACACTTGCACACAAATTGCTAACTTTTGATTCCTGTCCATGGGTGAATGCATTGTTACATATAAATATAATCAGATGTGGGCTTTGCATTCCTCCCAGAGGGGCTTATTAGAAGTCCATAGTGCATGACTTGCGTGGCTAGCTGAAATGAGAGAGCAAATCTTTTAGGTGGCTGTGCCTGAGATCTTGAATTCCTTTCCTTTTGAATTTTGCATGGAAAGCTGGACAAAAACTTTTAAAAGTTTGTTAAAAATTGACTTGTTTTGTTTAGCCTATATATTATGAGGTAGACTTTAAAAAATGGCCACATATGCATGTAAGCTATGCAAATTTTAAATAGTCTGGAAGAAAAAGTAGGTGGAAAAGGGACATGCCTCAGCCGGCATGTGTAACAGCTCCTCAGTGAGAGAGAGAAAGACTCTGTATAAGGCTCAGTCTGATACTCTTATATATGGACCATTGTATGGGGGGCACTTTGATTCGGGGTGAGTTTTCAGGCGGTGGGTTGGGGTTAAAGAGGAGGGTGTTACAGACACATTGCAATGTTGACATCATTAAAGAATTTTAGACCTTATAAGTGACGAAAAGGAGTTGATTTGTACAATGCAGCTAGCAGATATATCTGAATATGTCTGCATCACTCCCCCCCACCCCAATCCTTCTCCCAAAAACTCACCCCAAATCAAAGTGTCCCCTTACAATGCTCCATATATACAATATCCGACTGAGCCATATAAAGAGTCTCTCTCCCCCCCCCCCTCCCCCCCAGCATGTGTAAGATATGTGCACAGAGCTGCAGAAATATGAACATGAAGAGTATTGTATAACCTATGGGGCGGATTTTAAAAAGCATTTACATGCGTAAATCTGGGTTTTACGCATGTAAATGCACTTTATTCGAGTAAGTGGGCTTTTGAAAATTGCTACAATATATGCCATTGAATCATCCATAGGATTTATTCGCATAAGTGCACTTTACGTGAGTAAATGGCTTTTAAAAATTGCTACAATAGTAGTTACATTTATGCACGTAACTCCTTTGAAAATTACCCCCTATGTGTACACTTTATAAAATAGTGCATATCTTTTTGCATGTCTATGGGTGCACGCGTGATCCTTTTAAAATCTACCCATATGAGAGAATTGTACTTATAATATTGTGAGCTGTTCATTTTTTATGATTTAATGCTGTTAGCAACTGTTTTGTTTTATGTGATTTTACTATCTATGTTTTTCTGTTTACCAACCTGGGACTACAGTATTGGTGGTCTAAGAATACCAAATAAGTAAGTAAGCAAAGTAATTAATTAAATAATTAATTAATTGAGCAATAATAAAAATGCATATAAAAATGTTTAAAAAATTACCAAACACCAATAAAATATTTCAAAACAGCAGACAAATCACATTTAATAATTAAAACTAATAAGGTTAAAAAAAATTCCCCCATTCTCCAATCCTGGGTACTTTAGATTTCCAGTCAACCTGATATAGTCATAGATTGGAGGGTTGCACACAAACTTTAACCTTTCTCTTTCACATTCACACACAGGCTCTCTCAAACTCATAAAGGAAGTCTTTCTCACACATATAGACACAGATACAGAGGCACTCACACACAGAGAGAGGTACACCAGACACATCTCAACCACCCTCGTTTTGAATTCCTTTAAAGTCGAGCAAAGGTACTGAAGGTGAAGGAACCGGCTAAGAGGTAAATTATCTTGTAATCTTTTAGGGTGACAACTGCGATACACTATCAGTTGGTTTTTTATAGATGGAAACATTGAAACTTCATAAGAACATAAGAACATAAGAAAATGCCATACTGGGTCAGACCAAGGGTCCATCAAGCCCAGCATCCTGTTTCCAACAGTGGCCAATCCAGGCCATAAGAACCTGGCAAGTACCCAAAAACTAAGTCTATTCTATGTAACCATTGCCAATGGCAGTGGCTATTCTCTAAGTGAACTTAATAGCAGGTAATGGACTTCTCCTCCAAGAACTTATCCAATCCTTTTTTAAACACAGCTATACTAACTGCACTAACCACATCCTCTGGCAACAAATTCCAGAGTTTAATTGTGCGTTGAGTAAAAAAGAACTTTCTCCGATTAGTTTTAAATGTGCCCCATGCTAACTTCATGGAGTGTCCCCTAGTCCTTCTACTATCTGAAAGAGTAAATAACCGATTCACATCTACCCGTTCTAGACCTCTCATGATTTTAAACACCTCTATCATATCCCCCCTCAGTCGTCTCTTCTCCAAGCTGAAAAGTCCTGTCTATATGGACACAATAACATCCAAACTTGGAAGACTCAAATAACTGAAGTAGTAAGTAAACTGCAAATTTGCATCAATAAATTCAACCACTCCATAAATTCTGAAAATAGTTCCTTGTCCCCAGCCCATAAAACAAATATGTCACCTTTGGCGCCTGAATTTGACTTAAAGGGAATTCAACACAAGGGCAGCGGAGATGCATACAGATTTTGTTCAACTTGCGAACCTTGTTCCCCATACAGGCCAATGCAATATCAGTGCATAAAAAATGTGCATCCAAAATGGGCTTTTTGAATGCATGCACATCCACCTGTCCTGGGTGCTCGATGCAATAGGTAAATGAGCTGCCGTGCTAAAAGGGAGACACAATGAGTAATTTGTGCATCCCTAGCGCTCCTGCATCGAGCACCCAGGAGAAGTGGAGGTGTGTCTAGAACAGGCTGGTCAGATCTCCCTCCCCACCACTGGCAGGGCTGTTCCTGATTTGTCCTTTTACTGACACTTGTCAGTGAAAGAATCAATCCTGGTTCAGGACAGCATTCTGAAAGGCCAGCAGGGGTTCCGACTGGCCAGGCATTGGGAATGCTGCTTTCTGTGGTTTCCCCCATGAGGAACCATAGAAAGCAAAAATTTTTGTTTCGTTAAACCCTTGAAGGGGACAAATTCTGCTTTATGTGGCTCCTCCTATTTAGTATCACCAGGATACTAATAGGAGGAATCACAGAAAACAGGAGTTTTTGGGGGGTTTCTGTCAGTCCTTGAGCGCCGCATGTCTTAATGCCTACTCCTCGGCAAGTGTTAAATTTGTTGCGTTAAAATAGACACCATGGCCACGCAGCAATTTTTTACATCAGGGGTAATAGCAAACACCCTCATCAACATGAATTTATATGTGATGAGCCCTATTAACTATGCAATGGTTTGGACGCGTGTTTTGGATACGCTTATCCCCTTATTGCATGAGGGGTTTTGGATGCATGTCCAAAATGCGCATCCAAGTGCACTATATTGCATTGGCCTGATAATGCATAAGGCTTACAAATGAGCTAATTGTGATCTTTTGTTCTACCAGGCCAATGTCATGCATCCTTAAGTCCTGTATGTATTGCTAAATTCTCCATTTAGCTACAGAATTCAACTAAGTATTCATAAGAATACTATAGTTATATCCTAGATTTAATGAGTTACTGATTTTTGTACTAACACATGGCTGTTTACATTAAGGACATGGCTGTTGGTTCTGAATATAATTCTAACACAGTAGAGAGCATTAGTTCAAAAGTTGTTAGAGGCCATCATCCCTATGGTAATTGTTTTGTTTGTGAACAATCTTTTAATGGTGTTATCTTGCCATTTCAGGCTTTGGCTGCCTACAATTTGAGATCCCACATGACCTGTCTGTCCACTGGGGTTGTTTACATTATGTGATATACGTGGAATTTGTTGTATATTGGCAAAACCACTTCTTCCTTGAGAGTTTGTATGATTGAACATTGGAGCTCAATATCTCATCAAAAACTAGAGGCTGTGTTAGTAACACATTGTATTTTGGCCCGTTATTCCTTTGAGCAGCTCATGTTTGCTGTTTTGGCGAAACCTCTGCTCAGTAGACATGGAAGACATTTTAATTTGCTACCTGTGAGGAGGGAATGACGATAATATAATGGGAAGTGTGTACCATTCTCTAAGCCAGATCGGAGGAAGGCTTTAAATGGGGCCTATGACAATGCTCAGAGAACAGAGGCAAGCAACAAAGCAGAAAGTCACGAGAACCTGAACTCAGATACTAAACTAATCAGGGAGGAGGAGCCACAAGAAGAAAAAGGCTTGGAAGTGCAGTGGAGAGAGGAGCTGAACAAGGTGGCTCCCCTTCTAAAGGTAAGAGTCTTCTGCAGGGCCATTGCTCTCTGAAATGAGGGAGAACATAGGACTGTTGGAGGAGGTGCAGGAAATCCTTCACTGCAGTGAGTAAGCAAACTCAAAGGAAGCTTACTGCCAAATTATCCTGCGAACGGGTGGTGACAGCCCACCCCAGCACACACCTGTGCTGGGAAAAGGAGAGCAAGGCCCTATGAACTGAGCCTAGAGGATGACAGTAATGTTTTGGGGCCTAGAGACATAAATCCCCTGTTGAGCTGTGTGGAGCAGCAGCTGTGATGGGGGAAAAAAAGAGCAAGGCCCAATGTCTGAGCCCAGAGCCTTATGTAATGGTTAGGACTCTGAACTGTATGTTGCAGCAGTTGTGCTGTGGGAAAGGACAGCAAGGCCCTATGAAATGATATGTGAACCTCGTGTGGTGCTGAGACTGTGGAGAGCTATAATCTTTGCTGTTGAACTGTATCTGGGAGCAGTGGTTCTTGTGAATGTTTCATAGGCTCTGGTGGTTCAATTGAGTGCCCTAGAATACTGCGGTGCGAATCTGCCCTCAGATGTCCAGCTGTGGAGTGAACCAAGGTACAAAAAGACAGAGCCTGACAAATAGATACAATGTTTAAATATTGTACATCTTTTTGGACTAAACAAGGAAATAGAATGGTTTGCTTGTTGAGATATATATACTTTTTAGTCGGTTAAACATGGGTAGTATGCTGTATGGACATTTTCATTGGTTGTTTCTTTGCTTGATTCAGATTGGACAATGAGTTTAAAGGGATGTGATTGGGGGGGAGGGGGGGTTAGTTGGCGCCCTTGAGAGCATTAGCATCATGTGGGTATACACGTTAGATGTATGGTGAGTGGAAGTTTGTATAAATGTCCATTTAGATGTTATATATTTCATCATGGTGTTTTCAGTCATTAGTTTTAATTTTATGTTTTTTGTTCTTCGTTCCAGAATTTATGACTCCTGAAGCAAGCAGTTTCTTACCCACCAAAACATGGTCCTGTGTCTGGTTTTTCAGCTAAGTTACTTTTAAGCATTTAAATTGTTGAGACTGTTCCACACATCAGTTGTTTTGGAAGACAAATAAAATATATGGAATAGAAGTACTGAACTGGCAAATGCATGAACTTGAGTGCCATTGTCTGAAACTGCTTACAGCCCATTGGGAGGTGAAAGGCAATGGATTAGATTTCTGAGCACATTTTCTGATGTTGTGTTCACTCATGCAATGAATGTGTCAGTTCATCATGAAGTGTTAGCCATTATAACAATTTGTACAATTGAGTGGCTGTAGTCTTTTGTTACCTCTCTTTCTTTTTTATGAGTTGTGAGAGGTTTCTGTTTTGCTTTCTAAGAAAGTATGTAAGACAGAATGATAGTAGCTGTAAATGTAAAGCAATGGATTGGTGGTGGGAATGTGGGCAGAGCTTGGGGGTGGAGTTGGGGGCAGAGCTTGGTTGGTCCCTCCCAACCAAAAAGGTATTCTGCTGCCCTTGTACCAATGGTGTTACTAAAACTCTAGGTATACATGAACAAAGTACAGTACACGCCTTCATGTTTAGACCCAAGAGCATAATAATCCAGTGTCACTTGCTCATAAAGATCTCCCTTCCACCTCTTCTCCCCCTCCCCCAGGCAACCAGGCACTAAACAAAGGGAGCGAGGAGAAGCAACCTGAGCAGAGGAATTTCCCACCACAAGGACAAAAGAGTAGGTGATGGGCACACATAGCTGGAAAGGGTTAAAAGTTTGGCATGGGAGAGGCTAGTACCCTTTTCTGTGCTGAGGAAAGAGAGAATTCCCCACTGCAAAAGTCTGTGTGTTGTCAGAGTGGCACCAGTCTGGCTCAATCTTGTTGTTCAAGGTCAGAACAGGGGGTATACAACAGGGACCGCTATGCTGTCTAGGACCTGAAATATATGGTTGCATGTTTTTCTTCATGAGAAGTTGTGCTGGTATAACCAGATACCATAGCAAGAAGCAGTAGTCTCGTCAACTCAGACAGACTAATACAGGTTAAAACCCATCTAATTAATCCTTACAATCCAAGCCCTTTCATGTACTGTTAGGTGACATAGCTAGGGAATATTAATCTCTTGTTGTCTGATCTGGAGAATGCCCTTTTACTAACGGACTTCCATCACTCTGGATCTAAAGTGGAATTACAGCAACTAAACAGGCTTTTGGGGGCTGTATTTTTTCCATCAAGTCAGTGCAAAATCATTCAGTCTTACAAATCTTTGTCCATATCTATCTTTTAATATTTTGAATTTAAACCTAAGAAAATATTGGGAAGATTTTAAATCCCTTGCACGCATAAAAAACAGGGGATACACACGTGGTCAGGCTCTGTGCATGCCGCATTCATTTTCAAAGGGGCCTGGCCACACGTGTCACCCCCATTATGCACCAAAGTGCTGGGCCCAGATAAAGGGGTAGTCCAGGGGGCCGGCGCGCACAAGTTGCTTCTGCTCCGGAGGAACAGCAACTTAAAAAATAAAAAAAAAGGTAAAGGTAGGGTAGGTTTAGAGGGTGGGGAGGATAGGGGAAGGGGAAGGAAGGTTAGGCAGGGGGTTAGGGAAATTCCCTCCCAGTCTGCTCACATGAACGCAAGCATGCATGATTTAAATGCTACCCCTAAATTAGTTGAATAAATTTAAATAAGTGACTAACTATGAAAGAGATAATACAATGGGACAGGGGTAATTTTCAAACTCCTGAGCCCTCTGGAGATAGGGAAATACCTACAGTACCTGAATGTGATCCACTTTGAGAGCTGCGAAAAGTGGAATCTAAATAAATAAATAAATAAATAAATAAATAAGCCCACATAAGATGAAGTCTGTGAGTACTTTTTACCTGCGCATTTTAGCCTGAATTTATCATGCACATAAAAATACACTAAAAAATGTGTTCTTTTATGCCCTATGTCCACGAGGGCAACTTTCAAAATGCCACTTTCTTCACATAACACCAAGTTTTACGCACATAAGTATCTTTTAAAATGACCCCCTAAACTGTATTTTCAACTTTGATTAAAATAGATTTTTATCCATATTCCTCTGAAATTCATATATTGGTAAATCCTTTGGCCTATAAGCCAGAAGCTGACTGGAGCCCTCAACAGAATTATCTGAGAGGAAACTGCAACCTCGCTGCTTTTTGTGCAGTCAAAACATTTTTTTCTTTTTTTAAATTCAATTTTGTTTTTTTATTTGTGTCATCATGTAGTTTTTTTATTTTGTTTTGATTTAGTGTGTCCTATATTAAATGTGTCTAAGTTTTATGTAGGTGTTATCAGGCAAGGACTAGAATATGAATTTATAGTCATTCCTGCATTTATTTGCTAAGAAATGTGTGTTTAAAGGTTGTATAAGGAAAAATATAGACTTGATGCCAAATATATGTGTGTATGTATGTGTGTGTGTGAGTGTGTGTGCTGGACAGAAGTAACAGTAATGAGGCTCTGGGCAGATTCCAAAAATGATATTGATATATGGCCACTTATTAGTCTTTTAGACTCATAAGGGTAAAAATAAGGTAAATTTGGAAGAAAGTGAATGTGTGAATGGAAATGTTTATCACCAGGATGGACACGGTTGTAGTCTGATATGAAATAATTACAAGAGGTTGCTCATAATTGTGTAGACCTAATTGTATACACCTGTCAGACACAGGCATAGACTTATTCAACTCTAACTTACATAGGACAATTAAGCTGGAGGCTGGAGCCACAAGAGATGTGCATTTTTCCTTCTATCATTTTTAGTGTTGACTATTTTGAATAGTGTGCATATTTCTGAATAATGCACTAAATAAAAAACAAACAAAAAATTGGAAAAAAATGTAAACATGGAAATTTGTCCCTAAATGACACAAAATGATATAGCATGAAATTATTTAGCCTTAGTGGCCACAGCTAGTCAGGATGGGGAGGTTCCAACAAATAGAGTTATTACTGGAGCCTGTGGCAAAAATTTGGAGATTTGACATATGCATTGGACAATAAGGGGCAGATTTTAAAAGCCCTGCTCGCGTAAATCCGCCCGGATTTACGCGAGCAGGGCCTTGCGCGCTGGCGCGCCTATTTTCCATAGGCCTGCCGGCGCGCGCAGAGCCCCGGGACTCGCGTAAGTCCCGGGTTTTTTTGTCTGGGGCGTGTCGGGGGCGGGACCGATCAACGCGGCGTTTTGGGGGCGGGGCGCGGCGTTTCGGGGGCTGGCCCGGGGGCGTGGTTTCGGCCCGGGGCGGTCCGGGGGCGTGGCCGCGCGTGGATTTACGTCTCCCTTCAGGAGGCGTAAATCCCTGGACAAAGGTAGGGGGGGGGTTAGATAGGGCCGGGGGGGTGGGTTAGGTAGAGGAAGGGAAGGGAAGGTGAGGGGAGGGCAAAAGAGAGTTCCCTCCGAGGCCGCTCCGATTTCGGAGCGGCCTCGGAGGGAACGGAGGCAGGCTGCGCGGCTCGGCGCACACCGGCTGTCCAAAATCGGCCGCCTTGCGCGCGCCGATCCTGGATTTTAGCAGATACATGCGGCTATGCGCGTATCTACTAAAATCCAGCGTACTTTTGTTTGCGACTGGTGCGCCAACAAAAGTACGCGAACGCGCATTTTTTAAAAATCTACCCCTAAGGAACTGATGATGTATGATTATCTCTGCACTTCTCCACTGATCAAACTCTTGATAAGGTGTAGGGAATTTCTGTGTTTAAGTTAAACGGCTGATTAAATTTTTTCTTTAAGTGTGAAAGTGATACCTGCCTATAAATTAAAGGATGCGCTATGGGTGGGTAGGAGAGGGATGGGAGGGTTGGGAATTATAAACACACAAACTTCTGTTTGTTGCCTGACTTTCTTACTTCCTATTTAAAATAAAACACACAAACTTCAGTTTGTGGCCTGACATTTTGACTACCTATTTAAAACAAAACACACAAACTTGTTTGTTGCCTAACTTTCTGACTAGCTATTTAGAACAAAACACATGAACCCACTAAATAATATACCGCAATAATTTACTTCTTCCCCCCACCCAATGGGATAGATTTTCAAAGGGCTCGGTGGCGCACGCAAGCCCCAGGCTGCGTGTATGTCCCGGGGCTTCCCAAAATGGGCAGTCCATGGGCGGGACAGGGGGGCGTGGTGGTGGCCTGGGGCAGGGACAGGGCATGGCGGCAGTCCGGGGGTGGTCCGGGAGCGGTCCCGAGTGCTCCGGCACAGTGGCCCGTGCCGGGGCATGGTGGGCAGGCAGCCGGCCAGCCCACACAAGTTATGCCTGCCTTAGGCAGGCCTAACTACTGAAAAAAAGGTAGGGAGGATTTAGTATGACTGGGGGGTGGGTTAGATATTTATTTATTTATTTATTTATTTGAGGTTCTTTATATACCGACATTCGTTTAGTAACATCATGTCGGTGTACATTCAACAAAACTTTAGCAGCAGCGCTGGAACAGATAGAAAATAGCGGCAGTGCTTTACAATTAATATTCAACTTAGAAAGGACATTAGGAGATTATAACAAGGAAAGATTGGATCAGGGAATGCAAACAGGGAAGGGGAGGGAGAGGGAAAATAAAGGAAGAATTAAGAAGAATATATTAACGTTAATACATATGATAAATACATTAAATACATTAGTTATAATAGATTACTAGGCATCAACTTTATAGAGATATTAGAGAGGAGTAAATTATGGGGAAGGGAGGGAAAGGTGGGGAAAGGTGGTAAATTATGGGGAAGGGAGGGAAAGGTGGGAAAGGTGGTAAATTATGGGGAAGGGAGGGAAAGGTGGGGAAAGGTGGTAAATTATGGGGAAGGGAGGGAAAGGGAGGGAAAGGTGGGGGGGTGATCGAAAAAATGTTCCCTCCAAGGACGCTCTGATGGAACGGGGAAAGCCATCGGATCTCCCCTTGGGCTCGGCACGCACAAGGTGCACAAGTGTGCACCCCCTTGTGTGCGCTGACCCCGGATTTTATAACATGCGCATTGCAGCATGTGCATGTTATAAAATCGGGTGTACATTTCTGCGTGCCGGGTAGCACACTCAAATGTACCCCATGCACGTAACATTTAAAATCTGCCCCAATAATTTAAAGTTTTAAAATTTCTCCAAGTAGTACTTACTGATTTTTTCCAGCCACCAGCAAGGTGATCCTCTCTTCCCAGTGCTCCCTAGTTCTTAAGAACTTGCCATACTGGGTCAGACAGAAGGTCCATTGCACCTAGTATCCTGTTTCCTGGCAAGATCCTAAACATTAACTAGATTCCATGCTGCTATCGCGCAGTGATAAGTAGTGGCAATTCTTAAATCTACTTTCTTAATATTAATTTATGAACTTCTCTTCTAGGAACTTGTCCAATGTTTGTAAGGATTTTGCCTGCTATGAAGCCTTATCCTACCTTCATGACACCTCCCCACCAGTAGAAGCTCTCAGTGTGCCTCATCAGTATTCTTGCCAAACTCTTCACTGTCCTTGCCATGCCCTAGTCCCAGACCTATGTAACCCTGCCTAGCCAGTAGCTCCTTGCCTTCTTATGGTGTCACTTCTAGCTCTGTGACCTGACTCTTGTTCCTGACTTATCTTGTGGCCTATGGCCCTTCTGCCTTGCCTTGAGGTCCTCAAGCCTATCCTGCCGTGTTTCCTGCCTTGAGGCTGTTTGGCCTATTGTTCCAAACCTTGCTGCCTTCAGGCTTGCTTCTGTGTTCTTTGTTCTATGTTTCCCTTGTTGTTCTTGTCCTGTCTGTTCCAGTATCCTATCCAGTTCTGCCTGTACCATGGTCTTGTCCTTGCCTTGATTCACCCCTGTCTTGTCTAGTTTAAAGGCCCTTCTTACTCTCCAGCCTTCCTTGTCCTGCCTGCGTTCATCCAAGCCTTGTCCTGTCTGCCAAGTCTGCCTGCCTTGTCCAAGCCTTGCCTGTGGGACTCAGCACTATGATGTACTGCCGCCGCAGAGATCTACTGGCCCCCCAGAACTCAACCTGTGGGGAAGGGGGCTGGCTAGGCAGAAGACTTTCCCTTGGCTCGCGTCGTGCCATGCAGTCCTGTGCCGCTCCCCAGGTGGGTTTCCCAGACTCCAGGACCCACAACAGAATAAGACCAACACCCAGCTGCAAGAGTGGGTACGAGACCCTTAGCCCTGCTGGTGAGTCCAAGCCAAATTTTTCTGTTACCTATGAGAGTAATTATGTTCCTGATTTCTTTCTCTCAGACACCTTAGACAGAAATTATTTTTGTCTTGTCTGTTTTGTTCAAGGCTCTTTCAAGATCTTTCAGGAATTTCAATGTCCTGCTTGTAACGCTAAAAGCAGGAGGTGTGCTCAGTGTAACTCTAAGACTCATAAGACATGTCTTTAATGTGAGCATAGGGTGGTGCTGCCTAAGCCAAGAACACTAGAACCTCCTCTTAGTGTAAGCCTTTTGAAATTCACAGAATCCCTGAAAGCACTAACTTGCCAGGTTAAAGTTCTGGAAATCCCAGCCTGTCTGATCAATTTTTCGGCTCCTAATTACCAAGTTAAATTACAATACAGATAAGGCAGCCATAGCCTGTTCCAGGGGTTTAAAATCCTTACCTGAAAAGGGATTTCCTGTTGTATGCAGCACAGAAAACCAGGGACAAACAGAAGCACTGAAATCCCCAGTATGCCTGACTAATTAAGGTTCTGTTCCTATTGATCAAAATAATTTACACAGTTAATTCCACCACAGCATGTTCAACTATATTAAAATCCTTACCTGGAAATGTAAAATCTTCTTGTTATTCCAGTTTAAAACCCTGAGGCAAGTGAAATCACTGTTTAATAGAGATGTGAATCGTGTGCCCGATCGTTTTAACGATCAGGTTCGGATGGTGGGAGAAAAAAATCTGATCGTTAGAGATGTGAATTGCACATTGTTAATTTTTTAGTGAGGCCTGAGCAGATAAAAAAAACCCCACCCCGACCCTTTACAAATGACCCCTTTGCTCTCCCACCCTCCCGAACCCCCCCCCCAAAATGTTAAATTACCTGGTGGTTCAGTGGGGGGGGAGGGGGTCCCGGCGCGATCTCCCGCTCTCGGGCTATTGGCTCCATTTTGGCTACCACTGATAAAAATGGCGTCGATGGCCCGATAAAAAAAACCCCACCCCGACCCTTTACAAATTACCCCTTTGCTTCTCCCACCCTCCCAACCCCCCAAAAAACCTTTACATGTACCTGGTGGTCTAGCGGGGGGTCCGGGAGCCATCCCTTCAATCATACTTTCGGTGCCGGTGCTGGAGGTTTCAAAATGGCGCCGATCGCCTTTGCCGTCACTATGTCACAGGGAGCGACCGTCGCTCCCTGTGACATAGTGAGGGCAATTTTTGCCGCGTCCATGTGCGCATGTCGGTAACTGCGCAAACATGGACGCACATGTGGGCCTTTGAAAATTTACCCCATAGTGTTCCCAATATACAGTTTTTCACATGATACAATTCATAATACCTGAAGATTGGGTTTATGAGCAATTACAATTTCACTGTGATTTCTTATGTCCTTATGTCCCTATCCTAATTCTGCTCTTAGCATTACTATCTTTTCCAATCTTTCTCCCATCATCAGCATGCTACCATTTTACCTTGTTTTTCTGTTTGTCAAAATCCCCCATAATCTATTATATTATTATCATTATTTATTAGATTTGATTTATTGCCATTTCTTACTACAGTAAATCAAGGCAATTTACAATAAACTTTAGAGTAAAACAACATAAGTCAATGAAACATAAATAAACAGCATGTCAAAGATAATAAAACATGAAAAAACAGTAAATTACAGATTTAAAAAACCCATAAAATTAAATGGAGCATAAAAGTAAATAACTCTTAAAATAAAATAAAGAAACTAAAAATGATATTAAAGAGACCCATGAAATACATGTGCAAATACAAAGGGGTGGATTTTAAAAGGTTTGCATGCGTAACTGTGAGTACCTGCTCCTGCACACGCTGAGCCTATTTGCATAGGCTCGGCAATGCACATAAGCCCCGGGACGCGCGTATGTCCCGGGGCTTGAAAAAAGGGGTTGGGGTGGGCGGTGTTGTCCAGGGGCAAGGTGGGGGTGGGACCGAGGCCTCCGGCACAGTGTCTGTGCCGGGGGATCACGTACCTGCACTCGGCCGGTGCGCAACCTAAGCCTGCCCGGAGGCAGGCACAACTTTAAAAACAAAGGTCGGGGGGGGGGGGGGTTAGGTAGGGCTAGGGGGCGGCTTAGGTAGGAGATGGGAGGAGAAGGTGGGGCTGCAGAAGGAAAGTTCCCTCCGAGGCCGCTCCGATTTCGGAGCGGTCTCGGAGGGAACAGGAAAGCCATCGGGGGCTCCCCTAGGGCTCAGCGCGTGCAAGGTGCACAATTGTGCAACCCCTTGCGCACACTGACCCCGGATTTTATAACATGCACGCTGCTGCATGCGTATGTTATAAAATCTGGCGCAGATTTGTGCGTGCTGGGTTGCATGCACAAATCTACGCCCACGCGTACCTCTTAAAATACGGCCCAAAGCTTTTAAGGGATTTCCTAAACTTCAAATAATCAATTTCAAGCCATAAGCTTAGAGGAAGAGAATTCTAGATGCTTGGAGCAAGGTATATAAAACAACTTTCTCTTATGGATTCTTTGTGTAAAGGGATGGTGAGTAATTCTTGATGAACAGAACAAAGAATTCTATTTGAAAGGTATAGTTTAAGAAGAGTAGCCAAATAAGAAGGTGTACCATGATGATATACCTTGAATGTTAAACACCAATCTCACAACTCTCCATACCTGAAGTGTTATCTGAAATACAAAAAAACAACTACTCTACTCCCCTCAACCTAGAAAAATCTTGAATATATTAACTGTATGAAAAAATATTTTTAAAGTGAAAGTTAGTATTTTCATACACTGCCCAACTCAGTAACATCCATGTTACCGTGGCTTTCACATTAATCATTAACCACCTTCTTTCAAACATTGAATTTTTTTTTTTTAATTTTCAAAAATGCATATTAAAATATACTTGACAATGCCATCATTAGATCATTAGTTGACTCTCAGATTATCAGAAATCTTTAAAGACGTTCAAGTTCATAAGTTATTCCCTTCAAACATAGAAAAAGTCAATCAAGTTTTTGCACTGTCCTACTCACAAATGTTGATCCCAATGTGGCTGAGTTTCAAAAATGTATCCTTCATCAAGGGAAAATGTCTTGTTTATCTCTGGTGGATGAACATCAATCCAGCTCTGGTCTTCAACTAATTATTTTTATTTATTTATATTAAAATATTTCTTACCAGCCCTTCCTATGTTCAGGGTGGGGTACAAACAACATACACATTATTTAAAATACGTAAAACAGATATGCAGTTAGTGTGGCTATGTTTGAAGAGGGATTGGATAGGTTCTTGGAGGAGTCCATTACCTGCTATTAATTAAGTTGACTTAGAAAATAGCCACTGCTATTACTAGCAACAGTAATATGGAATAGACTTAGTTATGGTCTTTATTGTCCACTGTTGGAAACAGGATGCTGGGCATGATGAACCCTTGGTCTGACCCAGTATGGCATGTTCTTATGTTCTTAAAATACAAAGACAGGAGATAAAATGGGTGGATGAATGGAAGATGGCATTCAATATGCAGAATGAGCACTATGAGTATCTTGTGAAGCCCATTCTCATCTTCTCTAAGGACCTTGTTTCCCATCATCAGGATGTTCACCTAGTCATCCAGAGGCTACAAGATAACAAATTATATGCTGTTGGAGAAATGCCTTTTTGAGAAGGAGAATCTTCCTTTCCTAGAATACATCATCTTCAGCAAAAGCTTCCATATAGATCCAGATAAGGTCAAGTGCAATCAAGACTGGCCACAACCCTATAGTCTTTGTGCCCTGCCAAGATTCTTAAGCTTTGCTAACTACTACCTGCTTTTAATTCCCAAGTATTCCCAGATTGTGGCTCCACTTACAGCGCTTTCAAGAAAAGGAGTCAACACCAAAGTTTGGCCTTCTGAAGCAGTTATTGCCTTCCAAGATTTGAAGAATACCTTCCTACAAGAACTGTGCCTCCATCACCATGACTCTGCATGTCCCTTTATCCTTGAAGTTGATGCCTCCTCATTTGGGACAGGAGCAGTTCTAAGTCAATACTCCAATACGGGGATCCTTTGCCCCTGCTCCTTCTTGACATAGAAATTTTCCCTCACAGAGCACAATCATGGAATTGGGACAGAGAACAGTTGGCCATCGAGCTTGCCCTTGAAGAATGGTGCCAATGACTTGAAGGCAATCAACACCACATTATTGTATATACCTATCACAAAAACGTAGAACATATTCATCATGCTCAATGACTGAACGCTTGCAAAGCTTGGTGGTCGCTGTACTTCATACATTTTGACTTTGAGCTGAGGTACCGGCCAGCCAACAAGAATGTCTGAGCAGATGCCCTCTCCCAGTCCTACCTGGCAGAAAGCATCCCAGATCTACCCAGGCTCATTATCGTTCCGGCTCAGATATTCCTGGCCTCCACCATGACAATTCCACCAGGGAAGATGGTTGTTCCATGCAAACTTTGAGAGAAAGTATTAAAGTGGTCCCATGATTCCCGTGTTGCAGTTCTAAGATCATTAGTGTTAAGAAAAGGTCATAATCTGTGGATGAGATGAATATGGATAAAAGGATGAGATGAATATGGATAAGAGGATGGATAAGAGGATTGAATCAAATGAGAAAAATGTGATTTGAATGATAAATCACTATCTAATATAACATGTAGAGTTTTAGAAATTTCATGGACTGGAATAGAGATATCATCCATACCTGGAGAAGGTAATGGATCAGAGCAACTTTTACCTAAAAACTACAGTCTTGCTGGGATTAACCTTGAGTTTGAAGCATTTTAACCATTGGGTTATTTCAGTGAGACAAGCATTGAAAGCAGCTAAAGGGATAAGGATATTCAAATCAACTGAAGCAACTGCCTGTATATCAGCATAAATATGTGATATAAAACCAAGGCTTTGAAATAAAGGTAGCTGGCGGAACAAGCTGGAGATTAAAATATATGGGTGATAAAACCAAGCCTTGAGGAACTCTGCAAGTGAGAGGTGACATTGTTCAAGACAACTTGATAAGATCTTTCTTCTAAAAATGACTTGAACCAATGAAGTGCATGCTCTTTAATTGGTATATCAAAAAGACGATTTAAGAGTAATTGATGGTCAACAGTATCAAAAATGGCCCTCATGTCCAGAAAGACTATGAGTACTGTTTTACCTTATTCTATAATTGAGGATAATGTTGGATTGCAAAGCTGTCAATCTAGTTTCAGTGCTAAAACCTTTGCAGTATCCTGGTTTTTTGGTGTAAAACAAAAGTTTATCAAGAAAGAAGAAAGTTGGAAATGGACTAATTTCTCAATTGTATTGAGTGTAGGTAGATTAGAGATAGGTCTCTAGATGGAAAATCAGGATCAAGGTTTTTGAGGGTTTTTTTTTAGGAAGAAGCTGAATAATAGCAGACTTTAGTGAAGTGGGAAGATATCCCGTTTCAAGGCTAGTATTGATAATATTCAGTAAGAAAGAGGAAAGAGATTGAGGGTAGGATTGAGGATGAAACTAATTGGAATTGGACTGAAGTAGAAGAAACTGGAGTGTTTCTAAAAATTAATGGTAAACTTTCTTGAGTGATTTTTTTACCAATGTGGATAAGAGAAACTTCACAAGAGGATGGAAAAATAAGAGTAGAAGCTGAAAGAGACACTGAGTCGGTCAAAAATTCTGATCTAATAGTGGCAATTTTAGAAAAAAAGGCTTGAGAAACTCATCAGCTTTTAAACTAACAGATTGACAAGTTTGAGAAGAATTAGTACCGGAGATTTCTGAAATTAAATGAAACAGCTTTTGTGGTCTATTGGAAGCTCTGTGAAGAATATTTTTATACTAGGTACGCTTAGATATTTTAATTTTATTTATTTATTTATTTTTATTTAAAACTTTTTCTATACCGGCATTAGTGGGTACATCACACTGGTTTACATTGTAACAAAATGGTTGAAAATACATATAACAGGGTAGAAAACAGTAAGGTAGGGGGCACACTTGAGGCAGTAAGGAAGGATAGAGTAACTGCAGAGAACTTCTTAACAAGGTAAATCAGAATAAATATATCGATATAGGACAATTCTCAATTACCAAATAAATAGGGATAAACATAATTGAATGAAGCTATATACATATGTGAGTGAAGTATGATTGACTTGAGCTATATACATAAGTAGGTAAGGAATAAATGGCATTATATACTAGGGATGTGAATCGTTTTTTGACGATTTAAAATATCGTCCGATATATTTTAAATCGTCAAAAATCTTTAGGGCCACGATACAATACCAATTCCCCCGATTTATCGTCAAAAAATCGTAAATCGGGGGAAGGGGGAGGGCAGGAAAAGCAGCACACTAAAACACCCTACAACCCACCCCCGACCCTTTAAATTAAATCCCCCACCCTCCCGAACCCCCCCCCCCAAATGCCTTAAATTACCTGGGGGTCCAGCGGCACACTAAAACACGGCACACTAAAACACGGCACGCTAAAACCCACCCTGACCCTTTAAATTAAATCCCCCACCCCAAATGCCTTAAATTACCTGGGGGTCCGTAGCCTTAAATTACCTCCATAGCGGCGGTCCGTAGCTAAATCGGGGGAAGGGGGAGAGCAGGAAAAGCGGCACACTAAATCCTGTGGTCTTCAGCCGGCGCCATTTTGCAAAATGGCCGCCGCAAAATGGCGGCGGCCATAGACCAAAACGATTCGACGCAGGAGGTCGTTCCGGACCCCCGCTGGACTTTTGGCAAGTCTTGTGGGGGTCAGGAGGCCCCCCAAGCTGGCCAAAAGTTCCTGGGGGTCCAGCGGGCGTCCGGGAGCGATTTCCTGCCGCGAATCGTTTTCCGTACGTAAAATGGCTCCGGCAGGAGATCGACTGCAGGAGGTCATTCAGCGGGGGTCGGAACCCTCGCTGAACGACCTCCTGCAGTCGATCTCCTGCCGGCGCCATTTTCCGTACGGAAAACGATTCGCGGCAGGAAATCGCTCCCGGACGCCCGCTGGACCCCCAGGAACTTTTGGCCAGCTTGGGGGGGCCTCCTGACTCCCACAAGACTTGCCAAAAGTCCAGCAGGGGTCCGGAACGACCTCCTGCGTCGAATCGTTTTGGTCTATGGCCGCCGCCATTTTGCGGCGGCCATTTTGCAAAATGGCGCCGGCTGAAGACCACAGGACTTAGTGTGCCGCTTTTCCTGCTCTCCCCCTTCCCCCGATTTAGCTACGGACCGCCGCTAGGGAGGTAATTTAAGGCTACGGACCCCCAGGTAATTTAAGGCATTTGGGGGTGGGGATTTAATTTAAAGGGTCGGGGTGGGTTTTAGGGGGTTTTAGTGTGCCGCTGGACCCCCAGGTAATTTAAGGCATTTGGGGGGGGGGGTTCAGGAGGGTGGGGGATTTAATTTAAAGGGTCGGGGGTGGGTTTTAGGGGGTTTTAGTGTGCCGGCTCACGATTTTAACGATTTTCACGATACTTTACACACCCAAACGGCAACAATACGATTCCCTCCCCCTCCCAGCCGAAATCGATCGTTAAGACGATCGAGGACACGATTCACATCTCTATTATATACATATGTAATTAAGGTGTAGATATACACTGGTAAGGTAAATTGGAATTATATACATATGTAATTGAGGTATAAATACATAGAGAATATCTGGAGAGGGCTGTGTTTTATGTTACACTTGAGCTTATATTCATTATCTGGAGTTTTGTACTTTCACCATTTTCTTTCAAGTTGTCAGATTTGTACTATGTGGAGGGTAATTATCAAATGGAGTTAGCCAGCTAGATCAGAAAGTTTGAGAATTGCTCCACACTCTAAAGATCCTATGAATCAAACATTTTTCTCATTTGCAGAAAATGGGGAAAATTCTTTAATACAACAGGCATTTCTCAGGGACACATCTTGATTGGGAGAGAAAACTGCATGCTGTATTGAATATTCTTTTTGAAAATCTGTTACAGTTATGCAGATAAAATGTACTTGAGTACTTTGCTGCCAGGAAGTTTAATTCAAGGTCCAAATTCAGCATCAAACGTTTGGACAAAACTCCCAGTTATTTTGCTATTACAAGGAAATAGCTTAATTTTCAAAGTATGACCCTCATATAATGAGAAATTGACCTTATTTCACCCTTTATCATGGATGTGCTATCGTTTCAAAGTGACCATGTTTTAAGGTATAAACATCAGTCATTCACAGTTTATATTTCTGTTGAAAAGTTGTTTTTTGGGTTTTTTTTTTTGGGGGGGGGGGGTTAATGCAAGTAAAATTACTTTATCTTAAGGCAAGTGTTTATCTTAGCAAATTACCCACTCAACACTGCTTTAGGGTTTCATTGTTTAAACGCATCATCAACTGTGCCTGTCAGAAGAGTCAAAAATAGAATTACAAAGTCCTGGTTCCTAAATTCATGCTCAGTTGAAGTATGGCTCCTTGCAGTTTTCCAGCTCACAATATGAACATAGCCAGTGATAATTTTATAAAAAAATAATGTATCAGGTTGGGGCGAGCAGAGGCCCCCTTCTTCCACTCCATTTGCATCGAAGAAGAGAAACAAAAAGGTTTCCAGGTCAGTGACCTGGTGTGACCTGGCAAGGAAGAACCACTGAATAAGGCAAACAAAAGTGTTACAATGATGATTCTATTATGTTTTCAGTTCAAAAATAGACTAAATCTAAACTCAAGAGAAAATGTACAGTTTATACGTTAATGTGTCCATGCAGCCAACAAGGTCTAGGGCAAATTATTACCACATGGAAGGCAAAAGCAAATTCCAATGCCATGACACTTTCGTATACCCTACAGCATTAACCCAGCAGAAATTAAATTCAAGGTTTTGGAATTAATTTTGTTATGCACAGGGGGAGATAATGGGATTAGGGCATGATTTACAATGATTTTTTTTCAGAAGGCAACCATTAATTTGTCAGACCTCTAATACAAGTTTCCGCTCTAGATCTGCGAATCAAAATTAAAGTAGCACAAAAAAAAATAAATAGCCAGCTCAAACAAACTTTGACATTGGAAATCACATTAAATATTTAAACAGGATTGAAATACAGAAATAGATTTGAATTAGCATGATGGAGATCCATTTAATTTACTTGTACCATGGATACCCTGCAGGGTTGAGCACATTTCCCAGAAAAATAGACCTGTACAAGGAGAAAAAAAATGAAATAATTAGATTAATTTAATTCAGGTTAGGAAGTAATGAGTAGACTAAATGAAATACGAAGGTCTGTCCATGGAATTATATAGTTGTGTATTCCAATTAAATATTTGTTAAGGTTTATAATACTTTTAAAAGGTGAGGTTTGTTGCTTATATTGAGAGAGATACATTTTGATATTCAATATACCCTAAAACATGTTACTGCTTTAAAATATAGCATGTAATGTTTGAGCAATATGACATTATAAATACTTATATAGACTAGCATGCAATTTAGATTTAGACTGTATACTACAAGACTTTCTACCAGGTGAGCTAAAGAAGCAAAGATCCATCGAGTTTTGAAAAAGACTCCACTGAAAATTATTGGCCGATTTTAAAATTACCTTCCATTGAGAGTGATTTTTACACAACTCTCAGTCTAAACCCTGATAATGGAAAGACATGACCATCATTTATTCATCACACTTTTGATCAACAATGGTATTTGTGGTTCCCCCTCTTAACTGTTACAAATCTTTTCTTGTAAATCAGACTTTTTTAGGTTGACTGGAATTCCGGTTCCTCTCAAACTCATCCTCTTACTTATGGTATCCCTCAGAGCTTTGTTTTGTCTCTCATACTATTTAATCTGTATCTCTCACCTCTTGCAATTTTAATTCAAAGTCTTGACTTTGGCTCTTTTTCTGTGTTGACGATATTGAAATTATTCCCAGCATAGATGAAAAGTCTCCTAACTCTCTACATCACTTTAACTTCTGTCTAAGTAAGGGCCTCATTTACTAAACATTTTTCCATAGACACAGAATAAGAGAAGACCTTTAGTAAATCAGGCCATAAGGTTGCGGAGTGGCTTCTTTCTTTTAAACTGAAAGTCAACCCAGCTAAATTTGAAACCATGTGGTTTTCTAGGAACATTGATCCTAAGACCCTTTCTCTATCTTTCACAGCTGGTTCTTTCATCCCAGTTAAGGATGCTATTACTATCAGTGGAAAGAAGAAATATTTTCATTTTGTTTTCAGGGGTTTGGTTTTCCATGAATTTTATTTTGTCAAATGTTTATTTCTTTTATTTTGTTAAACAAATGAAATAAAGGTTTAAACAAACCCCCTACCCAAAAACAAACAAACAAAAAAAAAGGGCCTCCCAAGCCCACCACCAATCCTTCACACCTGAGAAAATGCCAGGATCAAGATCCTCCCAGGCCCCCACTTACCCAGTCTGCAGAGGATCCGACACTAAGGCTGAAGCCTGGTCCTTGTGTACAATGTAATGCAAGTTTGCACAGACCTACTGTCGTCTAAGCCTAAGCAAGACCAAGCCTTCAGCCTGGGCGTAAGCGTCAGGGCCTAGACCATGGTAGGTTGCCACCATCTTGGCCTATATCCTATGCAAGACCTAGGCTTTAAGGCCAGGACCAGGCACCTGGGACTCATTTGCGTCAGGTCTGGGGTCCATGCCTGACACCATGACCCAGTCCTTGCACCAGGTCCTGATGCTGGGACCTCAGCCCGGTCCCAGGCCCAATGCAATGACCCAGTCTGGAGATCAGGTCCCAATGCCAGGGCTTTGGTCCAGACCCAGGCCCAATGGCAGGACTAAGTCCAAATTTGTGACCCGGTCTGGAGACAGGGTCCTGATGCCAAGGCCTCTGCCTGGACCAATGCAGGACCCAAACCAGAGGCCAGGTCCTGATGCCTTGGCCTAGGCCTAGGCAGGAGCCCAGACCCAGGCCCTATGCAGCAACCTGGTCTAGAGACCAAGTCCCATCTGTTACGCTCTCCTCCTCAAGAAGGGAGGAGTTAGCAATCTGTTATCACTCACCCCGCCAGGAGGGCGGAGCTAGCAATCTATTCTGCTTTTCTCCCAAAAGGGGGAGGAGATAGCAATCTGTCATGATCTGCTCCTCCAGAGGGGAGGAGTTAGCTATCTGTAGTTCTTACCCTGCCAGGAGGGCGGAGTTAGTAATCTGTTAGCGAACTGTTGTTAGATGCTCCTGTAAGGGAAGTAGGTATCAATCTGTTATGGGTCAACTCCTCGAGGAAGAGGGGTTGGCAATCTGTTCAATGATACTCTTCTGAGGAGAGCTAACAATAGGTAAATTGTATTTCGCTACTGAGATAGCAATCTATTATGCCTCCGCTACTGAGTAGCAATCTGTTATATATAGGCTGCTGGCAAGACCCATAGAAAGAGAAGGTAGCTATCTATCTAATACTTCCGTAAGCGGTGTTAGTGGTCGGTAGTAGTTAGCTCCCACAGAGTTATAGCAGTGTAAGGAATGACCACTTGGAGGAAATGGTGAATCCCTGGGCCGATTGCAGATGACAGCGCCCCCAGGAGGAGATCCTGAGAGGAACCACCGGCTAGGCTAGAATATGAAGTAAACCCAAATAGTTCTTTATCAGACTGGAAGCTGGACCACCAGTGGAGGCAGTAGTGAGTCGATGTGTCCGGTAGGGCTGAAGTCCTTCTGATACTGGAATATAATCTCTGGGTTGCTGAGTTGTAGAAAGAGACTAGAAGTAGTGAGTAGACAGGGTATACTGGATACAAGATGGTACACTCACAATAGTAGATGTCTGCAATGGTCTCTATGCCACAGAGTATCTTCAGTATATTCAGGAACAGGAGCCATAGGCGAGCACTGGTTCCTCTGAACAGTCTGTAATAAGAACTCACAATAGCTGTTTATGAAATGGCTTCTAGAGTAGAAGAGAGTCTGTAAAGGATTCTAGGAGCATGGGCCCTCGTGGAGCGAGTACCGGTTCCTATCTGTAATCTTGCCAATATAACTCTCGATCTCCATACCTGCAATAAAGTCTTGGATGAAAGGGAGTCTTCAGAGCTATAGGAATGTAGGCTCTCGTGGAGCGAGTATGGATTCCTATCTACAATAGGACTCACTGTGTTCACATCCGCGATCGCCTCCAGGCAATGAGGAGTCTTCTGAGTATTCAGGGACGTAGACCCTCGAGGAGCGAGTACCGGATCCCATTTTAGCAATCTGAAATCAAGAAGAGAGAGCGGAGCCCCCGTGGAGTGGGTACTCCTGGAAAGTTTGAAAAGGCCGAGCAGTAGAGAAGGATTCCCCTCGCTGACTAGGATCATTGTTGCAAGTATCGTGAACTGCCGAAGCAGTAGCAGAGGTACAGAGAAGGGCTACCAAAATGATAAGGGGAATAGAACAGCTCCCCTATGAGGAAAGACTAAAGAGGTTAGGACTTTTCAGCTTGGAGAAGAGACGACTGAGGGGGGATATGATAGAGGTGTTTAAAATCAGGAGAGGTCTAGAATGGGTAGATGTGAATCGGTTATTTACTCTTTCGGATAGTAGAAAGACTAGGGGGCACTCCATGAAGTTAGCATGGGGCACATTTAAAACTAATCGGAGAAAGTTCTTTTTTACTCAACGCACAATTAATCTCTGGAATTTGTTGCCAGAGGATGTGGTTAGTGCAGTTAGTATAGCTGTGTTTAAAAAAGGATTGGATACGTTTTTGGAGGAGAAGTCCATTACCTGCTATTAAGTTCACTTAGAGAATAGCCACTGCCATTAGCAATGGTAACATGGAATAGACTTAGTTTTTGGGTACTTGCCAGGTTCTTATGGCCTGGATTGGCCACTCTTGGAAACAGGATGCTGGGCTTGATGGACCCTTGGTCTGACCCAGTATGGCATTTTCTTATGTTCTTATGTTCTTAAGTCCTGTTGGAGTTCCTTGCTAACTCATTAGAGGTTAGCAAACAAAGACCTTTTAAAGTGAAAATGGATGGCGTCACTATGGGGGGACGCCCCCGAGGTTCTCGCCCATGCTGGTTCAAAGTCTTGAGTGCGCGCCCTTACGTCATCAGAAGCATGACGGATCCATAGCGTCAAGCCAGCCCGGGGACACCGGGACCAAGAGGCAGGGAGAAGCCGTGGCTGCATCTGTCCGTCAGAGCCGAAGGGAGTCTCTCCCAAGGTAGAGAGGGTGGAGCGAGGGGCAAGAAGAGGCACGAACGCAACACCATCATCAAGGCCTAGGCTCAATGCCTGACACCCAATGCCTAGGCTTGGCTCAGGATCAGGCCCAGGTCTCAGAATGCTCTTCTTTTCTTCAGCTCTTGAGGCCAACTGATGCAGTCCTCTGGGGTTGCATCAAAATTAATTACATCTAGCATATTCATCCCAGTGAACAGTGCCACTTTGATGTACAGCAATGTATTACAATGCCATACTTAAAAATGGCGCCATCTGCTGGGATAAATATGCCATAGTTAATTAACTCCAGCGTGACCCCAGTGGATGGCGTCATTTGGTTTACAAGTGCAGAAGAAAGAAGATGATGAAGAAGAGGAGGAACTTCCAGGCCTGGGATCAGAGATCTGGGCCTGAACCTGGGCTGAAGCCCAAGCATCAGAATCTTGCTTCCGGGTCGGGTCTCACATCAGGTCAGATCTGGGACCTGATCTCTGGTCCGGGTTGTAGCATAAGGCTGGGCTTGGGCGCAGCTTAGGCCGAGGCCCAGGCATCGGGACCTAGAATCTAGGTTGGATCACAGCATGAGGCTGAGGCCCATGTGTCAGGTGTGGGCATGAACCACAACACTGAGTTCCCAGAACAGGCAACTTTTTTACATTGTTGGGGTCTTGGTTAAGGCTCTGGTGTTAGGTCTTGATCTCAACTGAGACCTAGGCATCAAGCTTGGGTCTAGACCGCAGGTCGTGCAATAGGCCATGGTCTATGCCTAGGCAAGGCCACAGCATTGCACTCTGGCCTAGACCAAGGCCCTTGCTTTGGGTCTCAGCCTATTCCATAGGTGAGGCTTCAGCTTCGGGCCTGCTAAACGGAATCTTTGTGAAGGAAAGGAGATGCATGTACAGTTAGCTCTCCCACACTGCTATGGCAGTACGTAGCCAACAGTGCTGTCATGGGGACAATACTGTGTATCAGCCTCCATAACCACATGTAGTACAGACATGAAACATCAGTGACAGTTTGTACAGTGCCTGCTCCGATTACTCGGTGGTTGTGATTCACACACACCCTTCACTGGCCTCCCTCTAACTGAATATGCATGTACATGTAGTCAGGCCTACATATTCATGGATTATAATCGCTGCTCATATCATGTATTTGGCTGTGACTGTGAATGTGAAACCAGTGATGTGGAGGTCAATGGGCAGCCTGGCATAGCTGACAAAACAGGGCAGTTGGGACTTCAAAGGCTGCAGCCACCATTTATCCTGGTTATGAATGCCAACCCCGAGGTGCTCATGTGCACATTGTGATATGGTACATGTATATGGTATGTGAATATTAGTACAGTATGTTACGCCTTGGCCATCATGTCCCCACTAACAGTTCGAACTGTTTAGTGAGAGTACGACTACTGATGGAACAGCAGCAGAGCTCAGTCTTGATGTCTACTTCACACCTTGCATCCAAGGCATACCAGACACCTGATTCATGCCAGATATGGGACACATTATCTGATGGAGTTAGTGAACAACACAGTGCACATGTGAATCAAGAAAATAGCCACCTGGCCATGCATGCTCATGGTACGATCACACACATAGGCCGTCTGACTGTTAATGATATAGATGTCCCCTGTTGGGACACCCAGCCACCATTTAATGGAGGCCTTAAATGCTCCTGTCATAACATGTCACTTGTTGAAACTATCAGCAGTGCTGTCTGCACTGAGCTGCCACATGGGAGTACACACCCACATGTCACTTTTTCCTGCCAAAAGGTGATGGGCTGTTGGCAGCCACTTCGCAGAAAGGCTTTCACCAGCAGCACAACTGATCTGCCAGGCTGCCAAAGGGAGGTTGCATGCATGTGTACGGTGCTCTATTGAGTGATTGATGGCCATTACTGAGGAGTGAGCCCTCACAAGTGGACTGACAGGTGGATGTGACAGTGATGCAGTCCCCATCAATGTGGTGTCAGCCACCCTTCAAATGTCTATAAGGGGCAGAAAGTAGCAGCCTGCAATCTAGACAAACATGGAGATGTGTGCACATTGCCAATGAGGCTGTCAGGACTGTAACAGAGTGCCTGTTCACCCAGGCCCTCAACAGACAACTGCCCACAAAGGGGTCAGAGTGCCACAAGCCACAGATCTGGGTGTGGCCGGTGGCACATAACCCACTGCAGTTGGTTCAGTAGGACAGAAAGCACCCTGTGTAATGTGGAAGCACCACCGACCAGACATTTGGACCCCTACAGCATGATTCCAGTGAGCTGACACACAGTCATGCACACTCCTCCAAACGGAGTCAATTATAACTGTATTGGCTGTACCAACGCCATCATCATAGCTGCCTTACTGCACAGTATGAAGGCAAACTAATGTCCACGGGTAATCCACCAAGAATGACAGATGATCACACAGCCTACCAGCACAAGTCCTGACGTCCAAATAAAGGACTTCCATACGCATATGTGAATGTGTCCCTGGAGCATAAGGCTTTGCCTGATCCCGCATTACCCATGTGTCATCCATATGGAGGTGGCAGAACACAAGAGGAGGCTGCACAGGGTGGAATGTATGGATGAAGGGGGCCAGCTATACGGCTATGCAGGTGAAGAAGTACATTGGTGTACAGCCCACTCCTTGTTCTTAAAATGTGTAGTACTTCTGTGCGGCAGCAAACAAGAGGTGGTATAGGATGAATAGGTGATCAATGAGCAGGAACAATGAATGTGTGCTAGGTGTCTGGATAGAGGGTACCAGCCTCTCAGCACACACCATGTGGACAACATATTCCTGAGCTCTTTGGAACACCTGCACTTGGATGGGTGTCAGTGACAAACCACTAGCTGAGACACATAACTGTACAGCAACAGTTGCTTCCACGCTTGCTACTTGCAGTGATGAGGATGACAGGGGTTCAGACAGGGTGCCAAACTAATGTCTTGCACTTTTACAATATTGGACCCATTTGTGGGTGAAATGGTATGATAGGGATGTGAATCGTTTTTTGATGATTTAAAATATCGTCCGATATATTTTAAATCGTCAAAAATCGTTAGAGGCGATATATAATAGGAATTCCCCCGATTTATCGTCAAAAATCATAAATCGGGGGAAGGGGGAGGGGAAGGGGGAGGGCGGGTAAACCGGCATACTAAAACAACCCTAAAACCCACCCCGACCCTTTAAAATAAATCCCCACCCTCCCGAACCCCCCCCAAAATGTCTTAAATTACCTGGAGTCCAGTGGGGGGTCCCGGTGTGATCTTCCACTCTTGGGCCACGGGTGCGTTGATAGAAATGGCGCCGGCGCTACCTTTGCCCTGTCATATGACAGGGCAAAGGTAGCGCCGGCGCCATTTTGGTTCTTGTCTCCCGACTTCACGAGCATAGGAGATCGCTCCCGGACCCCCAGGGACTTTTGGCCAGCTTGGGGGGGCCTCCTGACCCCCACAAGACTTGCCAAAAGTCCAGCGGGGGTCTGGGAACGACCTCCTGCAGTCGAATCGAGTTGCCGTATTGCAAAATGGCAATATGGCCATACGGCCGGCGCCATTTTGCAATACTCGGGCCGTATTGCAATACGGCAACATGATTCGAGTGCAGGAGGTCGTTCCCGGACCCCCGCTGGACTTTTGGCAAGTCTTGTGGGGGTCAGGAGGCCCCCCCAAGCTGACCAAAAGTCCCTGGGGGTCCAGCGGGGGTCCGGGAGCGATCTCCTATGCTCGTGACGTCGGGGGACAGGAACCAAAATGGCGCCGGCGCTACCTTTGCCCTGTCATATGACAGGTGTAAACTATACAATAACCAACCTCGTTGCCTTGTGCAATAATACTATAACTCACTACATAACAAGGAAACTTCTTGTTATGTGGATATTTGTGCGGTTGCCGGTCTCGAGGCAGCCTTTAAATTTTGACTGCCCCCCCGGGCTGGCTCCCGTGTTTTATTCTTTTATTACTTTTCTCAACAATTTTTTATAGATATATTTTTTAATTATATTTTTGCATCTTCATTGTACTTTAACAGTCCATTGCTTAGTTCCCCCGCTATGCGGATAAACCCGTGAGATATTGCGTTTTAATTCCACTTATCTTTTTAGCAATTGCCGCAATTGCCGCTGATTTTCGGGTTTATGTCCGCCTGCCCGACATGGGCCATGTTTCGGCATTCGCTGCCTGCTTCAGGGGCCGCGGGACCAAGCTTGCAATGGAATTTACGTATGGACCTACAATACAACTATTTTTTAATTTTTCTAAAAACCTAAATAACAGCGTTATCTTTTTAGCTAAAATATTTCCACTAGTCAAGTTTATAAATACTTACTGTGTCGTGATATTCATTTAACGTGAGCGGTGCCTGGCAGAGATATCATAATCAATACAATAAAACATGGTAGTAAAAATAATAAATCACGGTAGTGCAAAGATATAAGTAACCACATTTTTTAAGGTGGTGCACACATGACAGGGATAAAGATAGTAGCAAAATCAAAACATAGGTGATGTCATTCATTTATTAAATCATCTGACTAGCAGAGCACCCTAGGGTGCTAGCACCTAGGATCCGAAAGAGATGATGTGATTGGCCAACAGAGTGACTTGAATGGGTATATCAAGAGCTGTGTAGAGGGAGACGCCGGATTTACAAGTGAAGGCCCGAGAGTGGAAGATCACACCAGGACCCCCCACTGGACCCCAGGTAATTTAAGACATTTTGGGGGGATTCGGGAGGGTGGGGGATTTATTTTAAAGGGTCGGGGTGGGTTTTAGGGTTGTTTTAATGTGCCGGTTTTCCCGCCCTCCCCCGAGTTACGAGTTACACGATATTTAAAAAAACAAAACCACGACGATCCGATTCCCTCCCCCCCCCCAGCCAAAATTGATCGTTAAGACGATCGATCACATGATTCACATCTCTAATGTTGGATTAACTGCACTGTCACCCTCATACTGTACAGTACAATGGTAGGCTGGCCTGGAAGGTGCACAGTTGGGATGATGTTAGCTCTGCACTGTGACCGGACCCCAATCTCCACCCAGTCCGCCCACAATATATCGGAGGCCATCCCACCCAGCTTCTGTAAATGCCACAGGTTGCTGTGTGATTCAGCCATTATGACAACTATGTTGCTGGCCACAGCACCAGCCAATACCAAGATGGCAAATTGGGATACAGGTGGTACCCAGCCTCTGCGTAACACACCCTTCCTCTGCACCTACCGCTCTCAGGTTAACTCCTCAACCATGATACTATACCGATTTACACAGAGACTTTATGTACTGTACCATATAAGGGTGCACCCTTCTGCCAGCAGGCCACATGCCTGCACCCAGAGATGTCCTCCATAAGGGGATATCAGGAAGGCCAAACTAGCCATGAGCCCTTGGCATTCTAGGCCACAGTGTGATAATATCTTCCACTAGGCCAAGCACATGTGCATCCTTAACAATTGTGCACTATGCAGCGACACAGTTATGTGGTCCAGGAGCTCCATTAGCTGGATGTGCATACATTAAACAGGCAGAATGATACATGCTGTATTCTTGGACATGGCAACCTGTCCTTCCTGAGGTGGAATGTGTCAGGGTACCAAGCTGTGCCTAAGGGGGCCTCTCAGGCTCTCCCCTTTCAGTGCACTCTTTCAACATAGACCGCCTGGGGCCCAAACTTTCACTCTGCTCACGGGCCTCTCAGGCTCTCCCCTTTCAGTGCACTCTTTCAACATGGACCACCTGGGCCCTATGCCTGTCTACACATTGTATACTGTCCAGCAGTAATCTTTGTATTGCAGTATCTGAGCTATTGGGGGTGCCACTTCCTGTTTCTCTGTTCCTAGCTAATCATGCTTTGCCAGTACAGATAACACCCACTACCTGATACGTGTGTGCTGTATACTATTTATGTGGGAGTTAAATCCAACGATATGTGGTGTTGCACAGAATTAGCCCATTTGGGAGGAATTAGTTATCTAGTACTTGCAGATAATGACTACCTATGAATGTCTAATGTATGGTTAAACTGTTGATCTAATAAATCACAATACCCTGCACAATGTTGTCAGGAATAAATATCTTGTTTTACCTACCACCTTTTGTGTCCTCTTTATGTTCCTATTGTGCCCTTGGTTTACATCTACCACACATAGCATGCTGCATCACACCCCTTAGGTAGCACGTTGGACCAATGCAGAGCTTCCTAAACGCCCCCTGTCTGAGATTGAGTACAGCAACGTCTGCACCTGCCATTGACATACCTTACAGTTAGGTTCATGTACAAGGAGGGTGATAAGGAGGACCCTGCAGTGTAAACATAATGGGGTACATGACATGTTCCTCACAGTAGAAAAGGTACTGTCCCTCAGTACACTCAATGCACAGTCAGGAAGCGTTCTGATGTATGCATGTTGTTAAGATCTGTGAGGAAAGAGGAAGGGGTGGACAGCAGTCTATTCTAATTGCAGTGCTCATTTCAGCCACTGTTGGTGGTGAGGACTCTAAACACGTATTTCTTAGCAGTGTTCAGTATTACAGCTATCGCAGCCTGACAAACGCCACGTATGTGAGCCAAACCTATGCTAGGGTACAAACCGAGTTTGCTTCCTATATTGGTCTCTCACATGTGCTGGCAAATGGAAGATGCTTTCCACCAACTCTGGGTGACTGACAGGCAGATTAACAACTTCTGGTGCCATGCAGGACATCCATTATAGTGGTGGATCATGCATACGCTCAATGTCCTGGTCCTATAGGCATACAATAGTGTGTAGCCATTCTCATCTGCACAAGCTAAGCATGTACCCTGTACATACTGACATATCACTGTACAAACACCACATGCCAGCTTGTACATGGATTCCTTGTGTGGCAGGGAAGGATTCCTATAGTTACTGTCTTAGCCTTAAGGTTGTGGGCCACTGAAAGGTGATGCATGGGAATGGTTATGTAGCTATTTGCATGCCGTTTATTAACACAGTTGCACAGACTGTCAGCGGACAGGTTATAAGGCTGTTGCTAGTCGTAAGGAGAGGTTAATATAATAATGCTAATGTGTCATACCCGTTTACATGGTGCAACCTGTGTAAGGAATGTTCAACAGGCCTTAAGAGTGTCTATCTGGTGTCCATGTGCACACAGAAGTGGTGACTGCTGGTGTGCAGTCAGTGTTAACTACCAGTATATTAATTGGATGGCCAGACCACACATAATGTTATGTTATCAGACACACAGCCATTCCTCCAGAAAAGGCCAAATGTTGCAAGATTTGGTCACCATCCATTGTGACATGCATCTCTCCAGTGGCGTCTCCCAGCTGTGGTGTGTGCATGTACACTTTATAATGTGGGCCCCATCCAACATGTGAACACTGTCTGAAGGGCAACAATGTGTAGTACACAGTCCTACATTCTCTTCAAAAATATTACATCGCCAGACATTGATATACGAGCCACTATCCATGGTTAATGACATTGCTGATAGTGCATGTTGTTTGGAAATACAGTACAGTCCACTGACAAGTATCTGTCTGTGTTGTTAAATATTTGGTATACATTAAGTACTATTAACACAACAACATACAGTTACATGCTGCAGAACCCCAGTGGACTTTCCTCCCTAAAGGTCTGCTGTTCAAAAGGTTGCAGGTAACGAATGTTGCTCACACATCCTTATCAGCGGAATATTAGTGTTTGCACACACGCTGTATGACCTGTGACACCATCACATAATATACCCACTTCACCCCTGTTCTACATACTCCATCTTGAAGCTCCTGTTCCTGCAAGACTTTCTTGAGGGACATCATGTGAATGGGATGCATACCCTCCCAACTGAGGGATATGGGTGCATCTATCTGAGTTGGAAGGAGATGTAGGGCCTTATCTGGTCCATATTCCCTCTATTGTTGCCCACAGCTCAGTTAGCACTGACTGGGATGACCACTGTCCTGCAGCTCCTCTGGAATACATGGTTAGGCAGCAAGCTAAAGGGGTCATGGCCACATATAGGCTCTCACGCACTGCCATAGTCCCAACGTCTGAACCTATATGTATCACCGTGTGGCCCACACTTCTGTACTCCTTTATGAGTAGGTTTGTGCGGCCGTGGAGGATACAATCCTTGACAGATGATCTGCCACTGTAATTGGACATCTGGCATCTCAGAGCTTTCTACCTCTTGGCATACATGCTGTAAGGTGCTGCCTAGATGTCCAGCCCACTGGGTGGCCTGTGTATGTAGTACTTCACAGTCCAGTCGCAACACTGAACACTGCAATGTTGAAAGAGTGCACTGAAAGGGGAGAGCCTGAGAGGCGTGCCAGCAGAGTGAAAGTCCAGGCAGCAGACAAGGCAGCATACAGTTCAGCATGTAGGCAGCAGGGGAACACATCAAGGGTGTGGCAACAGCGGTGAAGGACCAGGACGAGACAGCAGTTGCATGGCGGCAGGAGGAAGCCCAGGACGAGACATCCCAAGTGGCAGTTGGAGCCCTTGAGCACAGAAGGCATCCCACAGCACACAACCAGCATTAGCAGCCCTTGAGAACTGAAGGCACCCCACAGCACATAGCAGAGTGGCGCAGCGGATGCAGATGGCACATAGCAGAGTGGCGCAGTGGATGCAGATGGCCCAGCTGACCAGGAGGGTGGGAGGTGGCGCCTCATCTTCTTTGGATCATGCATGTTCTTCCATCTCGACGGCACAGCAACTCTGCGGGATGGCCATCCCAATGGTGGTTATGAGATTCTGACCTGGCCAGTTTAGGCTTTCTTGTATTCCCCTCAGGGCCCTTTGCCACGTCGTGCAGGTCCTGTGGGAGGTGACATCATCTTGGGGGGATGTCCCCTGTGGCCTCGGGACCCTGAGGGACTGCTTTGGGATGTAGATGTTGTTGAGGAAGTTGACTGCTGGTCCGGCATCCGCTGCAGGATTTGTAGCATTATGGTGTTAAGTGTGCCAATTGCTGCAGTGATGCTGGTGGATGTCTGCATGGATGCTGCTGTCTGGAGCTCAACAAGCCGGTTGTGCCATGTGAGGGCTCTCCTAACGGTGTGCAGTTCCATCCGCAAATGCTCTGCCTGTGTGCCAGTCATAGGGTCTGGGGTGGCAGGAAGGGTGGGGCTGGTGTTGCTGGTTCTGGTGCTGGTGGATGTGGATGTGGGATTGGTGCCACAGGTGCAGGGCTGTGTGGTGACATTACTGGGGTTAGGTGGGTGAGCGTCATGGGAGAACCTATTTGCACACTGAGTGGGCTGCTTGCCTGCAGAGCAGTGGGAGAGCCCTCCCACTCCAGACTGCCGAGGGCAACTGACAAGTTGAGGAGGATGCCTTCGGGTGCTGTCATGGGGCCCACCTCTTCCTCCTCATCATCTGACCACTGCGTCATGGCATCCATATAGAAGGGCCTGGTGAACATTGGTGGCCACCTTGTCCCAGGTGGATCACGACTGGTGCCTGGGCCTTCCCAGCTGGCTTCTGGACTCTCCTGCCTGAGACCAGAGTGCTCTGTAGAAAATGGGGGGAAAAAGGATGGACAGCATCAGGACCACAGCATTTTGTTGCATTACAGTAGAATGACACAGGGACACATTTTCATTGAACAACGTCATGCTGCTTATAAAGTTATGTTGTTTCTCTGTACCTAATGGCCTGTGGCTTGGGGGATGGGGGGAGGGTCAAGACTGGTCAGGAGAGCACATGGGGTATTTAAAAACAAAACAGTTCTAAGCATTTGGGTTACATTTCACACTGCTAGTCTCAGTCTGTAGCCTGGGGGATGAAGGGAGGGGTCAAGACTGGTCAGGAGAGCACAACCTACAACACACATTTCTAAGCATTGTGTATGAACCTTGAACAGGACAGCAAAGGACTTGGTGGGGGGTACAGGCCAACTTACCATCTTCGAGGTGGGATGTGTCAAGGCGTGGATCCAACCCCTCAAACACGTCTGGTCCCAGCCGCTGCATTAGGCGCCTCTCCATGTCACTGAACCTTATTGGGCAAGGGGCTCTTCTTCAGCTGGGCCTTGATGACTGGTCCACTTGCTCCCCAGTGCGCTGGATCCCACTCTGATGCCTGATGTCTGCTGCAATGCTGGCCCAGAGCTGTGCCTTGGCTGCCTTAGAGGTCTTCACTGAGAGGTTGCCAAACAGATGGGCATAATGGCAGAGGACTCCTTCAATGAGCCGATCGTTGTCCTCCGGGCTGAAGCGGATAGCATGCTGCCTCACCCTTTCCTGGCTGCCTGATTGGGGTGCCACTTCCGGAGGGGTCTCCTCCCTACCTTCACTCTCCGACCTACCTGATTCCCCACTCCCTTCCTCCCCCTCCACCTCACCCTGTGCTTCCAGCTCCCTTCCCCTCTGGCCTGGCTGCCTAACCCTACCTCCTTCCACCATTCTTCCCTGCATCACCCTTTCCCCCACCCCCACCCTCCTATCACTTCCCTCCTGCCTATCTCTCCCACTACCCCTGTCCCTGCTCCTACTCCTCATACCCCTATCACTAGGTCCCTCTTCCTCCCTTCCCCCTCCCTCATCCTCCCTCTACTCTCAACTCCCCTCTTCTGTCCTCTCCTCCCACTCCTGTCACGCTCCATCCTCCACCACACTCCTCCTCCTCACCATCACCACCACCACACTCCTCCTCACCACCTTCACCACCACCACACTCCTCCTCCTCCTCCACACAGATAAGGACAAACAAGTAACAAACCACCTTTCACTCCAACGGATATGACAAATGACACAGGTTAAGGGAAACATGAAAACACAGAAGACATGACTCCGCACTCAGTAATCAATATATCTAAACCACCAACACCTCCTAAGCCACAAACCTACCTCCACTACAA